>NC_058094.1:208052500-208363750 GCF_020171115.1 Neogale vison
CGTCTTGAAGGTTAGGAGAAAAACCCTGAGGTGAGCTGCACTGGCGGCCTGATCAGACCTCAGTGAATGGTGAGGAGGGGGCGGTGTCCTCACGGGGCTCTGAGGAAGCATCCATCCGGACACTGACACCTGCCAGGAAGATTCTGGAGATAGTTCTGGGAGGAAACGGCTACAGGAGGAGCAAACAAAGTTGGACAGGGACTCCAGCAAGCACTGTCTCCACCCCCAGAAGCTGGAGCCGCTTGGACCAGGTACCGTCGGGTGTGTAACCGAAATCCGACACAGGGCTAAGATTTCAGGGAGCATTTTTCTACCCCGCTCCCAGACGCGGCGCAGCACCGAACCGTTGGCCCAGTGCCTGCCTGCATCGCCCAACCAAAGCCAGGTGCTTGGCGTCTGAGCCCGGTTTCAGGAAGTTAGGGGTTGAGGCAGTTAGAGGGCAAGGGTGCTAGGGCCTGCCCTTCCCCTCCCCCGCAGCGTCGCCGGGTTCCCGGAGCCACCGCGCCCGCCCCGGATGCGCCCCGCGCGCTCTGCCCTGGGCGTCACCTCTCGGGCTCGTAGCCGGCCTGCAGCAGACGGGCGCTGTACCGCTGCGCCGCCGTCTCGTGTCCGGGGTGTTGCCGGGCTCCGGGCTCCGGAACGGCGGCGGCTCCGCCTCCCCGCAGCGGCGGCGGTGGCGGCAGCGGCCCCGACCCCGCTAGTGGAGCAAGCGGCCCCTCCATGCGGAGGCCGCTGCTCAGGGCGGGCGGGAGCCGCTCCGCCTGGAGGCTCCCCGGGCCCCCGCTGGGGAGTGAGCGCAGCCCAGTCGGGGGCCGGGGAAGGGGCGGGGCCTGAGGGCCGGGGTGGGGCTTGAGGGTAGGGGGCGGGGCATCAAGGGATGAAGGCTCGGTCTTGGCACTGCGCTCCGCCCAGCCCGGTAAGCGGGTGTTCGGACTCAGCCCGTCTCCGGCGTCCTGGGATCAGTGAGCGGATACCAGGAGATGGAGGTGGAACTGCAAAGGAACGCCGCCCCCCGCCCCCGCCCCATCACCTTCCCCTCAGTCTAGACCTTCCAGTTGTCCTGGCTCCTTCTTAGGAAAAGCAGAAAAGAAAAGGAGCCGAGCGCCTAGGAAGACTGATGGGATGGTCCTCTGGAGCGCCTCCTACAGGCCAGCCGCAGACCTACTTCAACTAGGACAAGATGGGCGGGGAGATAATCCATCTCCCTTTGCCTACTGCCCCCTTTACCTATTCAACAGACTCCCTTAGACCAGAGGAAAATAGGTCTCCTCAGCTTTTAACTGTCACTACCTGAGGAAGGAACAGATAAGGCTGCAGGATCCTTAAGGAAAAAGGCCTTGTCTGCCTTCTTTTGGGGGTACCCCATAACCAAGTAGTGGGGCTGAGCACGCAGGTGCTCAAACTTGTTCATTTACTGGCTAGAAGGCATAACTCTTCCTATTTCACCACTGTTATTATTCTTGTCAACAATGAATGCACACATAGCAAAGATGGAAAAGAAAAGAGTCCCTTGCCTTCAGGCAATTTCTTTGAGGAGACAGAGTAGACAGAAAATAAATACTTGACAATTCTTATACTGTATAGTTTTTAAAAAATCTGACAATTCAAGAGAGCAAATGGTAAACATTGAATGACTGGGGGAGTTAAGATGTATTTCAAGAAGGCAGAGTTGTGGATCAGACTTTTCAGCAACCATCTCACAAAGGAAATTGAATTTTTGCAGTGGTAGGATCTTGCATTTTATCCTGTCTGGTATCTTTTCCTATACATGTGCACACCCACTCCCCAGATTTAGGATTAAAGCACGGTTTCTCTGATTCTTGGCCACACATGAAAATCTTGTTACCATGAATGCCATTATAGACAATATTTTTGCTATTGAGTGAATGTTTGTGTCCCCTCAATAGTCATATATTGAAATCTAATCCTCGTGGTGATGGTATTTGGAGGTGGGAACTTTGGGAGGTGATTAGGTCATGGGATTAGTGTCCTTATAAAAGATACCCCAATAAGCACCCTAAATCCTTCTGCCACAAAAGGACACAGTATCTATGAACCAGGAAAAAAATTCTCACCAGACATCAAATCTGCCAGTGTCTTGGTCTTAAACTTCTCAGCCTCCAGATTGTGAGGAATAAACTGCTGTTGGTGTTTTGTTTTGTTTCTTCTTTTTTAAGATTTTACTTATTTGTCAGAGAGAAAGAGCACAAGCAGGGAGAGCAGCAGGCAGAGGGAGAAGCATGTTCCCCATGAGCAAGCAGCCAGATGTGGGGCTTGATCCCAGGACCCTGGGATCATGACCTTAACCAAAGGCAGACACCTAACCAACTGAGCCACCCAGGCATCCCTAAACTGTTGTTTAAGCCACGCAGTCTACGGTACTTTTGTTATAGTGACCCAAAGGGACTAAGACAATTTGTATAACAAGATTATTTCCATGGTCCTGCAGATCTCTCAGAGAAGCAAGGTAGTCTGATTTTTTAAAAAGATTTTATTTATTAAACAAAAAAAGATTTTATTTATTTACTTGACAGAGAGAGAAACACAGCGAGAGAGGGAACACAAGCAGGGGGAGTGGGAGAGTGAGAAGCAGGCTCCCCACCAAGCAGGGAACCGGAAGCAGGGCTCCATCCCAGGATCCTGGGATCATGACCTAAGCCAAAGGCAGACGCCTAACGACTGCACCACCCAGGTGCCCCAAGGTAGACCGATCTTAACTGTACACAATGATTACAGTCATTTCTCTGGTCGCTAATCATGAACTAATCATTCTTTTCACAGAAAGAGCCAACACACAGGTTTACGACTGTAGACAGGAGCAGTAATATATAAAAGAGGACTAGGACTGGCTATTTGGTGAGCCTAGGTCCACATATGGACTTCTTACTATATAATCCCTGAAGTCATAAACTCTCTCTAAACCAATTTCTTCATCTTTCAAATGGGCTTAATAGTATCTACCTTTTAACGTTGATTTGCTATTAGTGAGAAAAAACATATAAAGTTCCTGGCTTGTGGTAGGTTTTTGTTTGTTTGTTTTTAAGATTTTATTTCAGAGAGAGAGAGAGCATGGGTACGTGGGCACATGAGTAGGGGGAGAGGCAGAGGGAGAGGGAAAGGGGGAAGAGCAGAGGGAAAGGAAGAAGCAGACTCCCTGCTGAGGTTTGATTCCAGGACCCTGAGATCATGACCCTGAGCCACAGTCTGACTCTTACCCAACTGAGCCACCCAAGCCCCCTTCTGGTGAGTTCTTAATAAACGTAAGCAATGGTTATTGTAAATGAAGCAAGTTGTAGCTAAACTTTTGACTCACAGCTAAGTGCAACATATTATAATTTCTATGGCACTGTTCCTTCAACAAATGTTTATTGGGCACTTCCCAAGTGCCAATTACATGGTCATTGTCTCTGCAGCGGTGGCCCTTGCAGGCCACTGGGGCAGACAGATAGACAGGCAGGGAGAGTACAGTATGAGAGGGTCTCTGACAGAGAGGAGACCCTTCTCCACAGCCAGACTCCTGGGCAGCACACAGAACATAGCAACTTGTTCGGAGAAGGACATAAGTCAGGCTCCATCTCAAAGTCCACTGGAAGTAGGCAGGGTGATAAATAAATGACACGCGTATGGAATAAGTGACCCTGAGCAGTGATTGAGACCTGGCGCTGGCTGCAGAGTGGTTCTGTCTTCTCTCCAGAGCTTGCTGGCTACAAATGAAATTTGCTGGCAAACTATTCATTAAAACAATCACATTTTGATGGGATAACCCGAGGGCCGCAGCATTTCATACGAAGGGATCTTACCTTCAGTAATGTCTGGGCCAGTGGTTCGTTCTCCCCAGGACGTTTGGCAATGTGTAGGGACATTTTTGATTGTTCAGACAAAGGGAGAAGAGGATGGATTACTGGCATCTAGTGGGTAGAGGCCAGAGTGCCATTAAACGTCCTCAAGGGCACAGGACAGCCCTTCACAACAAAGAGTCAGTCAGTCCCAAGGTCAATAGGGCTGATGTTGAGAAACGCTGGTCTAGGGGAACTATTTGAAGAAGCCGTAAGGAAAGCAAAATGACTTAATCTTCCTAAGCCAGCAGGACAAAGGACTTTTTCAGATGTTTGTACCTGAAAGAGCTACGTATCCATATCCTCACTGGGACTGTTTCCTCCTCTGAGAAATGAGAGTATTGGGTCAGATCTTGTGGAAAGCCTTTTCTAGCTCAAAACAAAGTATACGAGTCAAATACATGTATAAGATTAGGACACAACTAACATGGGGCTACCGATTGAGGGGGTGGTCATCCCAGGTGCTGATGGGTCTGTACTCCCTCATCTCCCAGACTTCCTGAAGTTGGGTGCATAGTCCATTCATCAAAAATGCATGGAGTATCGTGGGGCGCCTGGGTGGTTCAGTGGGTTAAAGCCTCTGCCTTCGGCTTGGATCGTGATCCTGGGGTCCTAGGATCCCACCCCGCATTGGATTCTCTGTTCGGCAGGGAACCTGCTTCCTCCTCTCTCTCTCTGCCTGCCTCTCTGCCTACTTGTGATCTCTGTCAAAAAAAGGGGGGGGGGCGACTGGGTGGCTCAGTGGGTTAAAGCCTCTGCCTTCAGCTCAGGTCATAGTCCCAGGGTCCTGGGATTGAGCCCCCGCATAAACGGGCTCTCTGCTCAGCAGGGAGCCTGCTTCCCTTCCTCTCTCTCTTCCTGCCTTTCTGCCTACTCGTGATCTCTGTCTGTCAAATAAATAAAATCTTAAAAAAAAAAAAAAAGGTATGGAGTATCGCTATCAAAATTTTTTTTAAAAAGTGTGGTGTGCTACTATGGGCAAAGCATTGTGCTCAGGTGTCAGAGCGGTACACAGAGGAATTAGATACTGCACTTGCCCTTGAGTTAGAGAAGACCAACATTGAGTTTATATGAACCAGACACTACATTAAGCCTATACTTTTCTCAGCAATCCTGCTTCCCATCATTTGTGTCTATTTCTCAGGCAAGGAAACTTGAGGCTCAGGAAGGTGAAGCAGTCTGTCCGCAGAGAGAAAGTGACAACTGGTGGAGCTCCGTAAGACCCGGGGCTTGTTTCCTCCAACCCTTGAGCCCTTAAATATTGTCCTAGTAACTCTCATCTGCTCTCCACTCCCGCAGAACCGGACTCCATTAGCAGAGAATCTAATACAAGGTACGGGCCCCTTGCAGTGAACTTCAAAGGATGGTTCCAATTCTTTTGTGATCCAGATTTTGATCTGAGGAAGTTTTACTTGAAATAAGTGGAGTTCAGGGCGCCTGGGTGGCTCAGTCCGTTAAGCATCTGGCTTTGACTCAGGTCGTGATCCCAGCACCCTAGGCTTGAGCCGCCATCAGGCTCCCTGCTCAGCAGGGAGTCTACTTCTCCCTCTGCCCCTCCTCCTGCTCATGCTCTCTCTCTCTTTCTCCAAAATAAAATAAAATAAAATAAAATCTTAAAGATAAAAAAAGGAGAAAGAAGTAGAGTTTAGCTTGGAAATATTTTTGTTATGGGTTCCACTTGTAAATTTCTATAGTAGACATCACAAAGTTTCTTGCTAACGGTTGTTCCTCAAGATCTGATTGCGGGAAGAGAGTGGACTGACTTTTAGGGGCAAATGTGAATGTCTCTACCCCATAAAAGTGTACCTAGGCCTATAGGAAGCTGTAATAATCACTTCTATTCACACTTCTTGCATTTGAGAAAGCATGTTAACTGGAGCACATGGCGTGTAACAGTGTGCCTGGCATACTAGGGCATACAAAGGAATCTCGCTGGGAAAATGAAATGTTAAAAGCTAAATAAAAGGGGCACCTGGGTGGCTCAGTGGGTTAAAGCCTCTGCCTTCAGCTCAGGTCATGATCTCAGGGTCCTGGGGTAGAGCCCTGCGTCGGGCTCTTTGCTCCACAGGGAGCCTGCTTCCTCCTCTCCCTCTCTCTGCCTGCCTCTCTGTCTACTGGTGATCTCTGTCTGTCAAATAAATAAATAAAACTTTTATAAATAAATAAATAAATAAATAAATAAAAAGGGATTATTAAAAAAAATGCTAAATAACAATATAAGGTAATGGCTCTCAACTGGGGGGGGGCGGTTGATTCCGCCCCCCAGGGTTCACCTGGTGATGTCTGGAGGCATTTGTGGTTGTCCCATCTGGAGGAGTGCCGCTGGCATCTACTGAGAACGGGCCAGAGATGCTGCTGAATGTCCTAAAATGAACAGGAGAATCCTTCACAGCAAATAATTATCCAGCTCAATATGTCAATAGCGGTGAGGTTGAGAGTCCCCGATATAAGGCAATTTACATGCTCCTTTTAATGCCAACTCTGAGGGTTACAGAGGGTGGAAGGAGAAACCCAACACCATCAGCAGGAATCATCGGAGATTTCGCAGAAGGAAAAGGACCAGCCTGGGTTTCTGAAGCTATGATTTAGGAAAAGAGGGCCCCTGGTGGGGACATTCCAAAAAGGGAACATGGCATGGGTGAAAGTGCTGAGAGGGAGTGAGCAGGCCAGCCTGGAGGGAGCGTTATCTCTACCCCACAGTCTGAGGGTTGGGTCAGGCAGGTGGTGGTAAGGCCCTGCGACTCCTGAGGAAACCAAAGCATAGGAAAGCTTAAGAGAGGATCCTGTGATGTCCCCTGATCCGAGGGGAGCAGCCAGGCCTCCCGTTCTCGGGCCCTGGGCTTTCCCCACGGCAGTGCGGCTCACCTGAGCCAGGGCCCCACCTAGTACTGACGTATCTTCTACCGGGAGCCAAATGGAATTTGGGGGGACATCACCCAAACCAAGGCTTCCTTCTGTCCTGAATCCCACTGGTCTTCTGGAATATCACCACCTCTTTCTTTGAAAGGACATCTGTAGAAATGTAAGCACACGCACTCACACGTTTATCAAATCAGAGAAGCAGGCTGGTAGAAATAGAGTCACATTCTACAGAGCACAAAACACACAATTACTAGTTTGTCCACAGACAAACCAAGGGAAGAGAAGCCAGCTGGTCAGTAGACACTTCTGGTCAGCTGTGGCATGGTCACCAGGCCACCCTGAAGGAAGGAGCCAACAAGCACAGCACACTGGGGAGGAGGATGCTAGGTTCCCAGGGTTGTCGAGCAGGTGAAATGGGGTGGGGGGGCGGTGGGAATCTCACGTGGTGGAGGGAAAGGGAGAACCAGGAGTTTCCCACCTGGACCATCAAAAGAGACATAGGGCAAAGGTGCCAGGAGGGCAGAGGTTCTCCTGACTGCCTGGTGCCTCTCTCCTCTCCAGTTTCCATTTAGAGGAGAAGGGACTGGAGGCAAAGCATGGAGGAGCGGGGTCCGAACAGGATGGAGAGATGCTTTAGCTTGAAGGACAGGAGGCAGAGCCTGGGATTTGAGGAAAGTTCCCAAGTGCATTGCCAGGGGCTGCCCACCAGCTCCTCAGAGGCAAGGAGTCACTCATCTGTGCCCAGACACCGAGGACTCAAGCAAGGTCAGGTGAGAGGGAGCAGCCCATGGAGATCAGCATTTGGAGGTGCTGCAGGAGCTGGAGCCCCAGACCTGCCAACCATCAGCCAAATCCAAGCCATGGGGGTTGATGGCAGGAAGCAGGACCCACGTGCTAGCCTTACGACTCTTCTCCCACACCCCTCCTAGTACCGGCCCTGGCCTCCAGGGCTTATGTATCCTGACAGCTTTGCCGCACATCACCCAGATAGGGCAGGCTTTTGCATCACCAGTGAAGACAAGGCTGGCATTAGGCAGGGCTGGTGTAGAGGTGAGGGTGGAGAGGGGTGGTGGCTGGAGGTCACCAGTTCAGGAAAGATCTATGTCAAGTCCACAGCAACGCCTTGGGCCCCTCAGCATCCTCTGGCCTGGATGCCCCCTGTGAGGCCCTTCCCTTCATCCCCCAAGGGGCACAGACTAGGGACAGTCTTCCCGCTCTCTCTCATTTTTATTTCCCAGCTTTTCTCAGCCCAGCTTTGTAAGAAAAATGTAAGCAATGTGCAAAGTGCACTTTTCTCTTGCCTGGGAGGCCCTGACATTATCACAGCCACAACAAACCCCGGCCTTCACCCCAACCCACTCCTGCCTCCGGCCCGAGGCTGGAAAGCAAAGGGATACAGGTCAATGGTGGTGCCAGTGTGGGCCCAGGGCACCAGGGCCAGCCCCCACCCTGGTCACAGCACTGGCTGGCCTGGGGAGTGGCTACTGCGGTGCTTTCAGTTCCCTGGGAAGCCAGGAGGGCAGGAAGGGGAAAGTGTCCCTGTCCAGGTCAGCAGGGCAATTGGGCCAGGTTCCAAAAGCACCCTCCTTTCCTCCCTGCCTGCCTCGGCCCCTGCCTCCTCCTGCCTCCTGCCAGGTCACAGTGGGCAGGCCGGACAGAGGGCAGGGTGAGAGCGGTGAAGGGGGGCCTCTGCCTTGGGGGCAAAGGCCTGGCTGCTAGTGGGGAAGAAGGACAGTCCCCAGAGTGATGGTCCCCGGCCCACCTCATCCCCACAACCGTTGCCTCCCACCTGTCTTATCTGTCCAAGGGCACATCTGGGGGTGTTACCTCTCTACCCTGCTCTCATGGCTTGAGACCCTGTGGGATCCCACACTGTATTCTCTCCTGCCCCATCCACTCACTCCCCTGCACCATTCAGACAGGTATGAGAGGAACGATGAATTCTCCTATTTCCACCCCTCCCCCAAAGACTCCAGCTTGGATCACAGCTCAGTCCTCAGGGTGGATGTGAGGGCTGCCCAGGGTTTCCTGCTGGAGACTTGGGCCTCTTGGCAGATCCCCAGGGCCCCAGGCGGGCCTCCAGCCCCACCTGGTTACCTACAGGCGGGCACTGTATCCACAGCACCGCTTTCCCCTCCCTTCGGTGCCTCAGCCCAGAGCCACTGGGGAGGGCGTCAGCACCCAATTACCAGAAAGGGCAATCTTGGGGGTAAGACTGGGGAGGCAATACCTCTACTCCCTTGAAGGTACAAAGGTGGGCCTGATGACTGCAGGCCAGAGTGAGACCTCGCTGGAATACGATGCCCCCTTCTCTCTCTTTATCACCCTTCACTGTAGGCCCTACACAGTCTCCACTCTCCCCTACCAGAGCTTCAGAACCCTTGCCACAATCCCACCTACTTCCAGACAGGTCTATGAATGTGTGTGTACCTGTGAGAGACAGACAGACAGACAGGGAGACAGAGTTACAACAGGAGACAGAGACACAGAGAGAAAAAGAGAAAGAGAGAGCAAGAGGAAAAGAGAGGCTGCCCTAGGGCTCCTTCTCTCTATATCCGGTGAAGATAGGAAAAGGGGTGTCTTACTTGCCTATAGGCCCCAAAATGCTGGGAGACCTCCCCGTTTTCACTTCTAGCCAATGAAACCAAGAACGCTCTCAAGACTGAGAGCAGATTTAGGAAGCAGCTTGGAAAACTGACATCAACACTGACCTGCACCAGAGTGGGTTTCTGTGGTCCCTGGAAACCTGAGGCTCCCGGGGGAGGGGCAACAGAGTGGGGCATCCATGACCAGCCCACTGAGAGCCCCAGCAGCTCTGTTACCGTCCCTGGAGCGCTGACTTGGAGGAGGTGGGGAGTGAGCCCTGGCACCTGGCCCTGACCTTGGGGCCATGTGCTCCAAACAGTGTGAGCAGGTGGGACCTTCAGCAGCAGCTCTGAACCAGGGCCCCTGGGCCCAAGTCTGTGTTGGCTCCCAGCCAAGCACGAAGCCTCTGCCTCCTGCTGGTTCATCACTCCTTCTTCTGAAGCTTGACCATCAGACGCCAGGTGAGGTCACAAATGAGCTAAGTTCCTCGGGGGGTACTTTGAGAAATGCCAAGAACCATGTGGACACAAATTCTTGTTCTGGGGTTTCGTCAAACAAGGAGTACTGTATGGGTCTTTGCCAGTCTGGGGTGGGGACAGGAATCTGAGAGTTCGTGGAATCCAGCTCTTTTCTTTCGCAAATGGAAAATGGGAGTCTCAGGGAAGCAAACTGGTTCCCCCAGAGCCATGCAGAGTGATTAAGCAAGACAGGAATCCTGGGGGCTCCTGGGTGGCTTAGTGGGTTAAGCCTCTGCCTTTAGTTCAGGTCATGATCCCAGGGTCCTGGGATTGAGCCCCACATCAGGCTCCCTGCTTCCCACCCCCTCTCTCTGCCTACTTGTGATCTCTCTCTATCAAATAAATAAAAAATAATTTTTTAAAAAATAAATAAATAAATAAATAAAATCCTTAAAAAAAAAAAAAAGGGAATCCCAGAAGGCAGTGGTCATGAACATCTGGGGGGAACATAGCTGTGTTTTTATGGACATGGAACCCATTCCACACAACCTGTCAACTAGGAATAGTTCACAGATGAGGAACCGAGCTGAGAAAGGTTTGTTTTTGTTTTTGTTTTTTTAATTCACTTTTCCAAATTGAGATACCTTTCACAGAGCATAAAACTCCACCAGTTAAAAATGTACAATTCCCCCCAAAAATGTACAATTCAGTCTTTCTAGTGTAGCCACAAGGTTCTACACCTATCAATGGTATCTGATTCCAGAACATTTTTCTCACCCCGAGAAGCCCTCCACCCGAGCCCATTTGCAGTCACTCCCCATTTTTCCATCACCCCAGCTCTGGCAACCGCCAAATTACTTTGTTACTATGAATTTGCCTGTTCTAAACTTTTCACATACATAGAATCAGACAATACATGGCCTTTTCTGTCTAGTTCTTCACTCACTTTAAAATGTTCACTTACATAAGGGAAAATTCACACTTTTTGAGATGCAGCTCTGAGTTTCGACCATGGTTAGAGTCATGGAACCCTCAACGCAATCGAGATACTGAACAGTTCTCCTTTGTAGCTGACAGACCCCTTCCCCATCAGCACCCCTGGTCCCTTGCAGTCCCTAATCTGTTTTCTGTTCCTGTCATTTTGCCCTTTCCAGAATGTCCTATAGGTGGAGTCACACAGGACGTAGCTCTTTGAGTCTGGCTTCTTTCCCGTAGCAGGAGATCCAACCACATTGTTGCCCGTGTCCCGTGTTGGTCGCTCCTTCGTCTCCTTTGCTCAGTAGCATTCCATTGTGTGGCCGGGTCACAGGCTGCTCACCCACTCACGACCGAACCACATTTGGCAGTTTTGAGTAAAGCCTCTATAAACATTCACGCACAGGCTTTTGTGTAAATATACGGCTTCATTTCTCTTGCCAAAATGGGATTGATGGGACAAGAGTCTGCATGTAATCTTTTAAGAAACTGTTAAATTAATTTCTAAAGTAGCCAAACCATTTCCCATCCCAGTCCTAATCTCTCTGCATCCTTACCAGCATCTGGTATGGGCAGGGGTTTTGGTCTTTTTGTCATTTTAATAAGTATGTAGGAAAAGCATTTTTAAACTTGCTTCAAGGGGATCCTGGGTGGCTCAGTCAGTTAAGGGTTTGCCCTGAGTTCCGGTCACGATCACGGGGTCCTGGGATTGAGTCCCACATCGGGCTCCCTGCTCAGCAGAGAGTTCACTTCTCCCTCTGCTCTTCCCCGCTGCTCGTGCTCTCTCCTCACTCCCTCTCTCTTAACTAAATCGATAGAATCTTTAAAAAAAAAAAAAAAAGCACCATTATTTAAAAATTTTATTTATTAAAAAAATAAAATAAATTTGCTTCAAATCCCACATATACTGAGCAGCAGAGCTGAAGTTTCACTGTAATCTACCTATGTCCAAAACCCATCCCCTCTCTTCTGCACATACTGCCCCTTGAACAATTCATTTACAACCACCACCACCACCCTCGCGCCCCCCACCCAGAGCGCAGTGATGGGGAGCTGGCGCACACCCTTTCCCAGCGAGAGCAACCCAGGTTATATTGCAGTAAGAACAGCAACAACAAAACCCAGCTTCCGGGGACTTAAAATAACAAAGCTTTCTTTCTCATTTATTCTGCAGGTCCACTGGGTCAGATGGGGCCTCTCCTCCACGTTCTGCTCACTCCAAACCCAGGCTGACAGAGGAGCCTCTACCTGGAGCATCGCCACTTGCTACCAGGAGGAGAGCTCTGAAGCGCTTACAAAGACATTTAAGCACGGGAGGCCAGAAGCGATCCTACCATTTCCCTTCCATCTCCTTGACCATAACCAGTCTACAGCCACACCAGTCCGTGGGGACCAGAGACCAGGCAGTGCAATCCTACCATGGGCCAGAAAGCAGAGACGAGGAAAATTTTGGTGAATGGCTTTAATATCTACTGCATGTTTTAGAGACAACTGTTGCTTATTTAGAAGGTGTAGGATAACACTAAGTGAAAGGAGTTCTTATAAAACATCGCATGTTTCTAAAGAGTAGTCCCTTCCAGGATTTTCCACACCCTCTTCACAGTTACCACAGTGAGCCTTGGCTGGGGGCAGGGCCCCTGGGACTACAGAGACAGGCCCCCTAGCTGCCCTTCTTTCTGCATTCAGGAAGAGCCTGCATGGCTTACAAACATCGTTTCCATTAAGGTCCAACAATGGACTGAAAATTCAACCCTTCTGCCCCTTACTTCATTCCTCAGATTCATATTGTTCTGCTAGCCATGTCCTAATTTCCTTTGATTTGTGACTGTGCGCAAGGCCCTTTCTCCTGGGGTGGGGTGTGTGTATATGTGTGTGTTGGTGGGGGGTGCCAGGCCCCATCTGAGCCTCAGGGTCTTAAAGCTACAGGGCGGCACGTACTGGATAGACCAGGAAAACGTAGGGAAAGACACTTCCTTTACACAGTCCTGCCAGCGACCTTGGACTCCATGTAGGAGAGTCTTCAAGCCAAAGCCACGTGGACTAGAACAGCTGGGTCGTGTAGTGAATTGCCAAGAGCTTGGCTGACAGAAGGCCTCTCCCGATTTCCCCCATATCAGCTGTGGGACTGTGGGCAGAAACTCTCTGAGTTGTTTCTTCATCTGGAAAATGAGGGTGATCATAACTTCTGTTCTGCTATGAGGAGTAGCGGTTTGCAAAGGAAGCACCTGGCACATAGTAGCTGCTCAATAGATAGTAGCTATTATTATGACACTTGGAGCTAAATGAAAGTCCTGTGCATTTTCATACAAATCTGCAGAGAGTGAGTTCTGGGGTTTTATTTTCCCTTGATCTTTGACTTCAGAATGAAAGGATGAAGGTATTATTATTCATTGGTTAAAACTAGTCCTTTGTCTCTTATAGAAATAATTCTTTCATTGTTATCGTTTTCATTATATGGGCACACCTCTTCTGCCTGGCTGAAATATAAACCTAGTACCAAAAGGATGTAATTATCAAAAGTCCAAATGGTGATTAAAAACAAATCTACAGAAACCTTTTGCTAAGATCTACTGCCAAAAAGCCTTAAGCAAGAAACAATCAGCTTTCATTTCTTTTAGTTTTTACATTTTGTTCTTGTTTTAATTCTTGAGTTTGTAATTACTTAATGTGTTATTGTACAATGGACAATACAGATAAATAACATCTAGAAGTTTAAACTTTTATTCACTTAAACTTTTTCAAAACAAATTGGTTTGAATGGTTAGACTCAAACCCGTGTCTGGGATTGGGACAAGGGTGCCCCCTTCTGGCACTTTCCAGTACTGCAGTGCCTCTAAAAAAGGTTAGGCTGTTGGCTTTCCATAGCTGAGAAGGGCGCCCTGGTGAACCCCACCATTTGCATCTATTTGCATCTTCTCAGCTGTGGGTCTGTGGGCCCACACATTGGCAGAGGGCGGTGGCCCTCAAGTTTTCTGGGGTTTTGTTACTCTTTGGGATCTCATTTTTTAGTGCCCAACGGTGCCTTCCTTCTGCAGAGTGCCACATAGTTTAAATAACAGTTTCACACACATGTTACCTCGCAATAACCCTGTGATTTAAGACTGAACACACTTATTATCTTCCATTTTACATGGAATAATAGAGGTCAAGAGACAGCAAGTGATTGGCCCAAGACCACACAGCCCCTAAATGGAAAAAAAGTTCTAGAACCCAGGCCTTCAAACATCTAGGGTTTGTGTTCTCTCTGCCTGACCATAATAACAATATTATTTTTATTTTTTAAATAGCCTATTCACTATGTGCTAGGTCAGTGAATCTCAGTTCAGGCCACACATTAAAATCTCATGGGTTACTTTAAGAAATTCACTCTTATGCCTGCGCTCCCCCCATCCCTACTCAATTACATCAGAATCTGTGGGTAGGGTTCCAGGCATTCCTAATTTTTATTAACTTGCTCATGTGATTCAAATGTAGAGCGTAAGGACTTTACACACACCTCTTGCAAACCTCATCACAAACCCATCAGCTAGGTGTTATTCCCCAGGTTGCAGGTGAAGAAAACAAGGCACAGAAAAGTAAATTGCCCAGCTGATCCCGGATACTGTCTAATACCACAATTCACAGACTGTGTGCCAATGTTCTCCAAATTGCCACAGGGAGGTTCTGCAGAATATCTGAAAATTTTCAAGAACGGGGAGGGGGAAGGCACCTGGATGGCTCAGTGGGTTGGGTGACTGCCTTCAGCTCAGGTTGTGTTCTCTGCTCAGCAAGTCTCCCTGCTCAGAGAGATGTCTGCTTCTCCAACTCCCTCTGCCCCTCCCACCCCCGCTTGTGTTCTCTCTCTCTCTCTCTCTCAAATAAATAAAGGAAAAAAAATTTCAAGACCAGTTAATCCTCGACATCTGTCAACATTCCTGTGAGCTACTAGGTCAAGGCAGTTCACTCTTTCTACAGTAGGTGGCACTACATTCCTTTCAGTGACTTATTTTGGCAAAGCCAAACATTTCTACCTGAAGTCCGTGTGAAACAAAAATTGAGTGTAGTCGTGTTCAATCTGATTCCAAAGTTAGAGAAGCAAAGCAACACCCAAAAGTCACAGTTTCCATTAGTAATTGTGGCAATCTAAGAATTAATTAAAATATTTTTTTTCTTGGGGGACGTCTAGGTGGCTGGGTCAGGTAAGTGTCTGCCTTCAGCTGAGGTCATGATCTCAGGGTCCTGGGATTGAGTCCTGCATCTGGTTTCTTGCTCAGCAGCAAGCCTGCTTCTCCCTCTGCCTACCACTTCCCCTGCTTGTGCTCTCTCTTTCTCTGACAAATAAATAAATAAAATCTTTAAAAAGGAAATATTTTTCTTTTAATTTATGTTATTATTTTTTCAAATGTCTGCATTGTTAGGATATAAATATTTACAAGTTGTTTGGACCTGACTACTTAATAAAGGGAAATTTCTGGCATTTTAAAAAAGGCACCGATACACTGAGGTCTCCACACAAATGCCAAGGTCACACAGTAAATGTGCAGAGTTAGGATTTGAATTTAGTCAGTCTGACCCCAGAGTCTTAAAGGTTTAACCTTTCTTCTTAACTGAGCTCCATCCGGGCTTTACTTCTGTGTCCTGTCCTAGAGGCCAAACATTGACTTGGGAGTCAACCTGGAAATGACAGAGCAGACCTAAACTAAACATTACTATCAAGACCACAAATTGTCTCTGTGCTCTTTGGCACAACATAAAACGTCCACGAGCCTCAGTTTCCTCATCTGCAAAAATGGGGAGAAAAAACTCAGGTGTACCTCACAATTGTGCAGAGGGTTGGGACATGGTTATAACCACTTTGGAGTCTTTTTGAGTCTAAAACTTGCCCCAAATTTTTCATGTAACAACTATTTACTGAGCTCCTGCCATGTGGAAGGATTCCTTGCTGACGCGGGGTCTGTGTGGGTGAGGGGACCCTCACTACACTACAGCGTGAGCGCCACATTTTTCTTTACTCTCTTGCTACATCCAGACACTCACTCTGTAAGAGTCTCTTGATCCCTGGGTAGTGTCCTTCCGAGATGGCAGTCCTGACTGGAGGTTTGGTTCTCCTGTGTCTTAGCTATGGTCATGCCCTGGGTCCTAGCAGCCCTAATGAGAAAGTTCCAGAGTTAGGCAGGGCTAATGTTAACCCTTCAGCCTCCAGAGGCCATGCGACAGAAGTGAGGTGACACAGCAAGGTGGTACCACACCCATCCTGGTCTGAGGGGCCTGGAGACACCTTATTGCTCCATCAGAATCGTCAGCATTGGGAAAGGTGGCAAAGATAATATTTACTTTTTAGCTGAGGATTGAACACCAGGACTTTGGCCAGAGCTGAGGAGATGATTTCACTTATTCTATTTAAACCATTGGAGCTTCCAGGTTGGGCAAGACAGGAGGTTGGGGTGGGTGGTGCTAGGTCAGCCAGTCTCCACATATTTGCTATCTGATGTCCACAGAGTGCCTTCTGGGCATGGCATCCCGGGCCAATCCTGATGCCCACCCCATCCTCACCCTGGGACTCTGAGTTACCTCATACCTAAAATGCCAACCTCATCATATTAAAAAAAAAATTAATAGAAGCAAAAGCAGTCAGGATAGAAATTGCCCCTGAGGAAACACTGCTTCTCAGAAGGCACTGGCTTCCAGCTGAAGGCTCAGCCCTTGACCTGCTTGTGACTAGAGCAAGACCTATGCCCTTCACAGCTTTTGGGAAAGACTCATTCCCTCTGACCCTCCCTGCCTAACCCAGGTTTGCTGACCTCATGGGTTCAGGTGGAGGCTTAGCTGAACAGGGACCTTTCACCTCCTTCCTGCCCACTCACTTCCCTGTCGAGGCTAGGTCCCCACAGAGTGCCAGCGGACACCTGTCACACAGACACTGACTCCTCTGGTTGGGGGAGGGGGTTAGGCCCTGATACCCTGAGGGGCATTGGGGAAGGGGAGGTACAATTCTGGCCCAGGTCCTAAGGGCTCACTAGGGCTTCTCCTCAGGTTACTGTGCGGCTATGCTCAGGAAGGCGGAGCAGCCTCTCACTGAGTTCTGGAACCATCTAGGACAATCTAGGACAAGCACTGGCGGACCCCCACCCCCACCCCCGCTAAGAAGCAGTGGCATCCGAGGTGACTGGGAGTCCTTGGTACCCCGAAGCACCTCCAAATCCGCCTGCCGGCCTCGCTGGAGGGGAGCAGGGGCTCAGGGCCCTGGGGTCCACCGCCTCTCCCTGCCACGTCTGTGTGTCTGTCTGTTCCAGGGGAAAGGCGAACACAAGGGCCTTCCGGCTGAGTCAGCCTCGCGGGGAAGCCCCGCTTGGGGTCAGCTCGGGGCTGGGAGCCGCCCGCAGGGACTTGCCGGCTCCTCCGCGCTGGGCACTCCCCGCGGCGGCGGTGCTGTGGGGGCAGACAACGACTGGCCAATGGGGGGCGGGGGGGGGGGCGAAGAGCGAGTTCCAGCCTAGAGGGGAGCCTCGGGTCATCGCCCCCCACCCTGCAGTCCAGCCAGAGAAGGCACTCCTTGACTACAGCAAGTCAGAGGGCCTCCCTGAGATTTCCCTTCCCTCCTGGAACAAACTTCGTATCATCCAGGCCCTTGCTTCCAAAAGAGTGGCACGTTCCCCACTCAGAACTTCCCCAGTAAAGGAACCTCGCAGCCAGGAGGAAAGAATTGGTTCCCCGTGGACCCTTCCACTCTCAGGAAACACGGGGAAGGGGTATATACACAGGAGGCATCAATGAGAGGCCATGCGAAGGAGAGTTAACGTGGATTCCTAACTTGGGTTTGAGTCCCCATCTGGCGATCTGGGTTACCCTAGGTGAGGGTTGTTTCTCAGAAGCCAGCTTCCTCATACGTAAGATGTATAATAATTATTATTGTACCTGTTTCTTAGGATTGCTGTGAAGATTGCTTAGTTCCCTGCTGGCTCATAGTCCCAATTTAATAGCTGGTTGTAAAATGTGCCTTTCAGGGCACAATACTGTACCCCAAAGGGTAGAGATTTCATCCCAAAAGGAAAATACATTTGGGCAGAGGGGTTTGGTATCACCACCCAACTCATATAGAACAGAGGACAGGAAGCTTCCTACCAACAATTTCAGTTTCCTTTCTGGATAAAGCAGCCCTAATGAAAGGCAAGCTGGATACATAGAGCGTCTCCTAAAACTCTTGAAACATGACCTAATAGGGGATGCCTGGGTGGCTCAGTTGGTTAAGACACTGCCTTTGGCTCAGGTCATGATTCTGGAGTCCTGGGATGGAGTTTCATATCTGGGTTCCCCTGCTTTGTGGGGAGCCTCCTTCTCCCTTTCCCTCTGCCTCTCCCCCTGCTTGTGCTCTCTCTCTGTGTCAAATAAATAAATAAAATCTTAAAAAAAGAAAAATGACTTAATGGCTTCTCCCATCTGTACCTGCCCCCACCCACACACACATAAGGTTTCAGCCCAGCCCCCCAGAGCCACAGGCCAAGAGGCTACATGGACTTCTCCCTCTTGGCTTCATATAATTGAAATCTACTGGTTTTGTTTTCTCAGTCATGGAATATAGATCCCTCCCTTTCCCTTTGTCCTTGTTGCCCTTATTCAAAGTAGAGTCAATTCTTAGAGGCACAAAAATCTCAGCTGAGTCCGAAAAGATGAATAAAGATTCCCCAGATAAAGAAAGAACAGGTAATTTCTTTCTTTTTTTTCTTTTTTTTTTTCCAATTTAAATTCAATTAATTAACATACAGTATATTATTCGTTTCAGAGGTAGAGTTCAGTGATTCATCAGTCTTTCATAACACCCAGGGCTGATTAGATCATGTGCCTTCCTTAATGTCCATCACCCCGTCACCCCTCTCCCCTCCAGCAACCCTCAGTTTGTTTCCTATGATTAAGAGTCTCTTATGGTGTGTCTCCCTCTCCGATTTTGTCTTGTTTTATTTTTCCTTCCCTTCCCCTATGCTCCCCTGTTTTGTTTCTTAAATTCCACATGTGAGTGAAATCATTTAATGGTCTTTCTCTGATTGACTTATTTCCCTTAGCATAATACCCTCTAGTTTTACCCACATTGTTGCAAATGGCAAGATTTCTCCTTTTTGCTAGCTGAGTAATATTCCATGGCGTATATCCATATCTTCTTTATCCATTCATCTGTCAATGAACATTTGGGCTCTTTCCATAGTTTGGCTATTGTGGACAATGCTCTATAAACATTGGGGAGCACATGCCCCTTCAGATCACTACATTTGTATCTTTGGGGTAAATAAGAACATGTCATTTCAAGCATTGAGAAGAACACAGGCAAGGCCCAGAGGCTTCACAGGACGTGCTGTATGGAGTAGTATATACAGCTCTGTGTAAAGGAACCCAGCTCCCAGCTGACACACTATGGCCTAATGTGTTAGCAAATGAACTGCCTGGGTTGCAATTCCAGCTCCATCTTTCACCAGCAAGTTACTTAATTTCTCTGTGTCTCAGTTCCTCACCTATAATATAGGATTGTATCAACATTCAGCTCCAGAGGTGGTTAGAAGGATTAAACAAATTGATACACCGGGAGAACTCTGAATAATAATGGTATATAACGGGTGTTTCATACATGTTCAGTAACACATCACAATTCATACCCCCATCTTTTTTTTTTCGGTCATTCAACCCCAAGGACACTCTGTATTTTGATTAATCGGAAATGGCTATCTCTTATAAACCACCCCAATGTGCTTTATTTCTCTGTGTGTTTTAACAAACTCATTCTCCAACACTGGCCTGGAACTGATCCAATTCATAGAGAAATTTACTGCAGAAAATCAAGGAGTTGTCTTATGACACAATGACTCAGTTATACATTCAACATTAGCCAGCAAGTATTTATTGGGCACTTACTGTATGTCGGGTACTATGCTTCCCATGCCTTCCTCCAGAGCCCCACATAGGAGAGTTAGGTGAAAGGGAATTAATTTCAAGGTCTCAGAAAGACCAGCCTTTGTCTCTAACGGCACCCCTCCTAACTACTCGAAAGATTTAGCACTGATTTTCACTTTAAAAAAATATATATTTATTTATTTGACAGAGAGCGCAGGCAGAGGGAGGGGCAGAAGGAGAGGGAGAAGCAGGCTTCCTGCTGAGCAGGAAGCCCGATGTGAGTGAAGTTCAATGTGGGGCTGGATCTCAGGGCCCCAAGATCTTGACCTGAGATCTTGACCTGAGCTGAAGGCAGACGCTTAACTGACAGAACCACCCTGACTTCATTTTTTCAAACCCCTCTTAAGGGTGCTGCTTTCTGGTTGGGTCAATATTCTACATTAGATGGTGAAGTCATACATCTAACATCTACCAGCAATAGGAATTCTGTTGTCTGATTAACTCATCTTTTGGAGCGCATGAATAAAGTCTTCTGCGGGGCTGCAAACACTAGAAATCGTGTGTTTATTTGGGCATTTTTACCTCCCTGGGAGTTCTAATTCAGGCAATATAAGAACCAGGTAATAGGACAATCTTCCAAATACAAAACACCAAAAATATAAACATTCTTTTAAATGCATAGCAGAGCTTTAAGAAAAAAAGAAAGGGAAATCTATAGAGGCAGAAGACAAATATACAAAACATAGAACAGAGAAATCTGAAAACCAAAAAGATTCTAAGTGACCTTGAAGCGGGGGGGGGGGGGGGGGGGCTGTCCTGTGGTAAAGAGTTGGGGCCCTCAGGGCTGTGCTCTCAAAGAAGATGGGCCAGGAGAAATCAGGCCATTAGCAAAGGGAGGGATCAGAGATATGTATCTAACTCTGTGTACATTCCAGACTTGAAAAAATTTTTTCCCATGGGAATTTGGAATCACATGCTTCGGATGAATATAAGAATAAAATGTATACTATGTCTGGTCTGGGAAAACACAAAAGGAAACATTAACAAAAATTTGGAAAGATTAGGGCACCTGGGTGGCTCAGTGGGTTAAAGCCTCTGCCTTTGGCTCAGGTCATGATCCCAGGGTCCTGGGATTGAGCCCTGCATTGGGCTCTCTGCTCAGCAGGCAGATTGCTTCCCTCCCCTCTCTCTGCCTGCCCCTCTGCCTACTTGTGGTCTCTGTCTGTCAAATAAATAAATAAAATCTTTAAAAATTTTTTGGAAAGATTTGTTTGTTTTTTTCCAAAGCTTTTATTTGTTTTGTTGAGAGAGAGCATATGCTTGAGCGTGCCCTAGTCGGAGAAGGGGCAAAGGGAGAGAATCTTTAAGCAGACTCCCAGATAGGTGAGGGGCCCTTTCTGGGGCTCAATCCCATGACTCATGAGGTTATGACCTGAGTTGAAACCAAAAGTTGCACACTTAACTGATTGAGCCACCTGGGTGCCCCCTAATTGGTGGTTTGGTTTTTTTGTTGTTGTTTAAGATTTTATTTATTTATTTGTTAGAGAGAGAGAAAGCAAGCAGAGGGAGAGGCAGGGGCAGAGAGAGAAAGAGGCTCCCTACTGAATAAGGAGCCGGGTGATGCCGGACTTGATCCCAGGACCCTGGAATCACAATCTAAGCCGAAGGCAGATGCTTACCTGACTCAGCCACCCACGTATCCCCATGACTGGTGTTTCTTTAAAAAGCTTTGCACAAAGTTTCTCTTGAGGAGCTGCCCCTTCTCCCAGGTTCCACAGGATTCCCTCAAAGAAGTCTGGACAAATAAAGCTCAAATACAAAACAAAGCAAAACAGAGAAAAAGGCCTCTGTGAGCAAATATCAGCATACCCAATGAACAGCTATGTAAGACCTTTTTCATCCTCTGATAATGGAATTATTAGGTATAGCGTAAAAAAAAAGAATGTTTTAAATGTTTGGAGGAAAACAAGAAGAAACTGAAAACCTGAAAAAAGAACCATAAGCTATCAAAAAAGATAAAGGAGGTTTGAAAAACAAGTCAAATTGAGGGGTGTCAAGAGATTAAAACCTTAATAATCAACATTCAAAACTACACAAGCAAGTTAAACTGCAGATTACACAGAATGGAAGACAAAATAACTGAAAAAAAAATCTAAAAAATTACACAGAAGGCAGCTTTTTGTCCAGGGATGGACAAAGAGATGGAAAGTATGATGGAAAAGTTAAGAGAGATGGTGACCGGAACGACTAATGCTAGGACGAACTGGTGTTCTATAAGGAGACAGATGCCTGGGTGGCTCAGCTGGTTAAGCAGCTGCCTTCGGCTCAGGTCATGATCCCAGCGTCCTGGGATCGAGTCCCACATCGGGCTCCTTGCTCCTCAGGGAGCCTGCTTCTCCCTCTGCCTCTGCCTGCCTCTCTGTCTGCCTGTGCTCGCTCTCTCTCCCTCTCTCTCTCTGACAAATAAATTAAAAAATCTTAAAAAAAAAAAAAAAGGAGACAATAGAATAAAGAGAGGAAATGCTCTTAGAGATAGTGGCTGAAAATTGTCCAGAATCAGAGAATGAGAGAAGTCCTCATCTTCTGTCATGAATGTAAGCTGGATGACAAAGGAATAGTACTTTAAATGTCTAAGAACAAATAACCAGCAAACTAAAATTTATGCTTTGCCAGACTAGCATTTAAAAGTTAGACACCCCCCCAAATAAATTTTTAAAAATAAAAATAAAAGTGAGAGTTACCCATGGAATGAGAGAAAATATTTACAAACCATATATCTGATAAGGAACTTATGCCTAAAATATGTAAGAATTCTTACAACTTAATGACAAAAAGACAACTCAATTTAAAGATGAGTAAAGGAGCAGAAAGACGTTTCTCTGAAGAAAATGTACAAATAGTTTATATACATATGAAAAGATGTTCGACATCATTCATCATTAGCGCTTGAGATTTTATTTTACTGAGCAAGTACAATTTGCATATAGTAAAATTCACCCATTTAGAGTATACAATTGCTAGGTTATATAGTCACTCCGTACACAACTTCTTGAGGAACCAGCATACTTTTTTCCAAAACAGCAACATCATTGACATCCCCAGGCTCAGTTTCTGAGGATTCCAATTTCTCCACATCCTTGTCAACACTTGTAACCCTTTGGGGTTTTTCTGTTTGCTCTATTTTGTTATTGCCTCTGTGTCAGAAGGTCTATGGGGAGTGGCATTAAATCTTGCTTTTATGTTATTTGTATTGTAGGGTCTGTGATCTCTATGTGGGGTTTACAGAGTTGGAAAACAAAAGACTGCTTTCTGTTCACCCTTCAGAATTAGGAAATCAGCCTATTGATGCTAAAAAGTTCCCAGGACTATTTTCGATATTGAAAAAATTCTGATATAACCCATACCCTCCCTCTCTTTAGGGTTCCTAGGTGAACTGAAATGTCAAGTGACTTAATTTTGACTAAAATTATTTGAGCTGCTAAAGCATAGAAAATGCACACCCTTCAGGTTCTATCACCACCTTAGAGCACAAACCTGGCATACAGTAAATGTTGAAGTGAGCAAATACATTATTATTAGTTATCACTTGTTAATCAGCACCGCTAATGGACAAATTGCTGGGAGATCAACAAAACTGAACCATTTATGGATGAGGCTAGTTCAGGAGTCCTCAGTGTCAGAAGAGTGGGACCCCTGCCTTTGGGAACCCACCTGTGTGCCTTCCCCTGGACCTCTGCTCTCAGTGTGCCCCTGATCTGGCCCCAGATATGCTCAACTCCTAGACGCCTAGTGTCCCATAACACTATCCATCTCCCCACACCACCCCCCACACCGCCACCACAACTTAATTCCCCTCTCTTCCCCATGTTCTAACATAGCTTCCTGGTGTCCTAAAATGAGTTAATTTGACATTCCTGCAAATGTGTAAATGATGTCCATTGTGTCAGAATCCTTTTCATCCCCTATCTACTCCCCATTCCACCCCATCGTTGTAATTTTCCTAGGGCCAGTATAACAAAGTATCATTAAAAAAACAGAGATCTGGGGCACCTGGGTGGCTCAGTGGGTTAAAGCCTCTGCCTTTGGCTCAGGTCATGATCCCAGGGTTCTGGGATCAAGCCCCGCATCGGGCTCTCTGCTCAGCAGGGAGCCTGCTTCCCCTCCTCTCTCTCTCTCTCTCTGCCTGCCTCTCTGCCTATTTGTGATCTCTCTTTCTGTCAAATAAATAAATAAAATCTTAAAAAACAAAAAAAAAAACAAAAAAACAGAGATTTACTTTCTCACAGTTCTGGAGGCCAGAAATCCAAAGGTGGCAGCAGGGCTATGCTCTCTCTGAAAGCTCCAGGGTAGAAAGCATAGAGAATGCACACCCTTCCTTGCCTCTTCTGGCTTCTGGTAACCCAAGCACTCCTGTGATTCATGGCAGTTCCAATTCCAGTCTCTCCCCGTCTTTGTATGGCCATCTTCCCTCTGTCTATTCATGTCCGGATTTTCTGCTTCACAGAAGGACACCAGTCATTTTCCAAACATGTACTGTGCTCTTCGGTGGAACAAGAAATAAGTGAATTGCTCGCCGTCAAGGAACTTATAGTCTGAGATCTCCTTGATTTAATGTGACTTTCTCAACAAGGCAGTGCAAGAAGGGATAGGAGGCTGTATCTATGACTTTGTGAGTTTGGTGCTGCAAAACTAAGCCTTGTTTGATCAAGTACGGTAGTGAGGCGCCGAATCAGGGTATCAGATCCCTGGACGCAGAACGAGGCAAGGACCTTGTCTGTCTTGTTAATTGCTACATCCACAGCACCCGATACAACCAACCTCTGGCACATAACGTAAGGAGAATCATAATAGTGGCGATAATAAGAATAAAATCTAATCAATGTCATTGAGCATTTCAATGCCAAACACTGCCCAAAACGTTGCCTACGTAATTTCATTTACTCTTCCAGAACAGTCTTCGGGGGTGGGGGAGGGGGCATCATCACACCCATTGAGAGACAACTAATGAGAAAATTGGACCCCAGGGAGTTTAAGTAGCTTATCCAGGGTCACCCTGTCTATAAGTAGTGGAGCTGAGCTTCAACTCAGGTTCCATTTGACCTGGAAGCTGATGCTCTTAACCCAGAAATACCCAACACAAGAAATGCAGTCCCTATCTCCTCCTGTAGGGACAGTGAGAACAGTGAGCCTGTGGACTTGGTGATGCTTGCCCTAGAGATCCCCCAGCCAGCTCTGCTTCTACTGCCCCAAGCTACTTTCTGCTGTGCTTTGGCCCCCAAGTGGACATTTATGCAGAAGAAAGTACTCATTGACCATTTAGCACAAGACCTGGGGGTTTTATTGTGATCTAATAAATGGAAGTTTGGTGTTTTGTTTTGTTTTGTTTTGAGATTTTATTTATTTGTTAGAGAGAGAGAGTGCGCGAGTGAGTGAGAGCACAAGCAGGGGGACCTGCAGAGGCAGAGGGAGAAGCAGGCTTCCCACTGAGCAAGGAGCCCGATTTGGGACTCGATCCCAGGACCCTGGGGTCACAGCCTAAGCCGAAGGCAGACATTTAGCTGACTGAGACACCCAGGTGTCCCTAATAAATGGAAGTTATTTAATAAGTTGTCTATAGGTCAATTTCATGTGAGTTTTATTCACAGTGAGTTATTATATTAACCATATATTATACATTTTAAATTAATTTTTACCTTTTTATTACTTATGTGAATCTACCGAAAGTATGACTATACTATCAAGCTTCTAGACCTGTAAGTTGAATAATTGGAGGGTAGGTGGGAGGAAGGGCCCCAAACGTGAGTAGTTCAGGCTCCAAGATGCCTTGCCCAGTGCTTATTCTTGGTGATGTTTAAAAAGAGTTGTTGAATAAGTGAGTGTAAAAAAGAGGAAAATAGTCAAACAAAATTAAAAGCAAATAGATTGGGAAATATTTCTCTACACAAAATACAATAGGAAAGGACTCAACTTCTTAATATAGCAAGAACTTGGAAAATTGATAAGAAAAAGTAGTTATCTCTTTTTTTTAAGTTTTTATTTATTTAAGTAATCTCAACATGGGGCTTAAACTCACAATCTGGAAATCAAGAGTTGCATGCTCTTCCGACTGAACCAGCCAGGCACCCCAACAAGAAATCTTTAATAGAAAAATGATGATGCCAAATCCATGTCCCTTCTGGAACTTAGCATATGAATTTTGTAAGAGAGCCTGGGGGCGCATGAGGATAAGTGGAACACAGGTGTGTGAGAAAGGAGGCTTAGTCAGAAAATGCAAGGAGCCTAGCAGCAGAGCTGGGTTTGACCTTTTTCAGACAAGCAAGAGGGCAGGACAGGGATTGCTGTATGTTCTGACAGGATAGTCACATATCCCAGGTTGGGAAGAGCAGCCAGAAGAATCTGAGGTATATATTTGATGAGCTTCCTGCTTTGGGAGCAGGAATATGACTTTCCTGAGAAGGGGTTAGAAGGTAAGCCCACCCTTTGGGGAGGAAATCCAGCTCCAGCAGTGGACAGCAGCCTTGGGGAAGAAGACAGTATCCCCCGCAGAGCTAGGACCAGCTCTGTCTTGCCCTGACAGGTCAGGGGAGCCCAGCCTCGGGAGTAGATTTTGTTGAAATCTAGGCTCTGAGGAGAGGAGCAACTTCTCAGTCTTGTGTGGCACGAGAAAATGTCCTTTCCTTGGTCAATCAGGCAATGCAACTTGGGAGCTTAGCAATGCAAGTTTGGTTATTGAGCTTGGTTCCAGGCCATTGTTTTGACTCCAGATTCTGGAATGATTTCAACTTTGTGCCCTTCCCCCAAGGGCCTCATAAATGATGTCTGCAGTGATGTCTCCTCCTCAGGGGATGATTTCACAATGCATTCTCTCTGCGGAAAGGAGATGTTCAGGCGTGCTGGCCTCTGTGAGTACTGGGGTGAGGGGAGGGACTTCCCTCCTTTCCTGGCTTGGAAGAACTAAGGGAACTGCGGGCAGCCCATGTCCACTAGGTACTGGGTGATTCACTCTTCAAACCAAAGAACTTGAACTTCCTGTAGTGACGAGCCCTGCACATAGTTTCAGGTACAAAAACAATAGTCACATGCCTCCTGACTAAATGACCTGTGCCAGGAGACCTTGAAAGCCACACACCCAGGCATTCTGGGGCTGCGGGAGTCCCATCGACAATGAGAATATCAGCAGGCTGAGAGCCACTGACGATACAGTTTCCCAAGTGTGCACACACTTGTCCTAATGCACACACTCATAGCCCAAGGGTTCTGCATGTCCCATTACACACCAGGCTCAATCTTCTGGGTGCCCCCCATCTTTCGTGAGTCCCTAAGACGACATTATCTTTTCTGTGAAAAGAGATTCTCCACATCCCTTTCTTTTTCATTTTCCTTGACTTCTCCCTGTTTTGCAGGACTGAAGAGGCAGGGGACAACTATGAATTTACTCCAGAAGTCAGAGGACAAGAGGCTGCCGGGACACCACAAGAGGACTGAGTTATAGAACCTAATCTGCCAAAAGGAAATTTCGAACATTATGGAGCTCAGCCTGCCTGTTTTAATGGAGAGAACCCTGAGGCTGGAGAGAGGAAGAGATTTGCCCATTGCTCTGGGCTGGGCAGTGGCAATGCCTGAGTTTGATCATGTGGGTGGGACAAGCAGAGAGGTTAAGAGTTTAGTATCCCTAAAGTATTTACTGAGCTCAGGGGGCTCACTGATCTTTATTGCCTGTGTGTGATAAGAGGCTGATTGATCAACAGATAACCACCGAGCATCTGGTTTGTACAAGGCATAGGTTAAAAAGATAATATATTTTTGGGGGGTGCTTGGGTGGCTCAGTTGATTAAGCGTCCAACTCTTAACACTGGCTCAGGTCTTGATCTCAGGATCATGAGTTCAAGCCCCACATTGGGCTCCACACTGAGCTTAAAGATTACTTAAAAAAAAAAAAAAAAAGAGGGGTGCCTGGGTGGCTCAGTCAGTTAATTGTCTGCCTTTGGCTCAGGTCATGATCTCAGGGTCCTAGGGTGGAGCCCTGCATTGGGCTCCCTGCTCAGCGGGCAGCCTGCTTCTCCCTCTCCCTCTGAACTCTCTTGTTCTCACTCTCAAAAAAATAAATAAAAATATTTTAAAAAAAGATAATATATATATATCTTTAAAGATTTTATTTATTTATTTGACAGATAGAGATTACAAGTAGGCAGAGAGGCAGGCAGAGAGAGAGAGAGGAGAAAGCAGGCTCTCTGCTGAGCAGCAGAGAGCCAATGCGGGACTCGATCCCAGGACCCTGAGATCATGACCTGAGCTGAAGGCAGCGGCTTAACCCACTGAGCCACCCAGGTGCCCCAGAAGATAATATATTTTTAAATCTTAAAAGAACCCTTCCTCTCAAAGTGATTACAATGTAACAGGGGAAATCAATGAATAAGTAAAATGTTTGTAATACATTTTTCATTTGTAATAACTTTTAAGAACAGTACAGGAGGTTCTCTAGACAGAACATGCTTATTAGCTGAGAGGCAAAACATTGAATGCTATGACATCAGGAAGGGATACTTCAATATACAAAAGAACCAGAGTTGGGGGACTGGGGAGGTTTCCAGGTCCAAGTGAGAGAGCTGGGAACCTGACAGACTGAGTGGATTTAGCTGCCTTTCAGGACCCATTAGGCTTGCTGGAAGGCTTGGGAGGTTGGAGTTGGGTTGGGGGAAGATCTCAGGATGGCCTGGGCCGCCACCGTTGGGGGAAGGGAGAGGAGAATTCTGACCAGACTGCCTTTCCTGGCAGCAGCTTCTGCCCTTCTTGGCTGGAATAAGAGGCTGCAGGGCAGTCCCCTTGCCCTCCACTAGCCGACGCAGAAGAGGGCCATGAAGTTAGACGGCTGGCGGCAGAAATGTCTGGGCATCTGTGTCTGGGGGAAAGGTGTCGGCCTGACAGAAGAGAGAGAATGTGTCCTTAGGTACACATATATGTAAACATAGGGCATATGTGTGTGTAGCCACACATGGAAGAGGGGGAAGTAGGTGTTGCAATTATGAATGAAAATAGCACAGAAATCAGGAGAACCCCATTGCCTTCCAAGCCCTCCAGCTCAACCTCCATCTCCCTGATGTGACAGCAAGATACCTCTCGGAGCTCCTGTAGCCACTTGCTAAGCAGCAGGAAGCTCACTCCGTTCTGTGTCCGACCGGGTCACAGCTGACCTGGGCTCCCCATTCTCCATCTACTGTGATAGCCAAGACGACAGGACAGGAAGATGAAAGACTTCCTCCAGGTCTTAATATTTAATACTTTTATGATTCCATGAAGGAAAGAAGGAGCACAATGTCCACACACAGTTTTATTCTCATTGTTGGGTGGACATGACTTAATGGACAGCATCAAATGAGAAAATTTTTTGAAATCTGTGTTTTGAATTGGTTTCCCTTTTGGTTATTTTTAGCTACAGAAATTGGAGGACTAGGTAGTCCACAGCCTTTGTTAAGATAAGGAAACAGGATCTCTTCACCCTAAATTGTCCTGGCTTTAAAAAAAATAATAAAATTATTTATTTATTTGTTAGAGAGAGATGGAAAGCGCACAAGCAGGGGGAGGGGTAGAGGGAGAAACAGACTCCCACTGAGCAAGGAGCCTCACCCGGGACTCCATCCAAGCAGCCTGGGATCATGACCTGAGCCTAAGGCAGACGCTTGCTTGACTGACTGAGCCACCCAGGTGTCCCTCCTCAGCCTTTCCATTCACATGCTTTTTCAAAATTCATTGCATTTTTCTTCTTCTTACCATATATGCTTATAGGAGGAGGTTGCAAACTATAGAAAACTATAACCTAATTCATAATCTACCATTCACCCACTTTAATACCTTTTATAGGCCCTAGACATGACTTACGTGTGCTGGAGGCTAAAACAATCCATGACCCCCATTTAAAGTTATCGAGTTGAGTTGAAATCATCTGGTTGACATAATGTCATATTTCGGGGACCTTCGATTAAGTGCTTAATCTTTTTAATTTTGCCTTTAAAAAAATCTTAAAGCAGGGGCACCTGGGTGGCTCATTGAGTTAACCTCTGCCTTCGGCTCAGGTCATGAGCCCAGGATCCTGGGATTGAGCCCTGCATCGAACTCTCTGCTCAGCAGGGAGTCTGCTCCCCTCTCTCTCTCTGTCTGCCTCTCTGCCTACTTGTGATCTCTGTCTGTCAATTAAAGAAATAAAATCTTAAAAAAAAGTCTTGAAGCAATGTGTTTTCTGTATCTCACACATTTTTGAGAGTCCATTAAAGTCTATAGGGCACTGGCACTGAGCCTTTTTTTTTTAAGATTTTATTTATTTATAATAAAATCCCCCACCCCCACAACTGCCACTGCTCTTGACCTAATTTCCCCATCCCAACTCCTTTGGCTGTCTTTCCCTCGTTGGATGTCTGCTGTTGTCACAATGTTGCACAAGTAATTAATTTTCAAAATGTTAGTTTACTTTTTTTTAACAAAATAGTCGAAATTCTTGTCCTCAAGGAGTTACCGTTTAGTGAGGGAAGACAGATGATTAACAAATAAATATAAAAGAGGTTTGGTGGTATTGAGTACTATGAAGAAAGAAACGAAGCAGAGTAAGGGAGATGGACAGGATGGGGGTCTGTTTTATATAGGATGATTAGGAACATCTCCCTGAGAAATGACGTTTGGTCAGAGTCTGGAAGGAAGTGAGAGAGTGAGCCATTCATTCATCCATCCCTTTATTCCACAAATATTTACTGAACACATTTCAGACACTGAGGATACAGTAGAGAATAAAAGAGATTTCCACTCTGGGCCACTGGTCCTCTCCATCACTGTGACACACCTGTTCTGTTCCACCCAATGGCCTGAAGACCGAATTGTTCAAAAGGGAACAGGAAGTGCTGCCCTGTACTTCTTTTAATAAAGTCTTAAAATGTCTAAAACTAATCAATATCTCCCTTCCTCCCCAATAAGACTTGTTCAAGTTTCTCTGCTCACTGTTTCCAACTTAAGATCTTGGATCTTTATGTTGTGATGCTGAAGCCAGGACGCTCACACTGATACAGCTCTCTTCACGAACCCACCACCATCTCCTTCAGATGCCATCCGTCCTTCTGGTGCCATCTCCTCCCACAGAGGACCCCTCTGATCTCCCACACTGGCCTCTGTTGAAGTGCGTCCTACTCTCCTCCAGCTTGGAAACATAGTTTTCAGGACTCATACTTTTTCTCAATGTTTTCTCACCATTTCTTCTTGAATCTCACTATTTGCTTCTGGGTTCAGGTTTCTTTTTACCTGCTTGAAAAGTTTCCTTAGTAAGGATCTATAGAGGTTAACTCTGTTTTTGTTTGTCAGCTGAAGATGTCTTTAATATGCCTTCCTTTTTAAAGAATAACAGTTTCATTAAGATCTCGTTCACATGTTTTTTTTAAATGTACAGTTCTTGGGATGCCTGGGTGGCATAGTTGGCTGAGTGTCTGCCTTCTGCTCAGGTCATGATCCCAGGGTTCTGGGTTCAAGTTCCCCATCAGGCTCCTTGCTCAGTGGGGAGCCTGCTTCTCCCTCTGCCTGCTGCTCCCCCTCGGGTGCTTGCTCACTCTCTCTCTGACAGATAAATAAATAAAAATCTTTTTAAAATTTAAAAAAATAAAGTGGTGTAGAGTATATTTACAGAGTTGTGCAACCAGTACCACTGTCTAATTTTAGAACATTTTCATCATCCCAGAAAGGAACTCTGTACCCATTTGGTGTCACCCCTCATTCCCCTCTCTCTCCAGCCCCTGGCAACCAATAACAGACTTTCTGTCTCTATAGACTCGCCTATTCTGAACAATCTCATATAAATGGAATCATACAATATGCGTCCTTTTGTTTCTGACTTCTTTCACTTAACATAATGTGTTCAAGGTTCACCCAGGTTAGAGCATGTATTAGTACTTAAATTTTATGCTTGAATAATATTCCATTGTACCACATTTTGTTTACCTGTTCATTAGTTGATGCACATTTGGGCCATTTTGGGGCCTTTTTTGGGCCATTATATATAGTGCTGCCATGAATATTTGTATATAAGTGTTTGTGTGAAGGTAGGTCTTCAGTTCTCTTGGGTATACACTTCAGAGTGAAATTATCGGATAATATGACAACTCTATGTTTAACTTTTTGAGGAACTGTCAAACTGTTTTCCCCAACAGGTGACCATTTTACATTCCCAATACCTCCCAACAGGAGGTGGATAGGAGGTGGTATCTCATTTTTTAAAAGATTTTATTTATTTATTTGAGAGAGAGAGGGAAGGAGAGGGAGAATCTCAAGCAGACCTCCTGCTGAACGTAGAGCCCGATACGGGGCTCAGTCTCAAGACCTTGAGATCATGACCTGAACCAATCAAGAAAAGGACACTTAACTAGCGGAGTCCCCCAAGAGCCCCGTTTGTATCTCATTTCCCACATCCTATCTTGGGAGTCAATTTTAACAGAAACTGTAGAATGTAATACACACCCTATACACTTGGCTTTCCCACTTAATATATTATGGAGATCATGTCAGTATGTACAAAACTGCTTATTCTTTGGGCTGGCTTTATGGTAACCCACTGTATGAATGTGAAATCCCGGTACTGGTTGGTCCTTTACTTCAACACCTCCTGCTGCTAGGCGGCTCTGTTTCTTCCTGGTCTTTTGTATTTCATCAGTGCTGTAGCAACCGCCTCAAATAATCCATTCTCCACGTGCAGTAATTCTTTTGTAATGATCATTTTTTGAAGTGATATTCTAGGTTAAAGGGCATATATGTTCTTTTGTTTTCGTTTAAAGATTTTATTTATTTATTTGATAGAGAAAGAGAGAAGGAGGGAGAGCACAGAGGGAGAGTGAGAGGAAGACGTGGACTCCCCACTAAGCAGGGAGCCCAAAGAGGCTCCTGGATCCCAGGACTCTGGGATTATGACCTGAGCCAAAAGGAGATGCCTAATGACTGAGCCACCCAGGTGTCCCAGGACACGTCCTTTATTTATTTTTTTTTTTTAAAGATTTTTTTTTTTTTTTTTAATTTGAGAGAGAGAGAGACAGTGAGAGAGAGCACAAGCGAGGAGAAGGTCAGAGAGCGAAGCAGACTCCCCATGGAGCTGGGAGCATGATGTGGGACTCGATCCCGGGACTCCAGGATCACGCCCTGAGCTGAAGGCAGTCGTCCAACCAACTGCGCCACCCAGGCGTCCCAGGACAAGCCCTTTAAATGGACCCAGGATCTTAAGATCAAATTCGTGAGGCTACTGTCTTCTTAGTATGGTACTCCTGTGTGGGCTGACTATGGAAACAATTTTTTTGAGGGGCTTGGGCTAAGGATATGGTTCATAAGGAGCCTTCCTTGATTAGCAGTTCCCAAAGAGGAGATAGACCCTGAAGAGGGTTTGTCTTAAGGTCCTTTCTTCCCTTCTTTGGTGGAACAATGGGAACTCACTGAAGATGCTGAGTAAAATATTCATTTGTTCATATATTTCTCCAGTCAACAAATATTTATTGAAAGCCTACTGTGTGGTGCTAAGTGCTAGGATGAAATGAAGACAAAATCAGACTAGACCCTCTTTTCACTGATGTTTTCAGGCTTTTGAGGAGGAAGCAGACATTAATATCATCCAGGGTAAAGTAACATAGTGAGAGAAACGTGTATCATGTATATCATGCCTCTACAGCCTGTAGCAAGGGTCTGAAGGTCAGCAAAGGGTTCCCAGAGGAAACATGTTTTTGTTTTGTATTGTATTGTTATTGTTGTTTTTTAATATTCTATTTATTTCAGAGAGAGAGAGAGTATGTAAGTGAGAGAGAGAAAGAGAGAGAACACACCTGAGCCACTCAGGTCGCCCGAAGAAACATGTTTGAATTGAGGTATGAAAAATTAAGATAAAATAAATAAAAAATGAATTGAGATATGAAGGATGAGTAAAAGACTAGCTGAAGGGAAAAAGCACAGTTAACAAAGTAGGGAGGCACTAATTCCTGCTACACAGGGTTGCTAAGGGAATTCAGTTAAACAATATCATGGAAGATATCTAGCAAAATGCTTGGTGCATGTCAATTATCTGGTGAATGCTTACTTTGCCCTCAGTCTTCCCTCCACTCACAGTGAATGCTAAAATCCCAGATCCCCAAGCAGACCATTGTCACCCTAGCTATGCTCTTCCTTCGTATTTCTTTCCCACCCAGTTCTCTCTCTTTCTCTACTTCCACCCCTGAAGCCCTGCAGTCCATTCACAGAGGTCTACCTTGGGAGCTAATTAGATTTAGTAACCATCATTTATTCTGCCCTTAGTCTATGCTAAGTTCTTTGCATCCATTATTTAATCTTCATAATAGTCTTAGTAGTTTAGAACTATTATTACTCCCATTTTATAAAGGAAGAACGGAGGAAAGCAGAACCCAAGGACAATAGCAAGCAAATCACAGAGCAGGACTCACCTTCAAATCTAATTTCTAACCACTACCCCTCAGGTGCCTTGGGTTGGTTGTTATCGTTTGTAGGTCTTACTTATCCAACTAGATGACAACCTGATTTAAGATAAGGACTTGCGGAGGGGGGTGGTAGCAGGGAGAGAGAGGGGCTGGCCAGTTCAGTTGGCAGAGCAAGTGAATCTTTTCAGTCCCACACTGGGCAGGGATTACTTAAACCAACCAACCAACAAACAAAAACCTGCCTCTAAACAAACGGTTTAGGGACGCCTGGGTGGCGCAGTTGGTTGGACGACTGCCCTCGGCTCAGGGCGTGATCCTGGAGTCCCGGGATCGAGTCCCACATCAGGCTCCCAGCTCCATGGGGAGTCTGCTTCGCTCTCTGACCTTCTCCTCGCTCATGCTCTCTCTCACACTCTCTCTCTAATAAATAAATAAAATCTTTAAAAAAAAAAAAAAGAAAGAAAGAAGGGTAGGCATCTTTAAAAAAAAAAAATTAAAAAAAATAAACAAACGGTTTAGTAAGACAATAGCCATACTTTACCGAGCAGCTCCTATTTATTTACTTGTATTCACTTGTATATTCACTTGTATATTACTTGTATATTAGTTTCCACTTTACAGATTAGGAAACTAAAATTCAAATAGATTAAGTAATTTGGCCAAGGTGGTGGAGATGGGACACGACTCTTGATTTAGATATGCCCAGTACCTACCCAAAGATGACAGCCAATAATCTTTGTACTTAATAGACGGGAAGCATAGGGCTATATTCATCCAAACCCTGGTTAACTTCAGCTGGCATGACATTTAGGCAATGACAGTGACTATGGGAGAGAGGGAATTGTTGGAGAGCCCATCTCTTCCTTCCGGCTGTGTGAATATAATTTAGAGCTCACAGTAAGCAGAGCCCAAAGGGTTATTGCGTAATTCCTGGGTTCACACGCCAATCATAGGCTACTATGAACGAAGCCCCTTTTGGGGAGTTTTGTAGTAGATGATAAAGATAATGTTAGCCCTTTGGAATGTTTTCTATGTGCCAGGCTCCATTCTTTGTGCTTTACAAGGATGAATTCATTTAATTTCCTGTTAAGGACTCTTACTATTCCATATAACATCTAAGGAATCCGAGGTACAGGAAGGTTAAAGGATCTGCCCAAAGACCCCAACTAGCAAGTAGTGGTCCTTGGGACATCTGTCAGTGTGACTTCAGAGCCCTAGTGTCTCCTGACAACAGTGCAAGCGTCACTGAGTCCAGCACAAAAACAGACAAAACTCTAATGTAAGGAAAGACCAAAAATTCCTGCGGGCTAAGTAGAAAAGTTAGTTTTTAAGTGCCTGCCTGCCCGCACGTCTCCATCCCCAATTTCTCCTTTCCTCACCCACTCCTCCTGGAAAAACAAGACCTCAAGCCGAGAAAGTAGGGGAAAGGTCGCGGTTGTCATTTGGCTCCTCCCATCCTGCTTCTTCCGTCTTTTTTTTTTTTTTTTTTTTTCCGCAAAATCGCGGAGCCTGTGCAAGCTCCCGGGTTCTTGCCCATCTAGACCTGGCACTTGACCCTGACATATGGAACGGCCGATCCTACAGCTCCATGGACCTGCCCAGAGTCACGTGCCCTAGCGCTTTGGTCCAGGGCCCTCCTCCTCCCCAGGAGGAAAACTAAGAAACCGCTGACAGCCTTAGAGGTTCCTTCCCAGAGTCTCCCGAGGACTCAGTTTCCTGAGATCCGCCATTGGGTGCTCTCACAGCAGAACCTCTACATTTTTCTAGATTCGCGGGGGGTAGGTGGGGGCCTGTGGAGAGCTGCTAAGTAAGTCTTCCCAGCCCCCAGGTCAAGGTATGAAGCTCGATCGTCACGGTTCTGCCTGAAATTATCTCTTAAAAACTAGTGGCCACGTTTTGGGTGAGAAAACAGGCCCAGTGAGTACAAAGTGACTTGCTTCGTGCAGTCAGGCACAGACGCCAGTGCCCGCTGAGTAGTTCACCTTACACAGGACAGACTTTCGTAGAAAGCAGCACGTAATAGGATGTGAAATGGCCTCGCCCTTCCAGTGATATCAATGTCAAATTAAACCTAACTTGGAATGAGAGGGCGGGGCGCGTGCCCGGAATCTTGGTACTTCCAGAAAAAGAAAGCTCTACAGTCGCGGGAATTTAAATACTGGGGGTGGGGGGAATGGGTGGGGATCTGATGCCTTCTGGCAATCTGTGCTCTGTTGGACCGTCTGGTAAGGGAGCCCTTCTCTGCGTTCCCGCCTTCTTCCGACCGGATAACCTCTGGATTTGGACACTTCAGATGTGTCTCCAACCCACTTGGAATGGGAGTAAATGTGCTGATTCCCTCCCGTTTCCCCCGGCAGAAAAAGGCGGTCTGCGTTAACACACACGCTACTCCTATTGCAGACATCAGTGACTCAGAGCTCCAAGGCGGCTACTCTCCGAGACAAGTCAGACTGGCAGCGGTGCACTGGGGTCCAGACCTCGGACCGCCCCCGCCTGGGGGGCGGGGCCGCGGACGTGCGTCAGGCCAGAGCGTGCGGCCCGAGTGCGCGTGCGCCGCTCCGGGACGGGGCTGGGGCGGGGTCCGGGCTTTAAGAGGGCCGCCGCGTGGGCTCCGTGGTTCTGCCGCTCTTTACCTCCGGCTGCGGTTTTACCTTCAGGGAACCGTCTGGGCTGTGATTTAGCGCTCTTCGGGAGCTGCCTTTTCTCCGGTCTTCTGCACGACGCGCTGTTACAGTGAGCGGGCCGCTGCTGGCCATTCCTCCTGGAGGTGAGCGGCCGTGTGGGCTTCCCCGGCTTTCCGCCTCCTTTCCCCCAGGCTGCGTTGCCCCGCGGGCCGCCTGCGGGTTCCCGGGCTGGGTCCGCGCCTCCTGGGCTCCTGCCCTTCGCTCGGTCTCCGTCTGGGTCCGGAATCAGGCTCTCCTGCCCTGTTTCCAGGGATGGCCCTATGTTTCCTGTGGCTCTCCCCATGCTCTTTAGTGCTGGGTTAGGCGTCCCAGTCCTGCCCTCCCAAAGCACCCTTGGTATCGCAGCACTTGGCGTGTTGTGTGTCTGACTGCCTAATTTCTTGCCCAGATGGTAAACCTCGTGAGGGCAAGGTTCATGTCTACGGGATCCCGGCCCTCATACCTTCCTGGGTGCCTTAACACGTTGTAGGTATTAAGGGTGTGTTTGTTAAATAACTGAACTTGATAGATTTTAATGTCTTCGAATTATTTTGGCTTTACCAAAAAGTTTATGATGGACTGGAACCTGACTGAGATGTGAGGAGAAGCCCCTAGGCAGGTTACTTTCTCAGGGGCATGTCCTTACCTTCCCCCTCAAAAAGACTCCGTTCAGGAAGGTTTTTGGTCCCTGGACTGTGGCACGGGGATTGTGCGATGTACCTGGCAAAAGTAAAAGGTTTTATTTTAGAAGAGGTCAAAACTTGAAGGAGTTCTCTTGGATTAGTCCAAGAAGCAAGACTAGCTCTGCAGCCATGGAGTTTACAGTGTAAATATGCTTGGAGATTCTGTTGCAGAAGAACATCTACTGGTCCCTGTCTCCCTGACTGGCTGAGCCTCACCCTTAGTTTCATGGGAAGATAGAAGTCAGGACTAGGAGCATGCATATCCCAAAAGGCTGTAGATTAATCTCACCTCTCTTCCCTTAGTATCCAGAGACCTTCAAGAAGTGAAGACTCTACTGCTCTGCAGAGGAGAGGGGTCCTTTCAGCCATGAAGCCTGTGTTGAACCTCTATCTCTTAGGTGTGGTGCTGACCCTGCTCTCCATCTTCGTTAGACTGATGGAGTCCCTGGGGAGCTTACTGCAGAGCCCGCTGCCTGGGAGCTCCTGGACCGCCAGAGGTCAACCAGCCAGCACCGAGCCCCCAAGGGTGTTCCAGACCATCCATCCAGAGGGGTGTGATAAGCCCTCTCTCCACCAGCTGTAACCTTGGAACAGGCAGGTGTCCAGTTCCTAGGCAGGAAAGCTCAGAACCTCGGTGTTACCAGAACTGTTACCAGGCCCATGAAAGGCCTCCACCTGGATGCTTCTTGCCCTGGAAGAAGAGCCTGTCTAATATACAGGTGTTAGTGGGTTGCCTGTGACTGCGATGGAATGCTTTCCCTGTTCTCCCCAGGGTCTGCTGTACGTGCTGGTATCCTTAGCAACATGGCTCTGATGCCTCTTAGGGACTTGTGCTTCATATTCAGCTGTTGGGAGATGGTGTTGTCTTCATCTCTGCTTCATCAACATCGGCCAAGAGTTCCTTCGGGCTTGGGTGTCTTATGGTCAGTTTATGTGGTAGTCAGCTTCTCTTCATGAGAGCTTGTCTGTGTCTGGATGACAATTGAAGTGGTGTATGGGTTGGCTGTAGGGAGGGGGATGATGAAATAGTGTCCACCTCTCATTGTTTCACATGGTAGAGTCCTTTCTCCAACAGAGCACGTGTGCATGCATATTGGTCTGAAGGGGGCAGTAGGATGACAAAGCCTGCGTTATGGCCACCATGTGGCTTAAATGAATTTTTCTAATGAAATAAAAATTGAATATATACTTCTAGTATGTGTCATTGGCCTCTGCCTTTGAAATCAGTGGTAGGGAAGGATCTTAGTTCCTAGATTTGGGGTTTGACATCTTAAAAACTCAGGAGCAGAAAAGTACTTAAAAACATTTTGTTTAATGGGTGCCTGGGTGGCTCAGTGGGTTAAGCCTCTGCCTTCGACTCAGATCATGATCTCGGAGTCCTGGGATCGAGTCCCACATCGGGCTCTGCTCTGCAGAGAGCCTGCTTCCTCTTCTCTCTCTGCCTGCCTCTCTGACTACTTGTGATCTCTCTGCCAAATAAATAAATAAAATCTTTTTTAAAAAAAAACCAAACATTTTGTTTAAAACATAATGTAGGGATGCCAGGGTGGCTCAGTTGTTTAAGCATCTGAATCTTTTTTTTTTTTAATTAATTTATTTATTGGAGAGAGGTCACAAGTAGGTAGAGAGGCAGGCAGAGAGAAAGGGGGAAGCAGGCTCCCCACTGAGCAGAGAACTCAATGCGGGCCTAGATCCCAGAATATCCTGAGATCATGAAGTGAGCCAAAGGCAGAGGCTTAACCCACTGAGTCACCCAGGTGCCACCCTAAGCATCTGAATCTTGATCTCAAGGTTGTGAGTTGAAGGCTCTGATTGGCCTCCACACCATAGAATTTACTTAAAAAAAAAAAAAAAGAATATAATTAAATAAACCTGAATTTGGAGGCAAGGGCAGTTGGGTCTGCCCTGAATCCCATCAGGCCAAGAATATTCTAGTCTTCTCTTGACTCTCCATTTCTAAAGAAAAAAAAAAAAAAAGATTTTCTTCTAGTATTCCGCCCCCTCAGTCTCTGGGGGAACGAGGACTATCAACCCAATAGGCTTTTTTTCTTCTATCCTGTTAGCCACCAGAATGAATGCTCAATTTTGATTGTTCTCCAGGTAGGCTGGTAAAATGTCCACACTTCACAGACGGTTATTTCTGCTCACTCCCAGAAATTCACAGCTTGGCTTTTACACAGAAATGGAGGGTTTGGGGTTTTTGTTTTTTCCCTTGCCTGTGTCTACTCCTCTCCATGCCCTACTCCATGTTAAGTGCATTCACACTCTCTTGATGTGTGTCATTTTACGTATGGTGAATTTGATTTACCTCAAAAGGTAGAAATGTAGTATGGTGCCTCTACTAAGCCATTTTTGCTTCCTGAGTTGTTCTTGAGCCTAAGTGCCATTACTTTAGAAGCTGGTGGTTTGGGCATCTCTTCTATTTATTGCACTATGGTGGTCAGTAGTGCTGTTTAGCAAGTGTTTCCAGCTTCCCACTTTCTGGACACATGGTGCGATCTGGCCCCTGATCCTCTGGATGTCTGTGGTTTCTGTGGCTCATCTCAGTAGCATAGTACAGTAAAAGATTAGGTTGGCTTTTCATCTCTGATTTCAGGCACTTTAACGTGCCAGTAGCTATCCTAGAACATACTATTTAAGTTTGATACAATTTTCTCATTCTTACACCTCCAACTCATTCGGGGTGTCTAAGTGGGAGAGCTGCACCTTAAGGCTCTTGCCCAAGCAGCTTAATTGAAATGATTCACAGAGTGCCAGGACTTCTGTGAGATTTTCGCAGAGAGTTGAACCTACTTGGAGATTTTAACAACAGACGTGATGGCCATACCATTGTTCTCATCTTTCCTATGAAAAGGGTGACCTGCTGTCCCCATTACCCTGGCAAAGGGATTTTCTGGGATGCAGTATTTTCAGTGCTAAGACTGGGACAGGTCTGGGTTACCCCAACACAGTCCGTCAGTCATCCTACCTACAAAGCTGAGTTCAAAATGGCATCTGTCCTTGCAAACATTTCTCAGCTTTATCTGTTAACCAGTTAGGGATGAGAAGCAGTAACTTCTGTGAGCCCTGCAAATCTACTGATTTTTCTTGGCAGCCCTTGTGCCTGATTGCAGGCTGGCCATTTCAGTTCTTATCTGAACTAATCTTGTGCTTTGTCAGTAGTGACCAACAGTATCCAATTCAGGCTGCTAAAATTCTGTTCTCTGACTTTTCTTAACTTCTAGATTAGATCAAGTCTGTCTTCTCTGTTACTGCAGGCAACAGTTTTACCAAATACTTAGCTGCTGTATAACACGAGTTGCGCTCTTCTTATCTTTAAAAAGATCATCGCTTTGCTGCAACACCCACCTCTATAGTCGCAACACCCACCTCTATAGTCCTCTCTCCCTATCAGTCAAGGACACATGAGATTAGGTTATGCTGCTGCAGCAACAATTCTGAATTCTCAGTAGCTTAAAAGCAGAAGAGTTGCCTAAGACTGTGCTCCCAGGAAGCAAAATTAGGGCCTAATCAAGGAATATTCCCTTCCCCTAGGGTAAGGGACCTTCTTCACATCTGCGCTGTGGCTTATCATGATTACTAGGCGGCTGTGTTTCCTGTTCCTCCCCTTCTCCCTTAGTGCATTCATCTTGTCCCTATTCTACCAATATTTATTAGATGTGTAGGGCTTGTCTTTTGAGTGTGTAGTTTTCCATCTCCAGCCACCTCGGAAAGTGATGTAGAGCCTATAGTGCATCATTCAGAGATTCTTGAATTTGAGCTTGATGTTGTAGCTGAAGGGAATTTTACTGGGTTGTCTTCTTTGGGGAGGTATGGTGAATGCAGAAGGGATAGTGAGCTGCAGGAGGGATAGTGAACTAAATGGTTATTGACTAGAAGGGTCATTAATGGTCTCCAAATATTTCTGCCCTTGTCTTTCAAGCATATGATAGAAATGCACTTCCTGACACCTTTGTGGTTGGACAAGGCCAAGAATTAATTCTGACCGAAGAGTTGTGAGTGGAAGTAACTTGTGTCAATTCTAGATTGGAACACCTGAGTGTTATGCCCCAATAATGTGTCCGTGATTGAAGGAGAGAGACTGATATAAAGCGAAGGTCAAGCAAAGCTTTATTTCGCACCAAGCATCAAGAATCTAACCGAACGTCCAGGGACGCTCCTCTTACAATAGACGGTTGACCCTTCTCTGTTTCACAGTCTAGCTTTTAAGGGCAAAGGCCATGCGGTCGAGCCTGGCCACGCACAGGTGACCAATGAGATTGTAACACACATAGGAAACTCCACAGTGATGCTAGGTGACCATCTGAGTTACAATTTACCCTAGTAGGCATTTGACCTAGCCTATCACCTTGGTTGGGATTGGCGCCCAAAAGGCTCCCAAAGGGTGGGGTCCATACTCCTTGGTAATCAGGGAGACAGTATGCATCCCCCCCACTGATTGGATGTCTCCACCTGGCCTGACCCACCCTTGTATCTGGGCTTAGTTACCTGGAGCTGGTTTCCGGGACTTGTTTTTAAGTGAATCCCCTGGGGGAAGGGGAGCAGGGACAGTTTAACTTTAATGAAAGCCTCTTGCTAAGTAGGTCCTTAACACTGAGGACTGGTTTAGAAACCTCCAAAACTTTTAACCTTTTCCACTCAACTCTACTAACTAGCAGTGCTCCCAGTGTAGGTCCATTAATGTAGGTCCTAGAGTGAGGATGCAGTGGAGGGGAGCCCTTGACTGATCCCTGATGAACATGGAGGGTAAATAAGAAAGAAACCGCTATTGTGTTAAGCACCTGCAACATAAGTTGGCTTATCCTGACGGATACATTTGCCTTTAGCATCTACCAGCTACTGCACATTTCATTACTCCCTCCCTGAGATAACATATTTAAGACAGTAGTGGTGGGGGGGGCAGACATGTAAACAAACCAATAATGTTCCATGGTTCCATGATAGAAATGTGTATAGGTTGTGGGTACATAAAGTTATCTGCTGGCTGGAGGCACACGTTAAATGGAAAGCTTCTTAGAGGATCTGAATTTTAAGAAATGAACAGGTAGCCATGTCCGGAAAGGGTTTACCTACTAGAGGGAATTGTGAGCCAACACGTTGAAAGGAGCCTAAGTATTGCCTATTTAGAAAGCTGCAAGTACAAACCTTAAATTCTTATTAGCTTGAGGCCTTTGCTCTAGTGCCATCTAGTGGAGTTTTATGGAAGAAGGAGACACTACACGCTGTGTAATGCTTTACAGATTTGAAGGCCCTGCCTCTAAAGCTTATGATAGATAACACAATATTAAGGGTTGGAAGATATGATCTAGTCTAATACTATCCAATAAAACTATAATGCGAGCCACATGTGTTATTTAAATTTTTTCTAGTGATCACATTAAAAAGAAACAGCAAAATATTTTAAACACCTTTAACCCAATATACTAAAAATATTATTTCTACATGTAATCAACCTAAGAAGTTATTTATGAGATAGATGCCTTACATTTTGTGGTACTAATTATGTATTTGTATTGACATTTTACACTTAGAACATACTTCATTTGGATTAGGCACATTTCAGGTGCTCAGTAGTCCACATGTGGCTAGTGGCTACTGTATTGAACAGCATAGATCTTTTCATTTTACTACAGAGGAAACAGAAGGAAGCTAAGTAACTTAGACAATATAATTGAATTAATGGGTTCTTGGTTGCTGGTTTACAGCTCTTTCTACAATGTGATTTTTCTTTTTTTGAGGAACTCTTCAAAATGCAGATAGTAAAATATATTCAATAATGTGCTTTTTCACCCCTACATAATTCTTGTATGGACACATGTGAGTTTTTTTTCCTGAGAAAACCTATTGTAGCAAATCAAAATTGTGAAATGACTGTAACTTAAACAATGTTTAATACTGCTTTGCCCATAGACCGTCAATAGTGCCTCAGATTGGCTTTGCTTTATGTGGCAAATACATATATTTAACTCAAAATTCATCACTTGAACACTAACTTTTTTTTAAAAAAGAGCTAATATCATATGAAAGCTCTTTATTTTTTTTAAGATTTTATTTATTTATTTGACAGATCACAAGTAGACAGAGGCAGGTAGAGGGCAAGGGTGGGGGAGTGTGCAGGCTCCCTGCTGAGTAGAGAGCCTGATGTGGGGCTTGATCCCAGGACCCTGAGATCATGACCTGAGCCAAAGGCAGAGGCTTAACCCACAGAGCCACCCAGGTGCCCCGAATACTAACTTTTTCTTATGTCTCCTTTTAGACTTTGTTCATACACATTGGGCATTTCTATATTGTAATAGTATGAGTGTAATTTGGACCCTTTTTTCCCTATTGCTTAACATTATGAAATGGAGAATTAACTAATTGATAAAAGCAGGTAGTTTTATGTAATCTGAGGAAATCTGAATTGAAGAATATTTAATTCTTAAGACTTATTAGAATAGTGTACTAATACTTATGTAAGAAGAGACAGGAAAAATTAAATGGTAAATGCTGGTATAAGTATGCTTAAACATTCTCTAAAAGGATAGAAAGAAAAACAATAGTGGCTTCATTTGGAGGGAAGTGTGGTGGGAACTGAGCCAATGATGGGGGTGGGAAGGAGCTCTTCACTGTCCCTTTTGAAACTTTATATTGTTTGTACCTTGTGAATGTGTTACTTGTTTGAAATTTTATTTTTTAAATGCCTATAATCTTTCCAGTTCTATTTATAATATCCTTCTGAAATTTTTTAAAAATTTATTTATTTATTTGACAGACAGAGATCACAAGTAGGCAGAGAGGCAGGCAGAGAGAGAGGAAGGAAAGCAGGCTCCCTGCTGACCAGAGAGCCCAATGCGGGGCTCCATCCCAGGACCCTGGAATCATGACCCGAGCTGAAGGCAGAGGCTTCAACCCATTGAGCCACCCAGGTGCCCCTCCTTTTGAAATTTGAATTGGGATTTTATTGAGCCTACAGATCAATTTGTGGTGGTTAATATTGAATCTTCCAGTCCATGAACATAGTATATCTTTCCTTTTGTTATTGTTGATTAAGAATTTTTTTTTTTAAGATTTTATTTGTCAGAGAGAGAACAAGCAGGGGGAGCAGCAGGCAGAGGGAGAAGCAGGCTTCACACTGAGCAAGGAGCCAGACATGGGACTCCATTCCAGGACCCTGGGATCATGGCCTGAGCCAAAAGCAGACGCTTAACTGACTGAGCCACCCAGGTGTCCCAATTAAGAATTTTTTATCTATGTTCATGTGTAATGCTGGTCTGTGGTCTGTTGATTTCTTTACTTGTATTGTCTTTATCTGATTTGGTAATGCTGGATTCGTAAAATGACTTGGGAAATTGGGAACTGTTTCCTATTTATTTCCTGAGTTTGTATAAGATTATTCCTTAAAAGTTTGATAAACTCCTCTAGTGAAGCCATATGAGCTTAGAGTTTTATTTGTGGCAAGATAGTTACAAATTCAGTTTCTTCTAAACCAGTTTTTGTCACTTTTTTCTAAATCAGTTTCAGTAATATCTATGTGGTGACATTTACATAGAACACCTAAGTTGCCAAATTCATCGGCATTAAGTTAAAACTATTTCCTTATTATACTTTTTAAAAAAAAAAGATTTTATTTATTTATTTGACAGAGAGCACAAGTAGGCAGAATGGCAGGCAGAGGGAGAGGGAGAAGCAGGCTCCTCACTGAGCAGGGAGCCTGATGTGGGACTTGATTGTGGGACCAGGGATCATGACCTGAGCCGAAGGCAGACACTTAACCGACTGAGATACGCAGGTGCCCCTCCTTATTTTAAAAAATATATTTTTTTATTTTATTATTTATTTGACACATAGAGAGATCACAAGTAGGCAGAGAGGGAAACAGAGAGGCAGACTCCCCCCAACTAAGCAGAGAGCCTGATGTGGGACTCAATCCCAGGACCCTGAGATCATGACCTGAGCTGAAGGCAGAGGCTTAAACCACTGAGCCACCCAGGTGCCCACCAGGCACCCCTCCTTATTATACTTTTAAAATCCACAAGATCCATAGTGATGGTTCCTCTTTTTTTTTCTTGGCAATTTGTGTATTTTCTCCTTTTATCTAGATCTCACTAACTATAGGTTTCTCAATTTCTATAAATTTAACTGCTCTTTTATTAACTTTGAAGTAGGTTGTTTAATTTCCAAATCCCTGAACATTTTCCAAATATTTTTCTTTCATTGTTTCTAATTTCATTGATTATGGTCAGGAAACATACCCTTTATTATATTAACTAGTGGAAATTTATTGAGACTTTTATAGCTCAGCACATTGATATATCTTAATGAATGTTCAGTGTGCACTTGAAGAGAATATGGATTCTTTGGGTTCTGAGTGTTCTGTTTTATAGAAAAGTGTACAGAATATTTTTTATAGAAAGTATACAAAATACAAAAAAATTTTTTTACAAAAATTACATTAAGTGGGGCACATGGGTGGCTCAGTTGCTTGAGTATCTGACTCTTGATTTTGGTTCAGGTCATGATCTCGGGATTGTGAGATTGTGCCCTGCATTGGGCTCTGTGCTGAGCAAGGAGCCTACTTAAGATTCTCTCCCTCTGCTTCTCTCACCCCAGCTCATATGCATGCTCTCTCTCTTTCTTAAAAAACAAACAAACAAAAAAACCATAAACTTAGTTGATAGTTATTCAAGTCTTCTGTATCACTCTTGATCACCTGTTTACTTGTTCTGTGAATTTCTGAGAAAGGATGTGATATCCAACTCTATCTGTTTGTTTATTTTTTTCCTTTCGTTGCATCAGTTTTTGTTTCATGTTTTTTGAAACTCTGTTATTGGATACATATACACTTGGGATTGTTATGTCTTCTTAAATTGACCTCCTTTTCTTTTAAAAATGCCCCTCTTTGGGGGAGACAAACCATAAGAGATTCTTGATCATAGGAAACAAACTGAGGGTTACTGGAGGGGATAAGGGTGGCACAATGGAGTAACTGGGTGATGGGCATTAAAGAGGGCATGTGATGTAATGAGCACTGGTGTTATATATAACTGATAAATCACTGAACTCTACCTCTGAAACTAATAATATACTATATGTTAATTAATTGAATTTAAATTAAATTTAAATTAAAAACCTCTTTGGGGTGCTCAGGCAGTTCAGTTAAGTGTCTGACTCTTGATTTCCATTCTGGTTGTGATTTCAGGGTCTTGGGATCAGGCCCCACATAGGTTCCTGAGCTCAGCATGGAGTCTGCTTGAGATTCTGTCTCTCCCTCTCCCCCTCCCCCAGCTTGCAGGCATGCTGTCTCTTTCTTTCTCAAAGTAAATAGCCTTTAGAAAAAATTGTACTTGTTCATCACTTGTATTATTCCTTGTCATGAAGTCTTCTTTGTATGGTATTAATATAGCCACTCTAACTGACTTATGATTACTGGCTGCAAAGTTTATCTTACTCTGTCTCTTTAACTTATGTGTCTTTATATATTGTGGATTTCTTGTAGATAGCACATAGTTGTGCCTTGCTTTTTTTTTTTTTAAGATTTTATTTATTTAGTTGACAGAGATCACAAGTAGGCAGAGAGGCAGGCAGAGAGAGAGAGGAGGAAGCAGGCTTCCTGCTGAGCAGAGAGCCTGATGTGGTGCTTGATCCCAGGACCTTGAGATCATGACCTGAGCCAAAGGCAGAGGCTTAACCCACTGAGCTACCCAGGTGCCCTGTGCCTTGCTTTTTAGACAGACCAGCAGTATCTCATTTTTTAATTGGAATGTTTAGGCCATTTATATTTAGTGTAATTATCAGTAAGATTAGGTTTAAATCTTCTATCTCGTTATTTTCTGTTTCCCATCTGTTCTTTGTTCCATTTTCCCTCTTTTCTTACCTTCTTTTGGGTTAATTATCAATTTTTTAGTGTTCTATTTTATCCTCACTATTGATTTATTAGCTACACATCTCTAATTTTTTAATGGTTCCTGTATTCAAGGATTTACAATAGACATCTTTTAACTTATTACAGTGTAGCTTCAAATAGTATTTTACTACCTCGTGTATAATGTCAGAGCTATGCAATACTACACCTTTATCTTCTGCTCTCATCCTCTGTGCCATTCTTGTCATATATTTTACTCACATATATGTTCTAAACCTGATGTTAAATATTACATTGTTACAATTTTTAAATAGTCAATTGTTAGCTAAAGAACCTTAAAAATTATATGTATACATATTTAACATTACTACACATGGGGATCCCTGGGTGGCTCGGATAGTTGGGTATCTGCCTTCGTCTGCCTTCGTCTGCCTTCCAGGGTCCTGGGATCGAGCCCCACATCAGGCTCCCCGCTCAGTGCAGAGCCTGCTTCTCCCTCTCCCTCTGCCATTCCCTCTGCTTGTGCTCTATGGTTCTGTCTCTCTCTCTCTGTCAAATAAATAAATAAAATAAAATAAAGAATATTTAACATTTTTACTTGTGTAGTCATATATTTACAATTTCTAGTAATTACTTACTGTTTGTATAGCAGTAGGTTTATAGTTTTTACTAAATATTTAGAAATCTTCCAGCCCTTATTTCTTCAAATATATGTCTTTAACTCAGGAGGTAAACAGTATGTCCAATATAGCCCTGACCACATATCCACAACTCTGGTCAGACCACTTTTAGAGCTAATAATGATTCTTCCAATTTGTAGAGTCATATGTAGAAAATTTCTTTTAACACATTTTATTTTAAAATTTATTTAAAAGAAAAACATGTTCATGGTACAAACAGTACAAAAGGTATTTTGTGAAAAAGAAGTCATTTTTTCTACCACCATTACCAATGCCCTACCCCTTCTAAGGCAGTCAACATTTTTTTTCCTCCCAGAAATTTCCTGGGCATGTTCAACCATATGTGAGTATATATTCTTTTTTTTTTAATGCCTTTTACCCAAGTGATAGCATTTTATATATACTGTTCTTCATCTTTTTCTGGCTTTATAGGTCTTAGTAATCATTCCTTATCAGTATATTTTATCAATATAAAGTTGCCTTATTCCTTTAATGGCTATAAAACATTACATCGTATGGAAGTTTCATAGTTTAACTGGTGCCCTATTGATGGACATTAACCTTTTACAAGGTAAGGAAAAAAATATAAGAACAGAGTACTGGGACACCTGGGTGGCTTGGTCAATTAAGCATCTGCCTTTGGCTCAGGTCATGATCCTGGGGTCCTAGAATAGAGTCCCACATCAGGCCTCTTTCATGGTGGGGAGCTTGCTTCTCCCTCTGCCTGCCCCCCCACCCCACTTATGTGCTCACTCTATCTCTGACAAATAACTAAAATCTTTAAAAAAAAAAAAAGTACTGTGATAAAGGAAAAATAGTGACCTTGAAGATTGTTTGAATATATGAATTTCCAGTATTATAGACTTCTCATCAATAAAAAAATAAATGTTTTTTCTTCTAATGAGCAAGTCTTAAGAAGAAATAAGCCACTAAGATGTAAACTTCTGCCTCTGATGTAGGCATCAGCTTTGGAAAAACACCAGTAAGAAGCAAGCCTCCCACTTAATGTTAACCCCAAGCATGGGAGGATTGCCCCAGTGTGTGTCCTGGGAGTTTAAAAGACATGGGAGAAAAAAAAAAGACATGGGAGAACTGACTTACCTCCTTGGCTTGCTCCTTGTATAAACATCAAAGTGAAAGAACCTGGTAACTGTCCAGTCATAGTCAGAGGGATAACTATTTTCTGCCCCCTCCTCAACTTCATGCAACCTGAAGAAATCTTTGAGTGCATTTTTCTTGTCATGGTGCCAAAAATAGATTGTGAGGAGAGGAGAGGAGTTGGCCACTACAATGCTATGCTAGTAAATGTTTGACACCAGCTCTCCGAGGGGGAATATATATAATATATAATACCATATTCATACATAATACACATGCTATATATCATTATTACCTATATAGCATAATATAGCATATAGTATATAATTATGTAGTATATACCCTATAATTCAATATTATGTACTATAAATAGTAATTATATTAATTATATATTATAACAAGTATGTATAATATATATGCATGTATATATACCTATATGTACAAATATGTATTACATATAATTATATATGTCTTCTCTAAAATTTTACCGACATTGAGGCCCCTGGGTGGCTCGGTCGGTTGGGCATCTGACTCTTGATCTCAGGACTGTGGGATTGAGTCCCACATCAGGCTCTGAGCTCAGCACAGAGTCTGCTTGTCCCTCTCCCTCTGCTCCTCACCCCACTTGCTCACTCTGTCTCTGAAATAAACAAAATCTTTAAAAAACAATGTACTGGGACGCCTGGGTGGCGCAGTTGGTTGGACGACTGCCTTCGGCTCAGGGCGTGATCCTGGAGTCCCGGGGATCGAGTCCCACATCAGGCTCCCAGCTCCATGGGGAGTCTGCTTCGCTCTCTGACCTTCTCCTCGCTCATGCTCTCTCTCACTGTCTCTCTCTCTCAAATAAATAAATAAATAAATCTTTAAAAAAATAAATAAATAATAAAAAAATAAAAAACAATGTACTGACAGAAAGTATGTATAGCACACACTTTATGACTGACAATAAAACATATAGTACTCTTGTACACTTCATATAGGCAGTTGATTCACACAGAAATCCTTCACTGATTTTTGTCAAACTCTTGCATTCTGAGCCAGCCTATGCAACTGACAAACAAGTGTTGTTCTGACATGAGTGTTGGCTGACTCCTCCACTTGCATCAACGACTAAGATGAAAGAGAACTAAGCAAGTCGTATGTTGGAACTTCACACGTTCATCTGCTGACTTAAGCAACTTCTTTGCTAAATCAAGACAGTAGCTTTCAATATACTGGGAAACTCCTCGGATCTGTTTGTGTCTACAGACAAATCTGTAACAGCTACAGACACTTTTAAGTTTACTGCATCATTAAGATTTCTCTGTAACTTCAGACAGCCAACAAAACAATACATCAAGGCGTAATTTATAACATTTACTGGTTCCCCGGTGTGAATAAGTCCCAGCACAGCTGGTTTGAAGGAAGTGACCAACAGGAAGTTCTGGAACACACACGGAGAAGATAATAGGCAGTCGTAGTGCACCATTATATAGTATTTCTACCCTGAAGGTACAAGAGATGTAAAGAACCTCTAGAGAGTAGTAAAATAATTCAGAAGAAGAGTGTGGGCCATGACCTTTGCTTTTGTATAATTTAAGTGTAAGTTTATATAATTTAATTTTTAATAATGGCTGTGTTTAACAACAGTCTGCAAAGTTTCTGAAAATTTAACCGTTTTCACGATCTCTTTTGCTCTAGCTCTGGCAGACCACTAGGCCTCATTTCCTCATTTGCCTGCTGTTTCCAAAAATAAATAAGCCTCTTTGCTTTGTTAACAGCCTGGTTTAAAAAAAAAAAAAAAATCTCATTTTATCCCATGAAATGGGGTAGGAAAGATTGGGATGAATTGCTTGCCTCTGTCCTGAGCTCCTCTGGCCAGGTGAGGGCCTAACTTCAGGAAATTAATTTGCTCAGAGAAAGTTTTAGTGAGGGGCTTCCCCATGGGGGGAGAGGAGTGAAGGCCGTGGGTTCCCTGAGAGCCTGCCTTGCTCTTCTGGTCAGCTCACTGCCCTCTTGGCATAAGCATGGGGCTGTCCTTTTCCTCATGGATACAGAGAGATTGAAAAAGGGACTAAGACTACATTACTGGTAGTGTGTAGTGTGTAGGAAAAGGGAGGGAAAAACCTCTGCTCCCCCCCACCCCCCGCCCAGTCCTTCCTTGCCTCTTTTATTTTTGCTTTCCTGTTGTTACCCATCACATTCCTTGATGTCATGCCTGCCATTGTGAGCCGACAGGCCCTCCCTGGCCTGGTGGACAGCCTGTAAGTTAGGAGGGGAGGTGGAGCTGTGGAGGTTGGGGGGGTGTAGTGGTCACACCAACATCTCGGAATTGGGCTGGGTCTGTGTGGAGCCCCAGAGATGGTCCCCAGCTCATTCTTCCCAAGAACCAATGAGTAAAATTAGGGGCCTTCCACCTGAGGTCAGGGAACCAGGCCCTGGAGTGGAACTTGGGGTGGAAGATGGCCTTCTTTGTCAACTGATTCATTCTCCAGAATTCAACTTGTTCTCCGACTCGGTGGTGTTTGAAAGCAACTTTATCCAGGTACCCGTGTGCAGCTCAGAGCCTGCTCCCTTTCCCTTTCCAAAACCTCCTCCCAAGGGTTGATCCAAAATTGCCATAGCCTCTGAAAGCCCTGGGGAGGAGAAGGAAGCTGCTGTGGCTGGAGACAATCAGAGGATCTGGAACCCAAGTTCAGCCCAGTTTGTGTCTATGGCATCATGGGGCTCCCCACAGGTTCTGTGCTTCCAGGAAACAGACTTATATGCTGCAAAAGGTCACATCAGAGCCCACTCTCCAAAGGGGGTCCATAGGCACTCTCCCAGGGCCACTAGGGAGGGAATGAAGGTTGCTATCAGAATCCCTGCCCTGAAATCCAACCTCCTTTCTCTGGGAGGGTTTAGAAGTAGCTTTGTTTGAGAACCAAGCCCCTAGAATCTGCCTTGCCCAGATTCCATATTCCCTAAAGGGTGTTGATCTGGCCAATGGAAGTGAGCATTTTTGGACTGGGAAGCATGGGGCCATTGAGAGTGTGGGGTGGTCATTTGGGGTTTTCTCATTTTTAATTTTTTAAGATTTAATTTATTTATCTATTTGTCACAGAAAGCAAGAGAGCACACGCAGGGGAAGCAGTGGGCAGAGGGAGAAGCACACTCCTCCTGAGCAGGGTACCCAATGTGGGACTCAATCCCAGTACCCTGGGATCGTGACCTGAACTGAAGGCAGCCATGCAACCAACTGAGCCTCCCAGACGTGCCTGGGGCAGTCATTTTAATATAGCTTGGGGTGTGTGGCTGGCTCAGTCAGTGAAGTAAGCTACTCTTGGTCTTGGGGTGGTGAGTTCAAGTCCCACACTGGGGAAGATTTTACCTAAAAAAAAAAAAAAAAAAAAGTATGACATCTCATTGAGGGGCTGACCGACTCCCTCTAGAGGTCGAGTGGGGACCTGAGGGGTCTCTGCAGGTATGCCACGACCAGCTCCTATGTTGGCAAGCTATGAGCTGCATGCGGGGCAAGAGACACAAAGAGAGATCAGATAGTGTCCCTGGCCAAGGAACTTAAGAATTTGTCAATTTAAGGGGCATGTTATAAAATGGTAACTGCGGGACGTCTGGGTGGCTCAGTGGGTTAAAGCCTCTGCCTTCGGCTCAGGTCATTATCTCAGGGTTCTGGGATCGAGCCCCACGTCAGGTTCTCTGCTTGGCAGGGAGCCTGCTTCCTCCTCTCTCTCTCTGCCTGCCTCTCTGCCTACTTGTGATCGCTGTCTGTCAAATAAATAAATAAATAAATAAAATCTTTAAAAATAAATAAATAAATGAATAAATAAAATGTCTGTCAAATAAATTAAAAAAAAAAGTTGGGGTGCCTGGGTGGCTCAGTCTGTTAAGCACCTGCCTTTGGCTCAGGTCATGATCACAGGGTCCTGGGATGGAGTCCCATATCAGGCTCCTTGCTCAGTGGGGAGCCTGCTTCTCCCTTTGCCTGCCACTTGCTCCCTCTGCTTGGGCTTGCTCTCTCTCTGATGAATAAATGAAATCTTAAAAAAAAATAAAATTCTTCCTTCAAAATAAAAATTCACTTTTCTCGGAGCACCTTCTAGTCAGGTTTGTGGGAACTTAAATTTCAGTCCTTCCTGACGCTTTCCTCTTGTCCCCAGTTCCACCATGGCTGTGAAATGGTTCTGATGGTCCTACAAAGTCTAGAACATTGGGAGAAGGCCCTCTGGTCTTGGAAACATAAGGGTCCCCCCTCAACTGTTCCTTACCCTGGTCCCTGCAGTTCCTCGGAGGCTTCTCTGCCCACCCTGGACAGTGAGGAGGGGGTGTCTTAGCTGAGACACTGGGCCCAGTGTCAAGCATCCAGGCTCCTGTCCTGCCCCAGCCTCAGATGCTGCAAGAGAACAGGTTCTTATTTCACTCAAGATCTAGCAACAAGCTAGGCCCCCCCCCACCTTGCAGGAAGCTCCCCAAACCTCCCTCATGTTGGGCTGCTTGGGTCTTCCCCATTCAATAGCTCTTTCCTCACTTTCCTCCCCTTCTGGAACTACTTTACAGAGTCTCCCTTCCAGATCATTAGAAGTCTTGTTGGCTTCTTCTACCCAAGGATGGAGGAATAAAATTTCAAAGCCTCTCAGCTTTTCTTACTAACACTCCTTTAAAAGTTACATAATGCAAAGGCCCTGGGGGTAACTCAGTGGGTTAAGCATCCAACTCTTGATTTGGGCTCAAGTCATGATCTCAGGGTCATGAGATGGATCCCCACATTGGGCTCCCCGCCCATCGCAGGAGTCTATTTGTCCCTCTCCTTCCCCCCCGCACCCCCCACTGCCACCATCTCTAAATAAATAAATAAAATCTTTAAAGCTAGATCATGCAGAGGATACAAAGAGGAGCAACCCAATTTCCTGCTACCAGTGAGCTGGTCTCTTTGGGGAGACCCCCAAATAAGATGGAAGTTGGTCATGGCCCAGGACAGAGTGCCACACACTGGCAAACAGCTCAGAAGCTCCCAGCATGTCATCGAGATGACGTGCTGCTTTCTAGCACCTCTTTTCTTCCACCCTCGTCTTCTGCTTCTCTCTAACCCATGTACCTGGGGCTGATTTCTAGGTCACTAAGCCTGGCAGCTGGATGGATGTATATGAAGGGTCTACCACTGTGATCCTTGGAGTGACCTCCTCGGTGCCCTCCTTGCCACTCCCCAACGTCCTCCTGATGGCCAATGTCACCTGGCCCCAGGGTCAGTTTTCCTCCTGGAGCACTCCTGACTGTGCTCCTGTGGTCACCCTCAGCAGGTAAAGAAAGGCTGGAGGGAGAGGCCGGAAAGGGTGGGAAAGCTGGAGGGTCCTCCCTCGGGTGGCCCCAGGCAGAGGAGGGAGCCTAGTGAGGTTGGGCCAAGTGCTAGGTAGGCATAGCATGCTTGACTGAATGGGTGAGCTCCTCACTATGGGAACTTCCTGATCATGTCTAGGATTCTCCCCCTGAAGTTCGTGGAGCTACAAATCTGTGACCGGCTCCAACGCATCCTGCGGGTTAGGACAGTGACTGAAAAGATCTACTACCTGAGGCTCCACGAAAAACACCCAGAGGCTGTGTTTCAATTCTGGATCCGCTTGGTGAAAATTTTGCAGAAAGGTCTGTCCATCACCACCAAAGACCCAAGAATCCAGTTCACTCACTGCCTGGTGCCCAAAATGTCCAGCAGCTCCACTAGAATAACAGTAAGTGGGGCCTCATGTCAAGACCTGTGGTGTGGGTGAGGGGGAGATGGGGAGCACAGCGCCTCTGAGGACTGGTGGGTATTAAAGCCTACCCTTGTGGAGGCAGACTTCATTTTCGAGGGTCAAAGACCGCACACACCAAACTCAGGTCTACAGACATAAAGAGCCAATTCATTTACTTTTCCTAAAAAAGCTCTATAAAGTACTTCGTTCACTTAAAAAAAATTTTTTTAAAAAGAGTTTATTTATTTATTTGACAGAGAGAGACACATAGCAAGAGGGGGAGCACAAGCAGGGGGACTAGGAGAGGGAGAAGCAGGCTTCCCACTGAGCAGGGAGCTTGATGTAGGATCAGGGCCTGAGTCAAAGGCAGATGTTTAATGAGTGAACCACTCAGGCACCCCTACTCACTTAAAAATTTCTGTTTGGGTTTTTCTTTTATCTCCAGTATTAAAATAGAAAAATGCTCACTAAAGAAAATTAGAAAATCACAGAAAAACCACTCCCACTTCTCTCTAACCCTAAGCAATCACTTGGAACATTCTGGCATATTTCCATTTTATTTATTATTTTTCTTTTTTTTGTTTGATCTTTATTAGGTTCTGGCATTAAGTTATGCTCTCTTCTTCATCTCAACTGAAGAATTGTGCATGTGCTTTCACGTTGTTGAGTATTTTAAAACTTGGAAACCATTTATTCTTTAAAGGTTAGAGACTAAAATGAATTTGCTAGGACTCCATTTATTCAAGGTTTTAAAAATTTATTTATTCATTTATTTTTCTTTCTCCAAGTTTCTATTTAAATTCCAGTTAGCATACGGTATAATATTAGTTTCAGGTGTATAAGTTAGTGATTCATCACTTACAACACCCAGTGCTCATCACAAGTGCCCTCCTTCATCCCCATCATCTTTTAACCCATCCCTTCCCCCCACCTCCCCTCCAGCAACCCTCTGCTTGTTCTCTATAGTTAAGGGTCTGTTTCCTGGTTTGCCTTTCTTTCTCTCACCCCTGTGTTCATTCATTTTCTTAACAGTCTTCCATTTAAAAATTAATTTTTAATTTATATATTTGAGGATATTAAATATATAATGTGTTTCTGAATGTTGCTTTTTTTTCCAACTTAGATTATATCAGAAGCATTTATACACATCGTTTTGATAATTTCTTGCTGTTCAGTAGTTGTTTGAATGAATTAAAACTCACTTTCCTAGGGGTGCCTGGGTGGCTTGGTGGGTCAAAGGCTCTGCCTGTGGTTCAGGTCAGGTCCAGCATGGGGCTCTTGGCTCAGCAGGGAGCCTGCTTCCCTTCCTGCCTCTCTGCCTACTTGTGATCTTTGTCATCTCTGTCAAATAAATAAATAAAATCTTAAAAAAAAAAAACCCTCACTTTCCCATTCTCTTGTTATCAGCCATTTAGAGTTGGTTCTAACTTTTCATTATTGTAAGTGATACTAAAACAAGAATGTATGTGTATGGTCCGCATTTCTGATTGTTTTCTCAGGATAGTTTATTAGAAGCAGAATTCAAAGGGTAGGATCATTTTTAAGACTCTTGATGTATTTGGCCACATTATTTCCAGGAACCTCAGGTGAAAGTATAGTCTCCGCAATGAGTGTCTGTGTCTGTGTCTTTATAACAATTGAGAAGTATACATTTTAATAAATTTTCTAACACAGTAGGTAAAAAAAAAAAGTAGCAGCTCTTTGATTTTCAGTGAGTTTGAACATTGTTTTATATATGTATTTATAAATATATATATTTTTGCATTGTCTATTGTGTTCTTTGGTATTTTTCTATTGGCAGCTTTGTGTTTTTCTAAATCGATTTGTAAAATAAAGCTTATTATACATCAAGAATTTTTAAACCTTTAATCACAAGTTTCTGCAAATCTTTCCCCCCAAGGATTTGCTTTTCCCTTTCAGTTTGAGGTTCCCCCCACCATACCCCCACACCTTTCGACACACAGAAGACTTTTCCTGGACCTGCTTAGGGTAGAGGCACAGAAGGAAAGAGTTTGATAGGCTGGATTGCCTAATACCTTCAGGTTTCAGAATCTAGACACTTTCCTCCTCTTGTTTTAGTTGAAAGCTTTAGGTAGACTATGCCTGATTTTCAAAGTCATCTGCCCTGGTTTCTTAATGTCCTGGAGCAGTAGCCATGACAGTTCATCAGAGAGGAGGAGGTGATCCTGCCAGGGGCGGGGGGGGGTGGGGGGCAACTATGGTCTGATGTTCCTGGAGCTTCATGTTTAAGGAACAGGTGTCCAGGTGTAGGCTGGAAGATTCCTGTGAGTTCCTTCCAGATTCTGGCCCCAGGTGGCCATGGCCCTCAGAGTACAGACCCGGTCCTCTTGACTTGTCAATTTCTCCACCCAGCCTGAAAGCAGCCTCCCATCATCCACTCAGCCCAGCGAAAACTTCAGGCTGTTGGCGGCCGAGCAGACCAGTGACAGTTTCTCGAATATCTCAGGAAAACCCCAGCTCACAGCAGACTGGTGGGTACCCTCTACATAGGCAGCTCCAATATCCCTTCCCGTGGCACTGAGCTGTGGGTGGGGTCGGGGACACCCTCCCCCAAATGAGCCCGGACACCCTCCCCCAAATGAGCCCAGTTCCTTCTTTTATTCTAGACAGTTGTGTCCGACTTCTCCCCTCAGTTTTATGATAAGCCCGTTCTTGTAAACAGGGTCTATGGCTGACGGGTCTGAATATTTCCTAGGCAGACTGCAGAGCTTTCGTAGGCAGTTCTTGATAAAAGGAATGAGGGACGAGTAAATTAATTCAAAGAAGGGTAAGCTAATAAAGCAGACTCAGGGAGTTAGATATTGACGGTCTCCAGACCCAGTTCACCAGGGTTCCCTGGGTGAGAAAATTCTGAATTCTCTTTGCCTCACTTACCTGTTCTGTAAAATTGACAGAATAGACAATAACCCGAAGCAGAGATGGCTCCAACACCATTTGCTAAGCCATTGTATAGTACTCTGTGCAATAAGTGATGGAAAACAAAAGCAGGATCATGCAACCAATATGCTGAACAAGTATAACTTGAAGGTTATCATCAAAATGTTAATTTATTTTTGTCTTCCCTTTATAACTTTTTCAGTGGGAGATTTCTTCTTACCCCAAGATAAAAGCTGATTCTCTGACAGCCTCCATAAGCATATGGGCTCCCCCTCAGAATATAAAAGGCCCTTTGGTCCCTCTAAATTGCAAAATCAGTGTCAATTCTGAAATTAAAATGTCTGGTGCCTGATAATTATCAAAACTCTAAACTGTTCACAGTCTCCCTCAGCCTTGCCTCGTGTTCAGAGAGTCCTCCGTTGTGAGGACTGGGTTGTCACTCCTCTTGTTCTGTTTCGTAATTTTAAAGCTCTCTTTTTCTCTTACGAGCTTTCTTGGGTTCCTTAGAGCCCTGTACCTGATGCCCCGCTCACCTTCCACTGCAACTCTGGTGATGCTCTGGCGGCTTCCTTTCATCCGGCCACCGCCCCCCTCAGGCCCTGTCTCTGCGGGCATCCATGCCATCTAGGCAGTAGCTGTCACAGCCCCCTTGCCCTTTAAGGGAGTCCTCTTGGGCAGGGCTTATTTTAAAGCTAAAGACAGGAGAGAGAAACGCAGCCCTCCCCCCCCCCCCCGCCCCAAATCATAGAAAATTTAAGGCCATAACACTTCACAAAAGCGACACAAGAGGGAGCTCTGGAGCCCGAACCAGAAAGCTACCTTGACCCTCAATCCGAAACTTCAGGAAAACCATTTCACGTTAAAAATAACCGTCATGGATTGCATGGAGCACTGGGTGTGGTGCAAAAACAATGAATATTGTTACGCTGAAAAGAAATAAAAAAATACAAATAAAAATAAATTACCGCGAATAAAAACCGTCAGAAAAGGATAGTAATCAAACCCCTCGCACAATTATATAAGGAATAAAGGAGTATATGAAGCATAATAAATGCTTACAGACAACGCAAGCACATGAAAAAGACGTGCCTGCTAAACAAATGAAAACTACTACAACCCAGCATTTCAAAATGAGATGAAAGAAATGAAGAAAGTGATAGAATATATGAAAAAGCAACACAACCCAGAACCCAAAAGACTTATGTGGTGATGAAACTGAGGGAAAAAAATCAGATTTTTGAAAAAAAAAGATTTTATTTATTTATATGATAGAGAGATAGACACAGCGAGAGAAGGAACACAAGCAGGGGGAGTCGGAGAGGGAGAGGGAGAGCCTGATGCAGGGCTAGATCCCAGGACCCTGGGATCATGACCTGAGCCAAAGGCAGACGCCTAATGACTGAGCCACCCAGGTGCCCCAGAATCATACACTTTTAAAGAAACAATTATTTCCAAAACGAAGCCTAATACACCAGAGAGAATAACAAAGCAGATCATGCCTTAAGAGAAATGAAAGTATAAAAGGAAAGCTTACAAAATTTTTAAAAATTAAGCTACACTCTGTTTTTCTAGACACAGTAAGTGGCTGTGACTTTTTGTTAAGTTATTACTGTTCTGGAAAGCTGTCTTTTTTTTTTTCTTTTTAAGATTTTATTTATGGGGCACCTGGGTGGCTCAGTAGATTAAAGCCTCTGTCTTCAGCTCAGGTCATGATCCCAACGTCCTGGGAATCGGGCTCTCTGCTCAGCAGGGAGCCTGCTTCCCCCTCTCTCTCTGCCTGCCTTTCTGCCTACTTGTGATCTCTGTTTGTCAAATAAAGAAATAAAACATTTTTTTAAAAGATTTTATTTATTTAAGAGAGAGAGAGAGAGAAAGAGAGGGGAGAGGTCAGAGTGAGAAGCAGACTCTATGCTGAGCAGGGAACCCAGTGCAGGACTTGATCCTAGAACTCCAGGATCATGACCTGGGCATAAGGCAGTTGCTTAACCAACTGAGCCACCCAGGTGCCCCTTGGAGAACTGTCTTAAGGTTTTCTTCAGCTTTATCTTGCTGTCTGGAAGTTAGAGTGGGCCTCAGGCAGATCCCAGTGGGCTCAGATCTTGCCTTCGAGTTTTACCTAATGCATGAGGTTCTCAACGCATAAAAGTGACACTTAAGGTTTGGAGGGGTGTCTGTTCCAGTCCAGCAAAGCAAGCCTGAGCTGGAGCCTCCTTCCTGCTCGGCTTTCTCTGCTCAAGTCACTCTTGACACATCGCACCACATATACATGCTGTCGCTATGCTCAAGGCACTTGTTCTGGAAAAGACAGCATTTAAAAATGGTTCTTAAGGGGCTCCTGGGTGGCTCAGTGGGTTAAGGCCTCTGCCTTCGGCTCAGGTCATGGTCTCGGGGTCCTGGGATCGAGCCCCGCATTGGGCTCTCTGCTCAGCGGGGAGCCTGCTTCCTCCTCTCTCTCTCTCTGCCTGCCTCTCTGGCTACTTCTGATCTGTCAAATAAATTAATTAATTTTTTAAAAAATGGTTCTTAAATTCTTAACAATGCTTTTTCTTTTATTGCTTTCAATGACCCCCCAATTCCTGGGCTCCAACAGTAACACCAACATTGCCATCAAAATAGACAATCTGGACAGCTATAAGATACCCTCCCGAGTGGCATCTCTGGTCAACTTGAATATACCCATGAGGGCCGCCTTGAGCCACAGTCTCTGGGAACAAGAAAATCCAGATGAGCACTTCCTGCAAGCTCCTGTTGCCAGTTCCCTAGGAGAGAACCTTCTGGGACCCTGATACCAAGCCAAAACAGGGTGATCTTCCCTAACTTCATTCAGCGAACTTGATACAACCTCCTGTAATGCTGTTTTCCCACTGTGGGCCCAAGACCGTGGGAGAGGTATGATGGTGTTTATAGCAAAGTGCTTCTGTTCTTCCACCAATAAACCTCCAAGTGAATTCCTAATTGTTATAGGTTGTGCTCTGTGGGGCTTTGGGCTGGGGATGGACTAATTAGGAGCAGGCGCTCACTCTTTAGGGAAGTAAGTGGGAAAAAATGTTCTGTCTGCTCCACTGAAACCCCAAAGCAGCTAAGCCAAGCCAAGAAATCCAGTCCATAGGAAACAGCTGGAAACACAAGAAAGCCATTAAAGTTAACACACTGTTTGAACCATGGGTCTGCAGATCAGGGCTGGAGGACTTTCTCTCCTAGAGTTCACACTGTAGGAAATAGAGCGATGGAGGGAGAAAGCACATGGCCATCCCCTCCTTGTGTGCGCTTGGGTGGACTAAGCACTAAATCCTGGCCAGACCGGTCAGAAAAGACAGGAGCTGAGAGGATGCCCAATGTTTGTGGGTTTCTTCTTATCTCCAATAAGTTAAAACAAAACACATTTCTTTGAAGCCTGTTACAGTCCAGCTGAACATTGCTGGTGCTGATGAGGGACATTTAGCAGCAGAACTTAGAGGCTGATGTGAAGGGTGACCTCACTTCCCAATGTATGCCTGTGGTCCTCGTACCATTACCAATACGTACCCACGCCACTCTCATGTCCCTGCATTAATGGCCAACCACTCGACTGCTAGGGGGTGCTTACAAACATTTAAGGGCTCTCCACCCTCACTTCCATTGCCTTGGTTTATGACTCCATCCGCTCTCACCTAGAATACCGTAATAATCCCAGCTGGCCTCCCAAGCTCTCATCATTCTAATAGTAACAGCGGACTTCATTAGCAACTTACCATGTGCCAAATCCTATGCTAGTCTTTACAAAGATTACTTAATCCTTACAAGTCATTGGGAGGAGAGCCTCTTGGTAGCTTTTATGTGAACGTGAGCCACAGAAAGGTTCAAGGACTTGCTCAAGGTCATATAGGGAGCAAGTCCAATGACTCTGATTTCTTCCCAATTTGTTTCCCTTCTGCACTGCTAAAGAGCAATCTTCCTGAAACATAAATCTGACCACAGCTTCACCCTTGATTAAAAACCAAGCTCTTTGATAGGAAATGGCCAGGCCCATGCCTCCAGCCTCTCCACTCCCCAGAGGCTGCTTCCCTTGCACCTCGCGCTCCCACCACATGAAATTTATTCTGTTTCCTAAATGCACCATGAGCTTCCCTACTGCAAGGATGTAGCACGTCCTTCGCTCGGCGCCGGACACGTGTCACTTCCCTTGCGTGTCTATCTGTTGCTCTCGCGATACTTGCCCTTCCTGCGGGATCTCCATGCTCTGTCCCTGCGTGTGCCTGTTCATGACCTTTCTCACACCCTTACAGTTGTTTACGGGTCTGTTTCCTTGGTGGGACTAGGAACTCTTTAAGAACGGATACCACTTCATATTAGACTTCTTTGCCCTAGAGAAGGAGCCGACTCTCATTTAAACTAAAGGGAATTTATTGGAAGGACAGGAGTTAGCTCACAGAAGAGCCAGCACCAGAGCTGAATGGCCCGACATCAGAAGAGCTCAGTGGATTCAGGTAAGGGTGGATAATCGAACATCTCACCCATGCTGCAGCAGGCCGGGGGGTTCTCAGGGGAAATGGAGGGGTGCCACAAAAGAACGGCTAGGAGAACAGATGTCCGGTGGCTGATAATAACAAATGTCCACCCCAGTGTGACTCTTTGCTCTCTGTTCAGAGAGGCGCTCTGCCTGGGCCTCCAGCGTCTCCGCACAACCTTGCTAAGTAAGCCAGATTTCAAGGTCCAAGTGGGTTGTTCTGCTCCCTTGCATGTTTCAGGAAAGGGAAGAGGAGTTTAGACAGATGGTGTTACACTTAGTGTGTTCCTTTTGAAACAGTTTTTCAAAGGGTCCCATTCTAATGGGCAGACGACACAGTAGCATTTGGGGTACCCTGTTGGTGTTAACTCAGAGTCAGCAGCCCCTGGTCCCTGAAAGTTTCTGCATTTCCCTTTTACAAGGGCACAGTGTCACTGTAAATGGTGTAAGGTCTCTTCGGGGACATCTAGGAGGAACACTCATGGTAGGTGGTTTTTGGTGCTTGTAATAGGGTCCCTGGTTAGGGATCCCAGTCTTCCCTTCATTCAGGGAGCTGGGGTGTGAGCACCGGCTGTACACCGAGGAGTGTGAGCAGTCCGGCTCCTCTAACTGTATCCACTAGAGACGGCTTTCCGTTGATACAAATGACCCAAGTCATCGCCTCTCCATTTTATTCCTAGGGACCCTAACTCAGGCCTGATCTTCTAGCTGTCAACAGCCAACTCTCACTACTAATTCAGGCATAAAAGGAACAGCTCAAAGGATATCCAGTAGCTGACAGACTCTCTGGAAAGGCAAGAGAGAAATGGCTTGAAGGCTTATACAGCCCGTTACAGAGCAACCGCCCATGCTTTAGGATCTCTCCAACAAACACCCCGTACGGCACCTTGCATGCATACTTCAGCTTCCACCAGTGACCCTGGCCTGGAGTCTGCTGTCCTTGCCTTCCAAAATCAGATGCTTCTACTGCCACTTGTCCCCTTCCCTCCCCCACCACCCCGGGGGGAAATGTCTCTACACAGTGCTAGCTCACTTCCTTGTGCTGCTTAAACCCAAGTCAAGGTCTCAGGGCAGCTGAGTCTGTTCCGCAGAATTCTGCTTACAAGATACTTTTTAACTGAAAGGGAGGCTGAGAGCATGAGGTCTGGCTTCCCCTTGAGGAGGCGAAACTCACGATGTATTAATGCCAAAAAAGAAGTACAGGCAGCCCGAAGGCATGAACAATGTCCCCAAACACCCTTGATTAATTAACCACAGGCACAGAATCTCAAAAGGTCAACCCATCCTCAGCTCTGATGACCATGCATAACTATGCTTCTGGTCCTTGAGTGCCTCCAGATTTCTCCTTTTTCCACTGAGATTACACAGCCCATTCACTAGCTTAAAAAGAGCTTCTTAAACATTCTAGTGCTTACTCAAAACCTTGGAGAGCCCTGCAAGTACTCAGGACTTACTAAAGGGATTGTGTCAGGCAAGGGCAACAGGAGGTACATGACAGATCCAAGTCAAAGTCAACTTTCTTGTCTCCTTGAAGGCTTTGAATTCCTTTTTCAACATCGCTTCAAGGAATTTCTGGTGGCTCATTGTTCTCTAATGTGAACCAGGCTGAATTCAGCTTTGCTTTGGCCAACACAGCAAACTGTAAGAAATATACAGCGCTGTGAGACATAGCACAATTATGATGTCATCCCTGGTAAGAACATCCACATCAGTAAAATCAGCCCTCTCTAAAATTATGCTCTCCCTCCTAGGTGGAGTGCCTTCAAAGTTATTCTCATCAGTATTTGCCGACTGTACAGACTGAAATTACCCAGTTTCTTCAATACATTCTCCTGGGGGAATACTTTCCCTTCCCTGTGCTGATTCCCATACTTATCTACGCTGGGGCACCATGGCGATGAATTCTGGTTACCAGCCCAGTAATGTGGAGGGGAATGTTCAGTGTCCTTCTGCAAGGAAGGAAAGTCTTCCTCTCCCTTGGGATGGGTAGTGGGGGGTTGCTCAGAAGGACCCGAGGGTTTGGGTCTTTTGGGTTTTCTCTGTTATCCCTGTGGCAGTTGATGGAGTCTTGCTATCGCCTTGTGCCTCTCTTACACAAAAGACTGGATCGAGGGGCGCCTGGGTGGCTCAGTGGGTTAAAGCCTCTGCCTTCGGCTCAGGTCATGATCCCAGGGTCCTGGGATTGAGCCCCTCGTCGGGCTCTCTGATTGGCAGGGAGCCTGCTTCCTCCTCTCTCTCTGCCTTCCTCTCTGCCTACTTATGATCTCTCTCCCTCTGTCAAATAAATAAATAAAATCTTAAAAAAAAAAGAGAGAGAGAGAGAGACTGAATGGAAGCTGGGACCTGACAGCCTTCGAAATTCAATAACCCAGAGACCCAAATCTCAGTGTTTTAACTTTTGTTCTTTTTAACTTATTCAGTGTCATCGGAAGCACCCATTGTTTGTTTTTTAGGATTTATTTATTTATTTTAAGATTTTATTTATTCATTTTGAAAGATCCCCCGGGGCTCCAAGCACCCCGGAATGGACCCCTTCTCAGGAGGAGACCCCCGGACCCAAAAACCAAGCCGAGTCCACTGATCAGATGCAAACAGCACGAGGTTTATTGAGTTGACATAGGTACCTGCGGGCGGTCAAGTCTTAGGAAGACTCGCGCGCCAGCCCTTTGTTCAGGGCCTTTTTATGGGGTTTGGGGAAGCGAAAGCATACGTACAGAAGCAGAAACATAGTTACAAGGTTCTTATTGGCTGGTTTAAATGTAAGGCATACTCGGTGTTTGTAGATTGGCTTTGAAGGACCCCGGCACGCGAAGAGAAAGGTGGGGAGGGGGAGTGAGGAGGGGGAGTTGGACCTTATTACTCAGCAGAGAAGCATCCTGCCTACGTGACTAGGCCCACGTACCTAGGCGACCCCCCTTGCCTACATGACTATGCACATAAAGTATCCTGTTGAAACAGGAGACCAGTATCACCCCCTAAAAGCCAAGTGGTTACAGAAAGGCAAGGGAGTGGTTAAACAATTAACTGGGGGAGGGGTCTAACAGGGGAAGGGCGAGCGATTACAGAAAAGCCAAGAAGCAGTTAGTTAATCAATGGCTGGGGGGGGTGTCTATATGTGGAGTCTTTCATTCCCCCCTTTTTCTTTATCATGGATAGAATCTTATATCCATTCGCTCTGGTCCTGTACCAGGTCAGTTTGGGATCTGGTCTGTCGAATTAGCTGATATTGCTGTGTCACCAGTGGTTTCGCAGCCCCAATAGCGACTATAAAAGTGGGATGTCCCACTACAGTAGGTCCACTCTCTGGGTCTGTGAAACCCGGGGCATAAGTGTTCTTAACATACTTTGTTGACTTCAGTCCCCATAGCTTCCCCAAGGATTTAACCTGAGTTGCCCCCAGGGGGGATGGTTGTGAAGGCGGTCAAAGTAATTTTCTACGTCCTAATTGGCTGGAGTTCCCATTGCTAGCTTGCAGATGTTAGGGTGTACTAGCTGCAGGGCTTGCAGATGGGCTTGAGGAACTGAGTTATGTGTCTTTGGAAATTGGGCTATTGATAAGGTAACTTCTTTGTTGTAAATCTCAAGGACATTTGCAAACAAAGGGAGACTCCTGCCTTACAAGACTGTGATCTCTGCAATATAAACATTTGTTCTTTTTTCAGGGCAGTCAGGGGTGCCTGTGAAATGTCATACATATTACCAAGGGGAGGGGTGGAGAGGGGGTGCAAGGCGCCAGCCCCTGCTCCCTCTTCAGCCAGCCTCCTGAACAATTTTGACCCTTAAATCTTTAAGGTGGTTGAAGGTGGAAGGTCTTATCTTCTGTAACTTCTTCCTGCTGAATAGGGGCGTAGAGCTGTCCCTACCTACTCAGGTCAACATTGATCAGTGGAGGAATGTATAGGGGAGTTACGAAAGGCGGAGGCAGCTGAATCCAGTGCTGACAGTGAAAAAGTATCTTTGCGCATGGTAAGGATCATCTGTCGTGGTGAAGTCATTGCAGCGATGGAGTCTCGGCACCAAGTAGAGAAATAGCGAACAAAGCAACATGTTAAGGTTAATAAGGCGATAAGAATGAGAAGCCCAAAAAGGAGATTTGGCTACAGTCCTCCTCCAAACCAGTAAGCTAACCAATTGCTGAGAGAGAGAGAAGGATCTTGTAGAGCTTTAATCTGGGCATTCATATCCTTTATTAATCCTGTGACACTTTTGTGATAGTCTGGGATGTACACACAACATTCTGTCTTGATAATTACATATATGCCACATGACATCCTCTAGTCACAAAGATGGAACAAAAATGGATGCTAAGTGATTATACCATTTAAAAAATAGATCGCATCCATCTTTGTTTTAAGTTGGGGAGACTAGCTGGAGTTGTAATGGTTTTAGTAATGCGCCCATGAATCCAGGCAAATCCTAAGGTACAGCGACCTATCCACCCTGGAGGAAGCCAGGGCCACAGGTTTGTTTCACATATCCACTGGGTTCCATTTGGAGCTGGCCATCTAATGCCAGGTCGCCTTGCCCAGTCAGTAGCAAACCAGTCAGTAGCCTGGAGTACTGTTACTTGGGAACACATTTCTAGTGATAGCCATCCTAGATATCGTGTGTTATTTGCCCAAATATCACTCGTATGATTTCTTTGTTCCCAGCATAAAACTGCCTTCTGACTGAGCCGTCCAATCGTGGGTGTAAGCCACAGATATGCATCCCAGATTTGATATACACCATCCTTAGTAAGTTAAGGAGGGTTTTGTAACTTAGGCCCATATTTGATTGGGGAGTTATGGCTTGACAGCAATCCCCTTTTTTTTTTTTTTTTTTTTTCCAAATTGCTCCATGGGCATGTAGTACCAGGAAGGCATATTTGGAGTCAGTGTTAATGTTTATTCTTAGGCTTTGGCAATTGCAAAGTGCTAGTGAACACTACAGTATACCTAGCTTTTCTTATTTTTTTTTTTTTTTTATGAAAACTATTGTCATCAGTAAACTGTCATTCATCTGGCATATCTGTAAGTATAGCCCAATATTTAATTAGTCGGCCTTCATCATTCTTTGGTGGCCTTTGAATTCTAAGAAAAATCTGGACCTGATGTGAACTCATTAGTTAGGGGCTGTTTTAGGTTTCGCTAAAGCATCTGTTTGCAATTGCACCTCAACAGAGGTGGCCTCTAGGATAAATATGACTAAGGGATGAAACCAATAAGAAGACCTTTGAGTGGTCCAGCCTTAACAATATCCTGATTACAGAGGATCACTGGCAAGTGAGAAAACTTGTCAAGAGATAAGGGGAGTTCCCCATGCATCATCCGATCTAATCATAAAGAAAGTGGGGTCATCCATTATCTCTATAAGTCCATAGTTAATCCTATGGAGTGCAATAGGCTGGCCTTTAGGCAATTTCATTATCCCAGCCACAAACAAGGTGTTAGTTAAGTTATACAATTATAGGGGAATCAATCCCATTTTCCAGTTGTTTAATCATGTGCCGTGGGGTCTTGTTAATATACCCACAAGATAATAAGATTGATTAAAGAAGCTATTGTGTAACTTCTCTGAAGTTTACCTCAAATTGTTTAGCTTAGGTAAACAAACATTTAAAGACAATCGAATCTAGAATTTAATATCCATAAAGGTGTGTTATTAAAATATAATTTTTCTTTCTAAGATAACCCTCATTTACAGAGATAGCCAAATCAGGACTAAGTCACTTGTGAAACAAGTCCAGTTTTAACAAACTTGGCCCATTATTTACATAAGCTCAGCAAGAACAGTTGAGTGTGATCATATAGATCTTTTAGAATCTGCTTTGCTGGAACTTCTTATAAGGAATCTCTAGGTTGAACTTCTAGTAGCCTCTCCAGGCCAGAAGCCAAGCCACATACTTGCCATCAGGCATGCCTGCAATACCTGTCGATTTGGGCATATGCCTCTTCATGAGATTCTGCACCTACCAAGGAGTGACATTCTTTACTCACCTGGTGAGGCTGCTGGGAACTCTGTAAACAAGGTATCAGGCCAATAGTCCCAAGGGGCTTTATGGCTCCAGGTTTCATAAAGTCAACCTTAGTTCCTTAAAGCTGTCTGGTCATATCTGAGTCTATGCATGTCTTTTTCAACTATGACATTCCAGTCAAAGCCTTGGTAAAATAACCAGTTTCCAATGCTGTCCTGTTACAAAGAGAACAGATTCTTATTGAACTTATGCAAATGACTGATTGCCATGGAAGAAAGAATACTTATTGAGACCTTTTGGTTTCAGAGGGTTTAGATAGAGAGAAAAGTTGAATGCCTTGAGCACTTTTACATCTCTGTGAGTTACAGATAACTTAAGAAAAAGTATCCCTAGTCTGGAAGAGCAAACATTAGAGAGAACCAGCAATGTCTAAAATAAGAGACACAACATTATAATCTTTTAGTTCATTTAGTTCCATGTTACTAATTCTGGTGAATGCACCTTTAGTTAGTTTTGGAAATTCTTACCCATTTCAGTTTTAGGATTTTCAAGTATATCAAATATCTGTATTTGTCCTGGAAGTCCTTTATATGAATCTCCTTTAAGATAAAACTCATTTTACAAGAGAATTAAAACAATTATAAATGACAAAAACTCGGAATGTATATGGTTAGAGCTGAAGAGACACGGGAGTTTACAATTTAGCTGCAAGGAAATCAGGTTACTTCTGTGTCACATAACATTTCTGTAATTATAATATCAAGCGATGATCTTTTAAAACATTTAAAACTTTAGGAAATGCATAGAATCTCTAGAATAATTATAGCATTTTCCCAAATGTAACCCAAGGTTTATCATTGGTTTAAATCTTGTCAACAATTGCTAAAATCTTAGAAAGTTTTAAAGCACATGCCTAAATATAATTAGGGATGTTAAACACGTGATAAAACAAAACATAGAGACTGGGTTTTCTGGGCTGGCAAAGAGGAAACCATTTACATTCTCTTATCTGATCAATTAATCTAAGAAAACTTTGTCCTTTTAAACAAAGAAAATCAGCTTTTTTTTTTTTTTTTAACCAGTGTCTTTTCCCTTTTTAATTTTATTTTTAAGTGTGCAGTCTTAAGATAGGAGTTTTCTGGGTTTTTCTCCCATCATGAATGATGTCGCAGACAAGGGAGGGGGATCTTTCCCCTGCTGTCCTGCTCGCATTCCCCACAGGAACTTAGGAGCGTTTTAGCTAAGGCCTGTCCGAATAAACCCTAGACCAGGCTACTCCGTGGAGTAGATGACCGTTCTGTCATATGACGCCCTGCGAGACTCAGGGTGCAGCCCACTCAGACTCCGTAGCCGAAGCAGTGAAGCCGTACAGACAGATTTACACAGTCAGGCACTCTTCAGATTCAAACAGGTTGGATACCCTCCCTTTTGGGTATCTCTGGCTAATGGGAGGTGATCAATCTCCCTTTTTACTCTTTACAGATTAGAGTGAATTTCTATGGTTACAGGCAATGGAGGATGGCAACCGGGTGTTTTCGCAGTCTCTCAAGGTTGGGCTTCTTCCTTAATCTCTCAAGGCCAAATGGCCCTTATACTTTACTTGGAAGTATAATTTATGTGGAGGCAGGTCAGGAGAGTATTAAATCACCTTGGAGGTTGTTTTTCTTCCTTTTTAGTCTGTCCTGACCATATCTAAAATTCCTTTTCTGAAGATTTCCCTTCACAAACCTTTTACATCTTTCCTTTGCATTCAGGTTTTGTCCCAAGCCATTTTCTTTCAAACAACCATTTTATTGAGGACAAAATTACCTTCCCTTACCTTCAACAAAATGTATTCCCATTCCTTAAATCTTTCTTACATATCTCCTACTTTCCTACATACAGAGTTTCCCTTATTTCCATCAGTCTTAGTTACACTAAGCAGAACTTTGTATTCTTAGAAACACCTTTAGTTATTAGCCATTTGTGAACTGTTACAACAGAATTTTTCAGGTGGCAAATTTATGAATCAGTTAAGTGGAAAACAAGTTTACCAGCAGATTTAAATACTCTTAGTTTCTTTGCAGTAAGAAGTCAAAAGCATAAACCTACATCCAGTAATTAACGACTTAGCATTTTATCCTGTTTGGTTAAGATATAGATGTCCACAATTCAATTCCGTTTGTCATCCAAGCAAAACTTTAAAACTTTCAGGTTACCAAAGACTTTGAAAGCTACTTCAGCAATTACCCATTAGAACTTTGAGACAGACAATTAACCATCAGTTTAGTCATCTCTTTGCTAACAAATTTTAACAAATAACATGAGCTTATTTGACCTTCAGTAAACTTCGAAGTTTCACATTTACTGCTGATAACTTAAAAGACACATCTTATCTTAGTTAAACCAACAAACTTAACTTCATTCTAATACTGATTTACAGTTCACCTGGACCCACTCCATTTCAAATGTTTACCTGAGACACAAGTGGGAAGATCTGGAGTGGGGTGTTAGGTCCAGGGGGTGCTCTTCTTGCTCGTTGACAGTGGAGAGAGAAGGAGCCGTGGTGCATGATCGAGAGGCTAGTCATGCAGGCTGCACGCACATTGGTACAGAAATACGATAAGGGGGAAACAGAAGAAACAAAGTGCTGCCAGGAGGCAGAGAAAAGATTCCCGGTTTTAGAGCTCATAAGCCCCAACAGAGGAGCAGATGCCATGCTTTCCCACCAGCAAGGGGGGAGGGGTTAAGCAGTCCAAGTCGGGCCAGAGAACACAGGGAAACTTCCCCGAAACAAAGAGAGTTTCGGCAGCTGCTCGGGAATATTCCTTATGGTCTCTGTCTCGAGTTAGACCAACCCGTTGGTTCCAGTTATAGCCATTAACATGGGAAGTGAGTGAGGGAGAAACCCCACATCTATTAGGAGAAACTCAGAATCTCTCCAGTGACCTAAAGTGAGACTTAAGGGGGTGGTAAGTGTTTGCCCCATTTTAGAGTCAAAGAAAACACCAAGGACAATAAGTAAGACACACAAAACAGTTAACAAGAAGGACGCTGCGCGATTTCGGTACAAAACCGAAAGCAAAAACTCAAGCGGAGATCCTGGGGGTCCGGATTCCCCCTCTCCAACCAAGGCCACGTATCTCTCTGATACAGGCTGAGCTCCAAATGCCCCGCTGCACCAGGGCCCAAATGTCCCGAAGGACTCAAATGTCCCGCCCGGGAGGACTACAAACGCCTCTGGAACGTCTTCCAGGGCTGCGAGGGAGAAGTCCGAGCCCGTCAGCTCCTTCTGGCCCCCGCCAAATACAAATGGATCCGATCGAACCCCAAACCAAACGCATGCGCAAATTCACAAGTAACAGGTTCAGACGCAGCCACAGACGCAACGAACAGACACAACGAATAGAGTGCTGGCCAGCTTACCTCCTGACAGTGGGTCGGTGGTCCTTGGGTGGGGGGTCTCGTATCCCGGACGAGCCCCCAAATGAAAGATCCCCCGGGGCTCCAAGCACCCCGGAATGGACCCCTTCTCAGGAGGAGACCCCCGGACCCAAAAACCAAGCCGAGTCCACTGATCAGATGCAAACAGCACGAGGTTTATTGAGTTGACATAGGTACCTGCGGGCGGTCAAGTCTTAGGAAGACTCGCGCGCCAGCCCTTTGTTCAGGGCCTTTTTATGGGGTTTGGGGAAGCGAAAGCATACGTACAGAAGCAGAAACATAGTTACAAGGTTCTTATTGGCTGGTTTAAATGTAAGGCATACTCGGTGTTTGTAGATTGGCTTTGAAGGACCCCGGCACGCGAAGAGAAAGGTGGGGAGGGGGAGTGAGGAGGGGGAGTTGGACCTTATTACTCAGCAGAGAAGCATCCTGCCTACGTGACTAGGCCCACGTACCTAGGCGACCCCCCTTGCCTACATGACTATGCACATAAAGTATCCTGTTGAAACAGGAGACCAGTATCACCCCCTAAAAGCCAAGTGGTTACAGAAAGGCAAGGGAGTGGTTAAACAATTAACTGGGGGAGGGGTCTAACAGGGGAAGGGCGAGCGATTACAGAAAAGCCAAGAAGCAGTTAGTTAATCAATGGCTGGGGGGGGTGTCTATATGTGGAGTCTTTCAATTTGACAGAGAGAAATCACAAGCAGACGGAGAGGCAGGCAGAGAGACAGAGGGAAGCAGGCTCCCTGCCGAGCAGAGAGCCCGATGCGGGACTCGATCCCAGGACCCTGAGATCATGACCTGAGCCGAAGGCAGCGGCTTAACCCACTGAGCCACCCAGGCGCCCAAGATTTATTTATTTTTAAGAGGGAGAGAGCCTGAGGGGTTGAGGGGTGCAGAGGGAGAAGCAGACTCCTTGCTGAGCAGGGAGCCCAGCATGGGGCTTGATCCCAGGACCCCGGGATCACGACCTGAGCCCAAGGCAGACGCTCAAGCGCTCAACCGACTGAGCCCCCCAGGCACCCTGAAGCCCCATTGTATTCCAGTGTCCTGGAATCCATTCCCTTTGTATTGTCCTAAGGCAGCAGGTACCTACTTGCAGCAGACACACTCTGTCATCAAATGGTCCTAGTTACCCTCAAGGAGTCACTTAAGGAGCTGTGGACCATTGTCAAGTTTTCACCCCAGAATACAGGGAATCTTGATGCAATCTATGCCATTTCTTTGGGGTAAGCAGCTCCCTGGGGTTCTGTAACCTTCAGCCCCCTCTCTGGTACCAAACTGTACGTCAGAGTTCTTCATGTGTAAACGACAAGGATGACTCTGAGGCAGCAAGAGCTTGGGTTGTATGTCCTTATGTCCATGTGAGAAAGACTGAATCAGAGAGACCACTGAAGAAACTGGGAAGGCCAGAAGGGGCAGACCCAGGGCAGCACCCAGGACTTGGATTTAATCTACACTCTGGGACACTCGCTGGCATGAGTAAGTCCCCACCAAGTTTTCCGTTCTTGTGTTTTCCATTTAGCATTCAGTGTCCCAGGAATCCTAGCTTGGGCCTTGTACCTCCGTGTGCCAGTGATCTTCCTTCCTCCCTCGAAATCCAGTCCTCCTTTCTCCCCATTCTCTGTGCCCCAGAACTCCTCTGGTTCCTGCCCATTTTCCAAGCTGATCTGTCTAGGCTACATCAAAGGGCCCATTGCCTCTGGAGTCCAGGTGGGTTTGGCCAGTGGAAGTCCAGGTAGGAGATCAGAGGGAGAGAGGAGAATGGGGTGAAAATAATGACAGTCTCCCTTGTAGGCACGGAAGGAGTGATGTAGGAAAGATGTTAGGGTTCAGAGCTGACAGCCAAGAAAGAATTCTTGACATGTATTTGGTGCAGAAAGGTGGACAGGTGGAAAGGACAGGACTGGTGGACAGAAAGAGCTGCACTGGGGTCCTGTGGAGTGATCCATTATATACTTTCAGGTTGGGAGGGGGTTGGGGATAGCATAAGTCTCTAAGGAATTTGGGAAGCAAGGTTTCCAGGATCTTGAGGGGGATAGAGATTGTTAGGAAAAAGTTATTTATTACTGTCTAGTAAAAACTCAGTCATGAGACCCTTCAGATGTGTATGGATGGGCCAAATGCTTGGGGGATGATTGAGAACGTGTATCTTGGGGGGTGGAGATACAGGAAGTTTCCAAAGGAATTTTTATATGTTAAAGTAGACTCAGGATCCTGTTGGTGGAGCTAAGACTGACTTTTGCCCTGAGCAAAGTAGTAACATCGAGGAAGCTAACTCCCTAGAGAAATGTCGCTCTGCCTGTTTCAAGGGCTTGTCAGTGGTCTGTAGGTAGTAAGGAAATTTAATTTTTCTTTTGCCTTTGTTTCCCACATCAAGGTGGGCCGTGTCCCTAAACAGAAAGAGGTCGCTCATTTCATGGTGGCCTCTTCTACTCAACACTCTCCTAGTTCCAGAACCTCTCCCTCTGCTAACTCTTCAGGTCGGTCGTAAGGACTTAGCTGAATTTTATATCCTGAGCAGGAATATCATCTCTCTTACTCCTGAAGTTTCCTCTCAGTAAGTTTCCATCCACAGGCCCTCAGCCTGTGCCAGAGCCATGACCAGGCCGGCCTGGCTGCGTGACCCTTGCTGGGCTTCCATCCAGTCTATTGCTTCTCTTTTGGCTCCTGCCTGTCCCCCAAGCCCGGTTCCCTTCACTTCCATTTGTGGTAAAGATGTGCCAGTAGTTTTCCGATGAATTCCCTTTGGCTTAGGTTGACCTGTCAGTTTCTGTGCTTAAAGCCATGAAGTCTAACTAATGTGGGGCTGTTCCCAGAAAAGTGGATGCTGTGTAGACTGATATATCCGCTGTTGGTATCTTACTCATTTGTGTGTCCTCCAGTGCCTGGTTCCTGCTAGACACCCAATCAAAGGGTGTTAAATAACTCATTTCTGCCATAGCCAGCACTGGTGCCCACAATGTCTCGCCCACCCCCACCCCTGCTACCCCCCCCACTGCTTCCCAACACAGGAAGAAACTATGGCCTTTGCTGAATGGATTTGTGATTAAAATTGATTTCTCAGGGGGCGCCTGGGTGGCTCAGTGAGTTAAAGCCTCTGCCTTCAGCTCAGGTCATGATCTCAGGGTCCTGAGATCAAGCCCCACATTGGACTCTCTGCTCAGCCCGCCCCCCCCTTCCTGCCTCTCTGCCTACTTCTGACCTCTGTCAAATAAATAAAATCTTTATTAAAAAATTGATTTCTCAGGGCACCTGGGTGGCTCAGTCAGTTAAGTGCTTACCTTTGACTCAGATCATGATCTCAGGGTCCTGGGATCAAGCCCCTCATCGGGATCCCTGCTCAGCAGAGAGCCTGCTTCTCCTTCTCCCACTCCCCCTGCTTGTGCTCCCTCTCTCACTGTCAAATAAATACATAAAATCTTTAAAATAAAAACTAAATAAAATTGATTTATCAGCAACTGTTTCTTAGATGAAAATAACACCACAGAAGTGATCAGTAAAGCTTTGAAGAGCCAATAAACATGCAATTTAAAAGAAAAAAGAAACAAAACATTGTGACCCAGGGTCAATCCAAGCCCACCAGGCTATGACATCTGCAAAAACCATCACCAGAACAATGAGGAACATATCTTCAAGTTTCCAAAATAGAATTCTGAGCAAAGAGAAAACGTCCTCCAGGAATAACACTAAGACAGACCCACTTGAAATATGTGATGGAATGAGATGCCATCACAAATGGAATGAGATGCATCACAAATGTCCTCATAAATCATAAGAAAAATAACAAATGGCTGGTCAGTTAAGACTCTAGTGTTATTTGGGCCCCTGGGTGGCTCAGTTGGTTGAGCATCTGCCTTCGGCTCAGGTCATGATCTTAGGGTCCTGGGGTTGAGCCCTGCGTCAGGCAATCTGCTACCGCCTCTCTGTCTACTTGTGATCTCTTTCTGTCAAATAAATAAATAAAATCTTTTTTTAAAAATCCCCATTACTCCTGACATTTCCTCAGTAATTTTTCTTCCAGAGACCCCTGGCCTCCTCCTCAGCTATACGTTCCCACTTGCCCCCAGCTTCATGGGGAATTGAGCCCAAGGCCTCTCCCCATTGCAAAATTCCATCACAATTGTCCCTATACTGACTGAGACCCCCTCCCCCGCCCTGCCACCATAAAGTCTTCCTTACCCTGCTGAAAAACCAACCCAAAACAGAAAACAAAAAACCCTAAAGCCCATGAGGGTTCGATCTTGAGAAATACACAAGACTATGATTTCAAAACAGGGAAATAACTGAGAGTGGTAAAGCTTCATAAAACAAGCATTTAAAAAAGAACATTTGGAATTCTTAAAGCTAAGGTCACTTACAGACACTATGACTTGAAACAACCCGAAATACCACAATCTGGAGATGTTTTAAGAGGAGGCTATTCTGGTTTTTGCTCTGTTTCTGCCTCCTGCCTGACTTAGGATAAATTAATTTCCCCACTGGGGGTGGATAATGTTTCTTTAATTAAAATATCACTAAAAATTCTAATTTTGCCCAAACACAACACTGGTTTTGAATATTAATAGTCGCAATAGGAAACAGACCATGTGTCCCTGACATACAAAGAAATAGTCCCAGATGGTTTGTTCTAAAATGGTTTTACAGCCCCCCTAAAGTCTCCAGTCAGGCGTTTTGCCTTGCACTAAGAAGGAAAGGAATTTCTGTCACTTCAGTGCCATTCGAGGGGCATATCTAGATGCAAGAAGAATGTGACAGACAACTAGTGGCCCGAGATTGTCACACACGCGCACCCAGGACGTTCCCTTTGTAAATGCTTTGCATTTTTAAGTGTCTCCTCACCAACAATCTAATGTGATTTTCATAATTCCATGAGATAGCCGTTAGGATGAACTATGCTTCACAGAGGAGAAAAGTAAAACCCAGTTTTTCAAGTAAATCATGCGGGGCAGCGCATGATTCTCAAAGTCCAGAGGGCAGAAGGACAATGGCCTCTGGGCCTCTTCTCACAGGCGTCAGTCCCCGTCGTGCCCATTCCTGTCAGCGTCATCACAGAGACCTTTGGGGGCAGACTTGGAGCGCACTAGTTGCTAAGGTGCCAAGCTGGCCCGAGAATCGGCATTCTTTCTTACATCTAGGTAGCAGAGCGGATAACTGCCACCAGGGGGCGGCCCACTGCGGCTGGGACCCCATGGCTGAGGAGGCTAATCTCAAGTATTTCCTTGACTTCACTGAACACCATTCCATCCCTATTGACTATTTGGAATCCCACTTATCAATTTATAGTGGGGTTTTACTCTTTTCCAGTAGCCAGTTCAATACACCTTTACAGGTTTTTTTTTGTTGGTGGTGGTGGTGGGTTTTTTGTTTTGTTTTGTTTTGTTTTTTGGTAACTACTGCATTCTGGGTATAAGTTTCTGATTTTCTAACTATATTTCATTTTGACCTCTAATAGAGTCATACACCAGCATTGATATATTGGAACACATATTATTTTATTATAGTTTTTTCTTTTATATTGCACCCAGGCTAGCAAATCAACTTTTAAAAATAAATATAATAAAATAAAAAATAAAATAAATTTTAAAAAATAAGTAAAATATAGGTAGGTTTTAATCACGAATTTTATTTCAGAAGGTAAGGTGGGAGTTACAGTGTATAAGTCATGAAAAGGGGATTTGGGTGTGACAAGGTTGAGAAGCACTATATTGGAGCATTGACATTTTCCTCAACCCTGCGCGCCTGACTTTGACGGTACTTGGATGGTACTTTGACAGCAACATTTAGCCTACTTTGCTCTCTCCACTCCCACCTCTTCCTGCAGCAGCTCCTCAAAGCTGCTTTGCTCTGCTGGTCCCACACCTTCTGAGCTCTCAAGGAAGCAAGTCCTGGACAGCGCCCCAGTACTGTCTGCGCCATCACCGCCCCCCCTGAGGCTCCCTCCAACCCCTCTCCCGCCCCACAGCCACATCCTGCCTCTTCGACCTTCACCCCGATTCACTTCTCATCTCCAATCTCTTCTGGACCATCTGTCTAGTGAGGAGGACCTGGTTGTGCTGTCTCCTGGCAGGGTTTAAAAATGTCCTCTTCTCTAGTTGGGGGTTTATCCTGCTCTCATGGGGTAATGTGTCAATTCAACCCAAAGAGCTAAAGAACAGAGAGCCCAGCTGAGCTTTCTGCCTCAACAGGGACTGCTCCTCTGGCAAATTCTTCTCTTGTTTCCCTTGAGCTGATTACTCACTCCCTCAGGCTGCCTCTCTCCAATTTGGGGGGACGGGTAGGAGTAGGTGTGGGTAATTTGTGAGAACACACATAATTATATTAACTAGCTTTCTTTCTCTGGTATCAGGCCATACCCAGATTTTCTGTTCTGTTTTTTGGCCACCACTGAACCTCTTGTTAGGTTAGTTAAATTAAAAAAAAAAAAGAAAAGATTAATGTATTTACTGTGAATGTCAGAGGGAGCATTTCTGGGACATGGCTTCTTTGCAGAGGCTGCCAATTGTATACTGGGATTCCCATCCTTAAATAATAAATAGCAGAACCCCCCAGTTCTGGGTGGGTTCACAGCCATGCAGCTAAAAGCTACATTTCCCAGCTTCCCTTGCACCTGGGTGTGGCCATGTGACTGAATTCCGACCAATGGGATGTGAGCAAAAGTGATTATGCCCTTTCTAGGTCATGCCCTTAAAAGGAATGAGTGTGCCCTCCCCTTCTCACTGGCCAGCATGCAAACGTGATGGCAGGAGCTGGAGCAGCCACCTTGAAACCCAGAGACAGATAGTGACATATTGACAATGGCAGAGATACTCCACCAGCCCAGGACTGCCCGTCTTTGGACTACTGTGTAAGAGCAAATCGAAATTCTATTTTAAGTCACTACATTTTGAGGTCTTTTGACTACCTAGACTATAAGTGATTCATGTAAGCCTCATGTCATTACTTTTACCTAGGATCCTAAAGTTATTTGTACTTATTTGTGTTTTCTTATTTCAAATCATACGTTCTGTGTCTTCCTTTTATAAAAAATTAAACTGTCACTAATAGTCTAATTTTTTTCCCTGAGAACCAGCTTATGGATTTATTTATTCTGGTGTGTTAGTATTTTAAGATTATGTTGGCTTCCTTTATACTTGAATGGATGTCATTCCTGTATGTAAATGTAATTCCTGTTTGTGGAATTATTGATTCACATCATTTCATTTTCTCATCCCATGTAAAGTTGCTGAAGTCTGGAACCAGTCTCATTTTATTGCCCTTGGTAGGAGCACCTGGGTGGCTCAGTGGGTTAAAGCCTCTGCCTTTGGCTCAGGTCATGATCCCAGGGTCCTAGGATCAAGCCCTGCATTGGGCTCCCTGCTTCCCCCTCTATCTCTGCCTGCCTCTCTGCCTACTTGTGATCTCTGTCAAAGAAATAAATAAAATCTTTTTTAAAAATGTATTCCCCTTGGTAGATTATCTGCTTCTTCTATCCAGGTATTTGTAGTAGGATGCTTTTGTTGTGCTAAGATTTAGCATCTTCCCAAGAGCTATACTGGTCTCAGTGGTTTCTTTACTCAGTTTACCTAGAATAGAGTAAATCCATTTGTGTGCCAAATTGGGTCTTATGTTTCAGAAATGGCTTTTTCTTTTACATGTTTGACTACTTTTTCAATTCCATTTGTTCCCTCTTCATCAGGGACTCTAGCTGTATGTTTGGTCAGCATAAACGTCTCCCACATCCATCATTTTCTTTCCAGTCTTTTCATCTCTTGCCCTTCTTTATTATACTTAGTGTGATAGTCTCTGACCTGCTGACCATGTCACTGACTTGGTTTGCTGTCCTATCACCTCCATTTCTTGTGGAAATGTGACTGTCAGATACTGAGCAGGTTTTTCTTCTTCTTTTTTTCTCCTTACATGCTGTCCCCTTTTCATCTTATTTTGGTATCTCTAATTTTGTTTGTCTACTTGCTTGTTTCATGGGATCTATAAGGTCACTTGATAGTACAGAGAGGACTCTTGTCAAGGGCTTTATTCTATTTCCTGGTATCATTTTTCTTCTGAGATATATTCTTTTAATGTATTTTCCTAGGGACATTCTTTGGGAAAGAAGGGTAATATCTTACATAGATCCTATGATAGCTCTTTGCTAAGAAATAGTGGCTGTTTAAAAAACAAAACTCTCCTGGGGGCGCCTGGGTGGCTCAGTGGGTTAAAGCCTCTGCCTTCGGCTCGGGTCGTGATCCCAGGTTCCTGGGATCGAGCCCCACGTCGGGCTCTCTGCTCAGTGGGGAGCCTGCTTCCCTTCCTTTCTCTGTCTGCCTCTCTGTCTACTTGTGATCTCTGTCTGTCAAATAAATAAATAAAATCTTTAAAAAAAAAAACTCTCCTGAATCCATCAGCCCTTTATTTTTTATTATTTATTATTTTATCTATTTATTTATTTTATTTATTTATTTGTCAGAGAGAGAGAGTGCTCAAGCAGGGAGAGCAGCAAGCAGAGGGAGAAGCAGGCTTCCCACTAAGCAAGGAGCCTGTCGTGAGACTTGATCCCAGGACCCCAGGATCATGACCTAAGCCGAAGGCAGACACGTAATGACTGAGCCGTCCAGGTGTCCCTCCATCAACCCTTTAGATATAAATTCTATTTCACGGAAAAATAGTAGCTAGACAAGCAAACTAGATACCACAAGGAAGTAACCAGACAGATCCAGAAGGTGAGATATTCTGTAGGATAACGATCTCAATTGCTTCCACTAGTAAGTGTCCTAAAAAAGGGACTGTACTAGATTAAAATAAACTTAAGGGGGATGTGTGCTCCTGGATTGAATACTGATATGAATAAATCGGTTGTAAGAATAACTGGAGTTAATTGGAGAAATTTTTTTTTTTAAAGATTTTATTTATTTATTTGAGAGAGAGAGACAGTGAGAGACAGCATGAGCGGGGAGAAGGTCAGAGAGCGAAGCAGACTCCCCATGGAGCTGGGAGCCTGATGTGGGACTCGATCCCGGGACTCCAGGATCACGCCCTGAGCCGAAGGCAGTCGTCCAACCAACTGCGCCACCCAGGCGTCCCATGCTCATTTTTTTTTTTTAAAGTAATTGGAGAAATTTTAATACGGCCTAGAAATTAGATGAGATGAGATAAAAGTATACCAAAATACAAAGGTAAAAAAGTGTTGGTTAAATAATACAGATTCTAAAAAAATTAAAAACAATTTTTAGAACATAATCTCTCTCTCTGTCTCACAAACACACACACGCACACACACACACACGCACATCCATGGTTGTTGCAGTGATGTTCTCTGGGAGGTAAGAATATGCTGTTTGTTTTTTAAACTTGTCTCTATTTTCTGATGTTCTACAAGCACATATACTGCTTATGTAATAGTTTTTTTTTAAAAATAGTGACATAGATTTAAATGGGACAGATTTGCCATGAAGATAATAAAGCTTATACTTCTGGGCCCTTTGTTCACACGGAAACTTCCCAGGCCCCTAAGAGGGCTTCTGGCAATGTTTTATCATATTTTTGTGGTAATACCATATTTATTTTCCTTTTTATGTTTTAGAAATGTTTTACTGTAGTAAAATAGACATGAAATGTACCATTTCAAACGTCCAGTTCAGTGGCATGACGTCCATTCACACTGTCGGGGGCCCATCACCACCCACATCTCTGGAACTTTGTCATCTTCCTGAACTAAAACTCTGTACCCATTAAACAATAACTCCCTACTGCCCCAACTATCCAATATTTTTATTTTTTTTAAGATTTTATTATTTATTTGACAGACAGAGATCACAAGTAGGCAGAGAGGCAGGCAGAGAGAGAGGAGGAAGCAGGCTCCCCGCTGAGTAGAGAACCCAATGTGGGGCTCGATCCCAGGACCCCGAGATCATGACCTGAGCCAAAGGCAGAGGCTTTAACCCACTGAGCTACCCAGGCGCTCCAGTATTTTTATTTTTAAGTGTCTCCAAAACTGTATAAGCTCTAAGCTCCACAGCACCCTGGTCTAGCCCCAACTGAATATGCAATCAGGTATCCTGGTCACTCCTGAGCAAGTTTGAAGTGATACTCAACACTACTAAATGATTTTAGCCTCAAACCAAAGTACTATCAACACTGTCAAGGAGACAAGACCACTGAGGTGGTGAGAGAGAGGGGGGCAGAGCGGCAAGAGAAGCAGACTCCCCACTGATCAAGGAGACTGATACGGGACTTGATCCCAGGACCCTGGGATCTTGACCTGAGCCGAAGGCAGATGCTTAACCAACTGAGCCACCCAGGTGCCCTGTATCAGCAATTTTTAAGCCTGACTTGGTATAACAGAGAACCCAAATTTATTTCTCTCATATATAAAGGAAGTCTGGAGGTACACAGTCCAGGAAGGACTAGTATGGCCATTTTATGATCATCAAGGAACTGGAGCCCTTTTATCTTTCTATGCTACCATCAGCAGAATGCCACATCATGGCCCAAAGGGGCTGCTCAAACTCCAGCTGTCAAATCTCTATTCCAGCCAGAAGGAAAAAAATAATGAGTGATAAAAAGTATGCCTTTTCCTCCTGTGTCTCTTCACCACAGATGCAGGTTGCGCTTACATCTCTGTTGCCACAACATGGCCTTACCCCTACCTGTAAGGGAGGCCAGGAAATGTAATCTTTATTCCAGAAAACTGTGCCCGACTAAAGATCAGACATTCCACCATTAATAAGGAAATGGAGAGAATGGATATTGAAAAAGGCAACTGAGCATCTATAAGATGGTTTTTAGAAAGATTTGGTGTGCTAGCTTTTGAGGCTTGATGGGGGCAAATAGGAAGGGTAGACATCTTAAAGACATTTGATTATTGCTTTAGATTCTGTTTAGTGCCGAAAGCTCACTTCCTCGTAATTAGCTTTCTAGACTGGGCACTAAACCTCTTCCACATACCACAGAAATGGGCTAAACAGGCTTGCAGAGAAAACAGAAAAAGCCATCTTCCCCATTGAAGGGGACTTCTGGCTGTCTCAATGGTCAAATACATACAAACTACATATCTAGACCAATCAGCTAGACCATAGCAGGCAAGTTCAATTCATCTCAGCGTGTTAACTGCCATCACTTTTGGACTGTGTGTTGCTTCCAGAGAAATGTCAACCTCAGAACGGGGTCTCTTGACCCCATCCCTAGAGACCATTCCATAGAGGACATTTGTCCCACATGATAAACAGAAGAAAACAAGGAACATGAACGCGGCAGTTGCTTTACCAACCAGGGAGTGGTTTCAGGTGCTGGAACAGGCAAACTAGAAGCCACCAGGTGAGGGGCAGATGGAACCAGGTCAGCAAAGCCTCGAGACCTTTCAGCCGCCGCTCTGACTTGATAACGAAATGCAGAAGTAATTCTTCACGCTTGTACATCACATGCACTGGTTGTCCGATTACTTTTCTGAGTTGATCATATTTTATTTTGATTTGATAATACATAGCTTAGTAAGTTCCGGAATTTCGTCCAAATTAGAATATGATTTCTCCCCGAAGCAGACTTAAATAGTGGTCAGCCTGCTTCCTTCTTTGCCCTTGACCTAGCCACTGCAGGGTTTGGAGCTCTTGCTTCCTCCGACTCCAGGCTGAGGAATGCTGTCACTCTCTGAGAGGTGGAATGTCTTGTTGATCTAGCGGAACTGCCCCAGCACGGTTCCACTGTTCTCTGCTGGGCACCCTCACAGAGCCAGCCTCTGGGGGAAGAAACTAATTACGTGGACTCCTCCTTCTGTGTGACCTCCTGAGGGAAACAGACCTGCAGAAGTAACCACCCAGGCAGAGCAGAGCGCTGAGCAGAGCCCTGCGATTCCTTCCAAAACGGGTAAGTGTCCTCCAGATAAATGCAGCCTCATCACAGCTGGGAAAGGCGGGGTTTGAAATAGACAACAGCCCTTGAAACTGCTTGGGGTAGGTTGCATTAAGAGTAAGGGAGAGTTAAGGATTCCCATGTGGCTCAGTCAGTTAAGCGGCTGCCTTCCCAGAGTTCTGGGATCAAGTCTCTTATCGGCTTCCCTGCTTGGCAGAATCCTGCTTCTCCCTCTCCCCCTGCCCCTGCTTGTGTTCCCTCTCTCACTGTCTCTCTCTCTGTGTCAAATAAATAAATAAAATCTTAAAAAAAAAAAAAGAGTAAGGGAGGGTTGAAAGGCAGGGAAGAAAATACCCTCCCAGTATCTTTCCTTCCTTGCTTCCTGCCTGGCTCACCCCTTTCCCAGCAACCTCTGGGGGCACTATGTCCCCGGGTTCCGGACAGGGGCTGGGGACTATCAGGGCAGAAACAAGCCCTCTGGAGGAAAAGAGAAACCCCTCTGCATTTTCCTTTCCCACAGGCCTGCCCTGGTTTTTTCATGATGTCATCCATTCATCATTGTGAGCTGATTGGCGGTCCCAGGCCTTGGCCAGCCACCCAGGGCCAGGAGGGAAGAGAGAGATACCAGGCCAAACTTGCAGCAGGCCCCTGAGCATGTGCGGAAATGTTGTCATCAGTTCCACAGAGAAAGACTTGGTGGAAATCAAAGAAGATAGTAAAAGTCACAAGATCTTTTCCAACATTCCCTTCCCTGAATGCCTGGGAAGAAGTCAGGGGCCTCTTGTCCGTGGATGGGGAGCCAAACCCTGGAGTGGGCCTGGGTGTGGAGGAGGGACTTCTCTGCCAGATGCTTCGTTCTCCAGAATTCAACCTGTTTCCTGACTCAGTGGTGTTTGAAAGCAACTTTGTCCAGGTACCCTTGGGTCGCTCACAATGGCACTCCTTGATTCTTCTCAACTTGTTCCCAAGATGTGGCTGGGAGAGTCTGTCCCAGGGCCTGGAGTGGAGTGAGCACTGAGGCAAGGCGAAGTCAGTGGGCCTGGAATGCAGCTCACCCTGACTTTGCTGAGCCCCACACAGAGCTTCTTCCGCAGACACTTGTTATTGTGGGGACAGAGGTCAGGTGTTCTCTGCTCTGAGTAGAGGACTGGGTATCCGAACCCCTCAGTGTGCTTCCTTTTCCGGGCTGTCAGGCCCAAGAGGGGAACAAAGAGGAGGCAGTGAAGGAGGCTTCCCTGGGAGGCTTCGTAGCAGAAATGCTGACTGGTGAAAGAGCAGGAGCAGGGCCCCGGGAGGGACCAGGGCTCAGGGTCTCTGCCTTCTCATTAAGGGGCGTCATTGTGCAAATGATCTGCATGCCCTGAATCCTAGTTTCCTCTATTTATAAAAGGGATTGGACCAAGCTGGTTGTTACATGTGAAGCCAGGAAGCAAAGGCGCAAGTACAATGGGCACTTGGGGCATTTTTTTAAAAAATTCATTTATTGGGGCACCTGGGTGGTTCAGTTGTTAAGCATCTGCCTTCGGCTCAGGTCATGATCCCAGGGTCCTGGCATCGAGCCCCTCATTAGGCACCCTTCTCAGCGGGAAGCCTGCTTCTCCCTCTCCCACTCCCCCTGCTTGTGTTCCCTCTCTTGCTGTCTCTGTCAAATAAATATAATCTTTAAAAAAGAAAGAGAGAGAGAGAAAGAATAAAGATTTATTTATTTATTTGAGACAGAGAGAGCATGTGCGAGTGAGTGCTCTGCATAGGGGAGGGGGGAGAGAATCTCAAGCAAACTCCCCACTGAGCACAGAGCCCACAACTAGGGGGTGGGATGGGCTCCATCCCAGGACCCCAAGATAGTGACCTCAGCCAAAATGAGGAGTCGGCCTCTTAACCAACCGTGCCACCCCGGGGCCTCTCTGTGCATTTTTATTTCCTTGCCTGTTCTTCCTTTCCTCTGGCCAAATGGAACCCAGAGTAAACAGACCTTGGGAGCTGCAAGGGAAAGTGCAGGAAACAATAGGGCCCCTCAAAAAATGGGGTAGGGACACATTTTTCAAAGAAAATCTAGGAAGCAGTGTGGAAAGGAGTCACAGAAATGTGACACAGGACCAGGAACTCTTGGGTTATAGTTCTTGTGGGCAATTGTTAACAGGAGGTGGGGTAAATACTCCTCCAGTTGTTGAAGCCATATAGGTTTAAACAGTGGTTCTCAACAAGTGTTGATTTCACCGGCCACCACCAGGGGGCATTTGGCAACCTCTGGAGATACTACTGATGGTCCCAACTTGGGAGGCGCAGCGAGGGGTAGGATTGCTACTAGCCTTTAGTGCATAGAGACAAAGACGGGGTAACCATCCTGTCTTGCTCAGGAAAACCCCCTCCCCTAAGCAAAGAATTAGCCAGCTCCAAATGTAGATAGGACTGAGGTTGAGAGACCACCTCTCCTAGAATACACTGCTGCTTCTGCCCAATGCTCAGGCTGTGCCCCTCGGGCTGCTTTGCAGGTCAGAAAGGGCAGGAACTGGATAGACATCTACAAACCCTCCAACACCATGGCCCTTGGGGTAACCTCCTCCGTGCCCTGCTTGCCCCTTCCCAATATCCTCCTCATGGCTAGTGTCAAATGGCACCAGGGACAGAGCCAGACATGGAACAGACCATCTACGGCCCCAAACATCAAGCTGAAGAGGTAAGCAATAGAGATGTGAAGAGAGGATGAATGCGGTGAGGGGTGGACCCAAAGCAGAGGCTGCTTTGTGACTCAACTCAAAGTAGGGAGAAACGGAGACGTCACTGGCAGTGACATTACTTTTTTAGACAACAGTAGCCCAAGACAGGGCGTGCACTGGAAGCATTAAGGCCAAGGTTGCGGGGGGATGGGGTGGAAAAGAGAAGTGTTATGTGGTCAGCAATGAGAAGCCAGTCAGCATGCCCACTTTCCTTCTTGATGCTCTCACCCACTGAATCCATAGGAAGTCTTCCTGCCTTGGGCCAAGGGGCAAGGAAGCAGTGAGGTCCGGCAGATAGAGCACTAGTTACGAGACACGGGTTCTAGTCTTCGGTAGCCAACGACTCGAATCATTTTTGAGTCTCAAGGCTATCTGCCTCATCCCAGTTTTCCTACTGGTAAAACGAGTGGAACTAAGTCTCCCTTAAAACTGTAACATACAGTGACCTCAGACTCCTCTGGGAAGAAACAGCCCCTTTTCATATAAGTAATCTGTAGGATATCTCAAGAATCTCTAGAGATTCCCAGAAATCCAGACAAACCCTTCATTTCTCCATGTCGGTTCCGTGATATACCTCGCCTCTATTGTTCTGGGCGTACCTATAGAAGGCCCAGCCCAGTTCCTTCTCCTAGTTCCCAACCCCTTTGGGAAGAGTAGTGAAAGCACTGGGGTCAATGAACAGACAGGCTAGACAGCGCCACTCTGTGGCAGAGAAGGGCAGTTCCTTTATGCTATCAAGAAAGAAACTGGAAACCCCTGCTACCCAGCCACCTTACCCCAGGGCTATCTCTCTCAAGCAGGATCCCAGGGAACACCAGCCTGAGAATCATGGCAGATTTCAGGGCGACACCCCAGATCCACCGAATCTGAGTTGCAGGGGATTTCTTCAGGTGTCTGCGTTTTAAACAAGCTCCCCAGGTGAATCTGGTCTCTGCAAATTTGAGCACCACGGTGCTGAGCATTCTCTCTCCTACCCCCGAAAGCCTCAGTCCTGCAGGAGACACTCCTCATATTAACGAAGACTGGGTTGGATCAGAAGCCACAGGGCTGCCACGTGTGTCTTCTCTTGTGGCTTCAGGATCCTCCCACTGAAGTTCGTGGAGTTCCAGGTCTGTGACCGGCTTCAACGCATCTTGCGATTGAGGACAGTCACCGAGAAGATCTACTACCTGAGGCTCCACCAGGACCATCCTGAGACTGTCTTCCACTTCTGGATCCGGCTGGTGCAAATTCTGCATACGGGGCTGTCCATCACCACCAAGGACCCAAGGATCCTTTTCACTCACTGTCTGGTACCCAGGATCAGCTGCAGCCCCTCAGGAGACTCTCATGTAAGTGGGCACCATTGCCCCCTCCAGCAAAGGCCAGAGCCAAACTGTGGAGTTTAGGTGTGCTGGTAGGTGAGCTCATAGGTGAGCACACCGTGAAGGCGATCCCTGCCTTAGACCTTTGCTAATCAGCTTTATTGGGGGCATAATTTACAGCCATAAAACCCAGTCCTTTCAAACGTACTGCACAGCGTTCTCAGTAACAGTACAGAGTTGGGCAACCATCACCCTACAAATTCCCTTGTGCCCATGCTCAGTCCTTCAAATATCCCTATTTCCTGCCCTATGCAGCCACTGCCCTAGGCAGTCTCTATAATTTCTTATTTCTTAGAAATTTTGTATAAATGAAATCCTACGATACTAGCCTTTTGTGCCTGGTTTCCTTCCCTTAGCATGGTGTTTTTCAGGCTCATCTAGACTGTAGCATGAGGCCACTTCTGCACAGTCACAGACTATCCGTTTTCCTTTTCATTGAAGAGTAGCATTCCGGTGTATGGATATATCTATCACGTGTTGTTTGTCCATTCACCAGTTGGCCATTTGGATTGTTTCCAGTTTTTGATTATTATGAATAATGCTGATGGGAACATTTGTGTACAAGTTTTTGCATAGATGTATGTTTCATTTGTCTTGGGTAGATTCTAAGGAATGTAATGGCTGGGTCATTTTTTTTTTTAAATTTTTAAAGGTTTTATTTATTTATTGGACACAGAGAGAGACAGCACAAGCAGGGGGAGCAGCAGAGGGACAGGAAGAAGCAGGCTCCCCACTAAGCAGGGAACCTAATGCAGGGCTCCATCCCAGGACCCCAAGATCATGACCCGAACCAAAGGCAGTTGCTTAGTAACTGGGCCACCCAGGCGCCCCGAGAAAGTAATTTTTTAAACATCTATTAAATTCCTACAACAGATATTTGATCCCCCTACATTTAAATATAAAACTAAGTAGCAGAAGCTTTATTTAAAATTTATAAGAATGGGCTCTTCAGGAACATATGAAGGTATGTTCATAAGAATAGATGATCTAGGGGCACCTGGGTGGCTCAGTGGGTTAAAGCCTCTGCCCTCAGCTCAGGTCATGATCTCAGGGTTCTGGGATCAAGCCCTGCATCAGGCTCTCTGCTCAACAGGGAGCCTGCCTCCCCCTGTCTCTCTGCCTGCCTCTCTGCCTACTTGTGATTTCTGTCTGTCAAATAAATAAATAAAATTTTTTAAAAAGACGAATAGATGATCTACTAAATTATGTCTAAAGTTTTCAATGACAGTATTATCCTTAAGGCACCAAAGGCTATTTATAACAATTCAAGGGACAGAAACAAACAGAGAGGGCCTCAGAATGGCCCCTCTGAGCAGCTGACCCAGCAGCCCAGAGGAAGAGCCCCAGTTCCAGCATTTTCATGTCTGGACCGTGATTAGGAAAATGCAGAGACCCCAAGGCCTTAACCACCTGGCTTTGTTTTTTTCCTCCATCTAGTCAGTACAGAAGAAACCCCAAGTCTCCCATCCCAGCGAGAGCCTCATGCAGCTGATGGCCAAGGGGGAGAGTGAGGCGCTCTCTAAGATTTTTGCTGACTTGCACCAGCACGATGAGTTCAGGTATGTGCCTTAAATCGGCCAGCCTCCCGTCCCTGCCACAGCCCAGATGGCCTGGGCCCTAAGATCCAGAAACCAAGCAAAGGGAGGAGCGTGAAATGCTGCCACTCAGGATCCAGGTTTTATCCTTGACTCAGAATAACCTTTACCCAGTTCTCTTTGCCTTAGTCTCCTCCACACAGCCTGCACGGTGGGCCTGACTCCAGAGGAATGTTGTACAAAATAAAAAGTAACTCTTTGATAAGAAGAGTAAGTTAGTAGCATAGGTGGGAAAGGAAAACCTAATTTCTAACCCCGTTCCTAGTCCTTAGGGAGAAAAAGCGAAAACATTGTCTACTCATTGAGTTCGTTTACCTCTTCCCCTGGCTAGCTAAGCCTCTGCTTAGCCTTCAGGAAGCTCTTGTGGTTGCTTTCTAAATGGATCATCTGTTCTGGAAAACTCCATTGTACTGGCCCATGTTCTCTGTGCCTGAGGAAATATCCCTGTATGTGCAGGTGCCTTAGGGCTGACAGGCATTGAGAGCACTTAGACCACAGGGCACTGCGACCAGAGGGCAAAGATGATGTGGGAATCGGGGTCCTGGCAATCTTGATTTGTGGTTTAAAAGAAAAGGGAGGACAGAAGTAAGTTAGGAAATGACACCAGAAGAGAAAAACCAGGAAGGAAGGAGAGAGAGAGAGAAGAAAGAAAGAATGAAAGAAAGGAAAGGAGGACGAGGAGAGGAAAGAAAGGCTTTTTTCTCAGTGCCGGGAGTGAACCAGCAGAGTTAGAGGGGACAATCTCTTACAGTGGTTCAAAGCTCACCCAGCCCTGGGCCCCAGGCACTGCTCTGACTGTGAGCCCTTGGGCCCATTGCTTCACCTTTCTGGTCCGAAGGTGAAGATCTGCAGAATGGAAATAAATGATGGTAGTGCCAACCTCACCCAGATAGCGTAAGGTGACATGAGCTCATACACATCAGTCCTTGGCATGCTCCTCAGCAGATTCAGAGGTGGACGGAGGAAATCCTCAATAAATATTAACTTGTATTATTAACTCAAACGTGGGCTGGAAGTAGAAAAGTATTCGCGCAAGAGAAAGATGTGTCAGTTGCCCACTGCCTAAGAATTTATACCGGAAGTTGTCACTCTATGTATGTATCAAAGGCTTAACTACAGAGATCTGTAGTTAAGAAATTTCTGGGTGAGATATCACATTGGTGAACTGGAGACCCCTGGACTCTAGTAGAGCAAGATATATTGAAGCAACTTCCTGACCCTCTCAAAATCTGAAATCATGGATTTTTCTTTTGTCATTACCGTTTGCTTCTATTTATATTCCTGGCCACCATTCAGTCACCTGGCCACACCCAGCTACAAGGGAGCTGGGAAATGCACTCACCAGCATGTGTGTAGGCACGTGCCCAACACAAAGTCAGAGGTTCTGCCGCCCACAGAAGGAAGGAAGAAGGGGGTCGAGGGGCCTGTTGTCAATCTCTGGCACAGGCAACTTTTAATATTTCTGGAAGGTCAGAGGGGACTTAAGGCCAGAAGGAGAAATAGGCTCTACCCAGAGGAAGGGCGGAGAAAGCTGCAGAGGTTGAGGGAACAAATGAGGCTTCATCCTAAGGGTTAGAGATGGGTGAGTTTAGAAAAAGGGAGGGTGGGCCAGTGCAGAAATGGCGGTGGTGGGAGGATGGAAGAAGTGGGCAGAGCTGAGCCAGGGCCTGGGAAGCCCTGTGAATGAAGGCTTTTGTGGAGTGGGAGCCTTAGCCTCATTTTAAACTGGGAAGTGACGTGATCCAAGGTGACGCTGGCTGTCCAGGTGACAGTTGATTTGAAGGGAGGGAGCCTAGGTGTGAAGAGGCTGGCCAGTAAACTGAGGCAACCTCATCTGGGCTGTCATGTCCTGAATGAATCAGAGGGCTGTGAGAAACAGGGAGAAATGAATTTTTGCTTCACTGTCCTCTCAGGAATTGCTTTGGATGGACATTTGGTGTCTTCTCTTTAATTTCCCAGAATGAAGCCCCCAGTGATGGTTTCTCTCTCCTCATCCAGGCAAGTTCTAGTCTGGTCACAATTCTATCAGTTTTTGCACATTGGCAACAACAAGCAACTCACAGCAAATAAAATGAAAGGCTGAGACAAAGGACCAAACAGATGGAGTCGCACCCACTTTTCCTCAGCAAAAGCAGCAGCAAGGGCTCTGCTCCCACCCCACCCCCCTCTCCCCTACCCCTTCCCTAGTTTTTCTTCTGGTACTTTGTTACCAGGGTAGCCGCAGCTGGCCTTTTTCATATTTATATCTGCCTCTAAAGCTTTTGCATCAAGAAAAATATGACTAGAAACAAGATTTGAAATGAGAATTTCATGCTCTGTTCTTTTCCTTTTGACCTTCGTTTCCTTGATCCTGAAATGGCTGGAGTTCCAGGAGCAGCAAAAAGACACAGACCAAAAAGGACAGCTCAGGTAACGGAGGGAACAGGGCACCCATGTCTCGGAGAACTTTCTGCCCCACAGATGTAGGAAGAAGGTCCCCTCCAGCTCCCCATCCCAGCGTCCCCAGATCTCTGTTGTCCTTCCATACCTGAGTCTGACTTCCTCTAGGCTCTTTGGCCCCCATGCTCAACTTGGCAGCAAGTCTTAGTGATTTCTCTCTTTGAAATGTTTCTGATATGCTTTCCTTCAGCTCTACTCCCACAGATTCTACCCTAATCTGCCTTATCACCACATGCCTGGCCCGTCCAGTAATCATCTGCTAGTTCATTCATTCATTTACTCATTCCAAAACATGCAGGGAGCCCTTGGTAAGTGCCCAACACTGTGAAGTCCCAATGAAGGAGGACATAGTATCCCCTCAAAAAGGTTTATAATTTGGTGGTCAGATGGGTAGATCCTGAAATCACAAAACCTCTCTTTCTAGGAAACATTCAGAACTCATGCCTGGGGTATCTCGGGAGCACAAAGACAGGGGTCCCTCACTCCCTGCAGGAGACTGCTGGGGAGGGCCTATGAGCTGAGTCATAGAGGAGGGCTACAGGCAGGGCCAGCCGAAGAAGAGGAGGCTGAGCCTTCTGAGAGTCAGAGTCTGTGTGAAAGTACATGACACATTCTGGAAACAGCAGCCGGTTCCCTAGATATTGCCAGGTTCTAGTTTACCCCAAATCCACTCCTTTTGGCGTGCATGACCCTGTGCAAACTTCCCACCCTTCCCCATCTCACCTTATCCCTTTCTCCCCCTCAAATAGAAGCCCTGTGCCCCATCTTTTTCTCCAGCCCAAATCTGCTCTAGGTAAGCCTTAGCTATCCTTCCCCATGTGTTATTCATCCCGTCTGCTTCCTTCCCCCTGATGCTCCACCCGCAATCCTACCTATCTTTCCAGACGAATCCTTCCTTGGTCATAACCTCTCTCCCATTATTCCCTACTTGTTTCATAGGCTTAAGCCTCCTTTCTTCAACCAATATTCATTCTTCTCATGCCTCTGAGTTATCTGCAGTGGCAAGCCCAGGATTAGGAACGCAAAGGGAGCTCGAGAAATATCCACGCGCCACACCACTAATAAATTATTCCTCCCAACTGGTTCAGGAGGTGGCCAGAATATCGTGTTATATTTAGGGAATTTAGAGGAATGCGTAGATCTCAGGGAAGCTTTGCCGACTGTCGTCCAGTCCAGGGATTGCAACTCAAATGTCTGCAGGTGCTACGAATGGGTAGGGAGTCTAGGTGTCCTGTAAGAAATGGCTGACTTTTCTCTGCACCCCATTGTGAGTTACACCCCAGCTGGACTGACCCTTGGTTTCAGCACTGAGGAGGCAGTAGGAAGTGATGGGGAGGGTAGCATCAAGAAAGTGAAGGTTTCCATGAAGCCTTCAGTATTCACCATGGTGGAACACAAGCCTGGTATTGCCAGATACTCTGATTTCTCAAGAAAAGCCAAAAATCTGGATTCTTACGTAACACAGCCCCTCCCCCATAAAAACTAAAACACAGTCCAGGCTGATATTTAGTGGGCAAACACAACCTATCTGGGGAGCGAATTCAGCCTGGAGGCTGCCGGGTCATCCAGTCCCTGCTCTAAATGGTGGGTAGAGCTGACCCGGGTCCATAGTCCCCGAAGCCTGAGAATGCATTCTCACGTCATGTGAGCAATGATACAATGATGATGCATTACTGTTTTCACACAAACATTCCATCACACACACACACTCAAAACATACCCCATGAGATTATGGTTGAAGAAGACAGAATAAGTCACACTTATTTCTAGGACTCGAGAGAACAGCTGGAATTTCAGAATCATGAGGTATGTGTTTTCACGGGAACTACGACACCCATGCTGTCCTAAGGCTGATTTCAGTGAATCATCCTAGGATGTCCCCAGGATCCTTTACTTTCCTCGGAACTGAAGGAACCCTTTTTCAACTCTTTGGTCCAGATAGTATACCCTTTGAGTTTGGAAGGACAATTATACCCCAGCCTCTGGGAACTTCTGGATGAAAAGAAAAACCAGTGTCCCAAGGCTTACCTGTGTGGCTAAACCTTTCAACTCCCCCATCAGTGGGTAGTGTGGCCCTACTGCAGTGCTTCCCAAACTATAGTGTGCAAGCAGACCCCTGGAGAGCTTGTTAAAATGCAGATTTTAAGTCAGTATTGTGCATTTCTAACACGCTTCCGGTTATGCCAAAGCTGTTGGGCTGCAAGCCACCTTTACGGTACCTGAAGCCAAGTGGACTGAGGACAGGCTCAGGCTGAAGGGCATCTGGGTTCAAAGCCATTACCAGTTCAGCTAGCTGAATCTCCCCGGGAAATTCACTCAGTATCCTCTCCAAGCCGTATTGGTTCCCTCCTTCTACTGGCACTGCCTGGTTCAAACCATAGAATAGTTAAAACATGGGCTCTAACTGCCTGGCTTTGAATTCTGGCTCTGGCTCCTCATTATATGACCCTGGGTAAGTGACTTAACTGCGCTGGCCTCAGAGTCCTAGTAAGATGGGGACCACAGCAGCGCTGATCTCTCCAGCTCCTTGTGAGAATTAAAAGAGCTTTAAGGCACATGATGGTTGGGGACCAAGCCTGGCTCGTAAGAAGCACCCCACCCGTGTTGGGCCATGACTGCAAGACTGCTCTGTGAATTAAAGGTACAAACAAATGCATTCCCTTTATGACCTAGAGAGAGAGACTCACAGAGAGGATGGCATCCCTTGCATCCGTGACCTCAGCTGGAGAAATTCGCTCACTTATGGAGAGTGGGAAAGAGAGAACCCCTCTGGGCCGCAGCCCCTTTCACTCCTCAGCACCCTGGCAGCCTCCACAGGGCTACAGCTGGCCCCGCTCATATAGGTACTGTGTTGGAAATAATCTGACCGCCTTCATGGGACAGCCCTGGAGTCCCATTTCAGGCCTGGGTTCAGGTCCTAGGGGCCTGGGGGTGATTCCAGGAGGTGGTGGGTGGGAGTGGGGGGTGCCAGCCAAAGCCACCTCCGTTCTGTTTGTTCCTTCCCGGTTCTTCTCTACCTCCAACTGGGTTGAGTGAAATCCGAAATGTGGCAGCTCCAGAGCCCCGCTAGAGGCCCCTGGGAGTTCTTACCAGTGGCTCTGAAGGGACAGAGACCAGGACAACACTGTTGTGGCTAGACCTGCTTTCTCCCCGCTGTGTGGGAGGGGCTGTGTCCTCCTGTCCTCCTCCGCAGCACAGTCCCTCCCTCTGGCTTCTTTGAGGGAGTGGGAAGCTGGCTCTTCCTTTTCCTTTCCAGAGCTCTTGGGGAGCTCCAACCTTCTGTAACAGAACAAACGAGAAGGAACTAGGCCAGAAAGCGTGGGCTAGGGGGTGATACTTCTCTGGAGCCCAGCCCTTATTTTCCCGTGTGCCAAATGTTCATCCCCATCCATATATTCATTTGGCCAATACTCATTAAGTACTTCCTGTGTGCCTCTGTCTGACCAGAGGGAGATCTCTAAAGAAGGGAGGAGTGGCTTGTGTTTTCTCCAGCCAAATAATATCAATATAACACTTACCCTTATGAGATGCCTGTTACTAAGAGTTGACAATTAAAAAACTACCTTAAGTATCTTTGTGTCCACAGACAAGTTTTTTAGGCAAGCTGTATCTCATTGGACATTTTTCTCCCCTACGCTAACAGGAAATTCTATCTGAACCCCTTTTGCGCACTGGGGAGAATCTATGCAGCCCTCGCCAACACCACTCACATTCGGCTTTCTGAGGGACTCTGTCTGATGTAGGGAAGGAGAAAGCTACAACTAAGGAAAAATGAGAGTCTCCTCATGTTGACAGCATAGCCTTTCCTTGGAGAACCATTTGGGAGCATGGCTCCGGGTAAGGGCATCATTCCAACATCATTCCTCAATGCAACTCTGGTCCACACCACCACCGTCCTACCTCACCTCCGGTATCACCACCAGGGCGGACACAGGAAGCTGTGATGGAGATGAAGAAAGGAAAGGGAAGCAGGACTGACGGAGAGGGGAAGAGAACAAAATGGCGGTGGTGAGGAGGTGGAGGGAGGAAGTCAGAGGAAAGGGGAGATCTCATAGAAAGGCGGTAACAGAAATAAACAGAAGGGACCCGAATGAGAAGCCAAAGAGGAAAAGAGAAGAAATACACCACTGAGAGATGCCTCACGAAGCTTCTATTTATCTAATTTAAAACTTGAAAGTAAGGCCATATACCCAAACAAATGTGTTTTCTTCTCTGTGCCAATTATTCTGGATAACTATGAGGGACTAAAAACAATTCCAGCCAAGGGCCTCTCCTGAAGTTTCCTTTTTTTCCTTTTTTATTTTATTTTATTTTATTTTATTTTATTTTATTTTTGTTGTTGTTAGTCCCTCTTTTGATTCAAACTTTACATCTTCTTCCTAAGCACATTCCCTAACTTGGATTTGCTAGCCTGGCCCTGGTGTTTCGAATGAAGGTTTGGGTTTGAGGCTGCAGAAAGGTTTCTCAGGAGGCAGTATTAAGACAAGGTGTGTGAGGTAGGGGGACTTTCTCTTTTGTGGTCCAACATTCTAAGCTGGCTGTGGTCTCAGTCCCACAGACACTAGTTCAATTTCTTTTGCATCTGATACCCCCTTTAAATGTTGACATACCTTGTTAGTGCTTATGAAACCAGTGATTCCACAGAGAGGAGGTCCTACCTCAAAACATAAGTAAGTCAGAGGCTCCAGGCTTAGAGTAAAGGTAAAATCAGAGGTTCACAAATTACAGATCAAGGGAGTCACCAAGGAGTGTCTGTCTCATGGCTCACAGACTGGCCATTTTATTCAAAATACACAATATTTCAGGGGCACCTGGGTGGCTCAATGGGTTAAAGCCTTTACAGATCAAGGGAGTCACCAAAGAGTGTCTGTCTCATGGCTCACAGACTGGCCATTTTATTCAAAATACACAATATTTCAGGGGCACCTGGGTGGCTCAATGGGTTAAAGCCTCTGCCTTCGGCTCAGGTCACAGTCCCAAGGTCCTGGGATGGAGCCCCGCATCGGGATGGAGCCCCGCATCGGGATGGAGCCCCACATCAGGCTCTCTGCTCGGCACGGAGCCTGCTTCCTCCTCTGTGTCTCTGCCTGCTTCTGATCTCTGTCTGTCAAATAAATAAAATCTTTTTTAAAAATTTAATTTAATTTAAAAAATAAAATACACTATATTTCACATTTAGTAAAAAATAGACCATGAATATTTCAACCAACTTTCCAATTTTTCAGATGTCTTGCTCTGATTTAAGATAGGCTACGAGGGTCTTTTCCAACACTGGAGTAATTAAAAGGGTTGGAGGGCTAAAAGGTAAGGTCCTGGATCACCATCACTCTCTCCAGGGATGGGTTTTGTCCTAATTGTTGGTGATTTCAGTATCCACTTAGATGAACCTCCCATGCCCTGGTCGAGGTTCCTTGAGCTGCTGTACCCCAGTAATCCTGCCCACTACCCTCATCAGCCACTGACTCTTGTGATTTGATCCTAGAGTTTGTCGTTAATAACTGCACCCCACTCCATGAATCCCTCTCTCCAGCTCCACTACCTCCTGTCTTTCCCCGAGTCCAGTAATCCTTCCACCCACTAATCCCACAATCTATTGCTCCTTCTGGGTTTTCACTGTCCCTCACACTCCTCACGTCCTCATTTCCTTCCCCTTCAGCCTAGATTCCATGATCAGTCATTATTCTCACCATTCCCTTCCATGCACCCTCAACACCTTTGTGTCTCTTCCACGTGATTTTATTTACTTGGCCAAGTCCAACTCTCCACCAAATCCATGCCTGCATCATGCCGCTAAACTTGGCTGGAGAAAAGCACATGATATAGTAACATGTATTACCTCAAAGTCATCTCAGTTTTTAGGAGAGTCCTCAATGTTGCTTGGAGATCGCACTATGCTCCCTCATCTGTTCTCTCTCCTGACTGGCTACCTCACATCTTCTCCTCCCTCAGACCCCCAGTGCCTCACAGTGCTTCCTTTTTCACTGAGAACATCACAGCAATGGAAAGGGAACTCCAAGCTCTCTCCACCATGATCACCACTTACCTGGAACCAGACCCATAGATCCAGTTTCTCTCCTTATTACTGTGGAAGAACCGTGTCAGTTCTAAGCAAAGTCTAACTCCTTCCATTTTTTTTTTAAAGATTTTTATTTATTTATTTGACAGAGAGAGATTACAAGTAGGCAGAGAGGCAGGCAGAGAGAGAGAGAGGAGGAAGCAGGCTCCCTGCTGAGCAGAGAGCCCGATGCGGGACTTGATCCCAGGACCCTGAGATCATGACCTGAGCCGAAGGCAGCGGCTTAACCCACTGAGCCACCCAGGCGCCCTAACTCCTTCCATTTTGTACTAGATCCTATCCTATCTCTTCTACTCAAGGACGTTGCTCCAGCAATTCTGCCTTTTTCCTACATCAATTTTATCCTCACTTCTAGATCCTTTCCATCTGCAACAAGCTGGTATTTCTGCTAAACATATTTCTTCCATTTTAAAATAGAAGAAAATAAAACAAAACCTTCCTTAGCCCCACTACCCCTCTGCTCCAATTTTCTCCACTCCTTTAAAGTAAATTCCTTAAATGGGTTTCTAATTTCTTGCTTCCTATTCTCTCCTGAACCCCTCTGGTAGGTTTTGGCACCCACTACCCCACCAAACCTGATCCCCACGTTGCTAAAGCCAATGGCTAATCAGTCCTCCTCTCACTGTTATCTGCATGTGACATATGTGACTACTCCTCTCTCCTTGAAATGCTTTCCTCGCTTGACTTTTAGAACACTACACTCTCCTGGCTTTCCTCCTCCACTGATGTTTCTCAGTTTCCTTTGCTGATTCATTCTCATCAACACCTTCTACCAGCTCCAAATCAAAACTCTTGGCTGCATATCACACATAAACCAATTATTCCCAAATTTATATCTCTAGTCCAGAACACTGTGAACTCCACAGACACACATCCAATTGCCTACTTGACATTTCTATTTGAATATTTAATAGGCATCTTAACATGTCCAAAACTAACCTTTCAATATTATCCCTCAAGACTTGCTCCTTCCAAGGTCTTCTCTATTGTAGTCAATGGCAGCTCCATTTTTCTGCTTTCTCAAAACTCTGGGGTCATCTTTGACTCTCTCTTTCTCTTCACCCCATTTCCAACCCATTAGGAAATCCTCTTAAGCTACTTTCAGGATCACTTCTCACTGTTAACCACCTTGGACCAAGCCATCCTCATCATTGTCATCACCTGGATTGTTGCAAAAGCCTCCTAAATGGGTGGCTTGTTTCTAATCTCACCCCCTTCGGTCATATGTAACCCCTTTACAATGTTAGATCATGTCACTTTTCCACTCAAAACCTTCCAATGTCTTCCCATCTGTATTAGTTAAGGTAATGTTAGCTCTGAAAGAGATAAATCCCAATATATCAGAGGTAGAAAATAATCCACAGAATTCATTTTTCACTCAGAAAAAGTCCAAAAAAGTTTTCCTGTTCAGTGAGTGGTTTTTCCACAAGAACCCGGGCTCCTTCCATCTTGTGATGGGCAATCTGTATACATGATTTCTAGGGTTGCCACAGAAAGAGAGCTTGGAGAATGGATCATAGCAGGTCTGTAAGACAAGGACTGGAAGTGGTAGACCTCATTTCTGCTACTTTTCCTTTGGCCAGAGCTCAGTTACCCATTCATACTGTAGTCCAGCCGTGTCCAGAGTAGGAAACAGTCTGGTCAACAGCCAATCTCTTCCATGTCCTAGTCATAGTCCTTCTCATAGTAGAGTGAAAGCCCTTACAAGAGCCGAAAGGCTCTACATGGTGTCCTTCTGCTCCTTGTCCGCATCTCTGCTCCCTCCTCTCTGACCTCATTTACTCGATTACCACAGTCCAGCCACACTGACTCCCCGCTGCTTCTTGAACACTTCCAAGCATGCTTCAAGTCAGGACCTTTGTTCTTGCTGTTCCTGTTTCCTGGAATGTTCTTCACCACCTTTGGATATTACATGCCTTCCTCTTTATAAGCCTTCCCTGGCTACTCTTTAAAGACTGCAATGCCTGGAAAGTCCCAGCCCTCACTTCTCTCCTTTTCCTGCCTTATTTTATTCCTTGGTACCTATCATTACCTTTCATTCTCTATGTTTTGCTTTTTTATCTGGACTATTGGCTACATACCAGAATATCAGCATCATGAGAGAGTTCAGTCCATTTGTTCAGTGCTGTATCCCCAGTGCTAGAACAGTGCCTGGTACATGGGAAACAATCCATTTATTTGTGGAGTAAATGTTCAGGAGCACTGAAGAACATCATGCTTGAAGAACATCAGCCTTTTGCCATAAACAGTATCAGTACTTCTCTGAGAGACAGCAACTGGGACTCATGGGCTTTGGGGGCAGCTAAGGTGACATTTCTTACATGTGTCACCCTTCAAGCCCTCTTCCTCATCCACCTACTTTCTAAATCCTGGGCTCCCTGGAGGGTTAATGCACTTTTCTTTCCTCAGCTCACTCATTCTCATGGCTCACTTGGCTGCCTCCTGGTCAATGATCCTTCTGAGTATCTCCTCCAGCCTAATAACTCTTTTTAATTTTTTGAAGACTTTATTAGAGAGAGAGAAAGAACAAACAAGTGGGTGGAGGGACAGAGGGAGAGGGAGAAACAGACTCTCTGCTGAGCAGGAAGCTCCATGCTGCACTTGATCCCAGGATCCTGAGATCATAACCTGAGCTGAAGGCAGACACTTAACCGGCTGAGTCACCCAGAGGCCCCTACTGACTCTTTTAAGATATTCTGCCATTGTCTTAGACTCTCCATGTCTTGAACTCATTTCTCTTTTCTTACACCCATTTAGTTCATTCTCCCAGTTTCCTATGATTAATAATTTAAATTTTTGAGTGTTCATTTCTTTCATGTAAGCAATCACTAAACTCAGGACTTATTTCCACTTTAAAAATTCCTCTTGTATGTAAGAGTTTTTTCCACTTTCCTTGCTCTGCCTTAGGCCAAGCCCTTACCCACAGGGAATCACAGGGGTGGAGGGTCCCATCACTGGCAGAGTCCCACTGCCTTATCCAGCTTCTTCTAGGACACTTCCAAGATGGGTGGCTCTCCCACCGGACTGCTCGGACCATGTTCTGTTGAGGGCTCGGACCATGTTCTATTCATTGTGGGTTTACCAGCACCTGCCACGGTGCTTGACTTCAAGGAGGCATTTCTTAAAGTGTTAAAAACACTTTCTGATGCAGTCTTTTCTGTAGTTAATCCCTATTAGAAAGAACCCCTCCTACAAAGAACACTTAGAATTTTCAATCTCATTCTACCTCCCACATAGGCACAAATTTAGAAACCTTCAAAAGACCCATAATTCCCTCTGCCTTCAGCTCAGGGTCCTCAGATTAAGACTTTATATTACTTAGAGAAACTTACATCTATGCTTTCTCTTCATGCCCCAGCCCCACCTTTTTTTTTTTTTTTTAACCACCTTCATCCCCTACCTGGCCTAAGAATTTACCCCTTTCCATCTGTCCCCCACCTTCTCTTGTTCCTCATTACTGCTGTTGCTAAATAGTTGCATTCAGGAATTCCTTAGTCCAGTCTGAGTCATAGCTTCTTAGGAAGACCTCTCAGATTACCAGCAAGGGTCACCCTCACTCTTTTGTCTGAATTCCCAAAGCATTCGTTATCAGTGTCTCCTTGGCACTTAAAAGTGGGTTAACTTGCTTTGTATTTAAAGCTTTCATCAGCATACTACTTGCTTCAATTGGATGTTAAAGCATGAGGCTTTATGTGCTAAGAACAGAGTAAGTTTATGTTCCATTTGTGTTGCAAACATAGTAGTCCTCATTCAATGTTTGAGTTTCATGACATGAAGTTGAATGAGTAAGTGAAAAATTTCCTGTATTCCTCTTAAATCAGGGACATGCTGTGGGCCCCGCCCATTCAGCTCATAAAATTATTGAGCTTTTTTTTGGTAAAGATTTTATTTATTTATTTGACAGGCAGAGATCACAAGTAGGCAGAGAGGCAGGCAGAGAGAGAGAGGAAGCAGGCCCCCGCTGAGCAGAGAGTCGATGCGGGGCTTGATCCTAGGACCCTGGGATCATGACCTGAGCCGAAGGCAGAGGCTTTAACCCACTGAGCCACCCAGGCACCCCAAATTATTGAGCTTTTGCTATGAACTGGGCAGCAAGGTCAGAGCTGTAGATTTAAAAAATGAATAAAGCAGGAGGGCCTGGGTGGCTCAGTCAAGTGTCTGTCTTGGCCTAGGTCATGATCCCAGGGTTCTGGGATCCAGCCCCCCTCCAGCTCCCTAGGCAGCAGTGAGTCTGTTTCTCCCTCTCCCTCTGCCCCTCTGCCTGCTTGGGCTCTCTCTTTCACACACAAATAAATAAATAAAATCTTATTTTTTAAAAAAAAGATGAATAAGGCAGCTCTTTACCCTGGAGCTTAGCCTAGAGGAGGACATATCGATAAAAAGCTTTTCCTAGCAAAATTTGGCAAATTGTATTGAAGATACAAAGTGTTAGGAAGGCAAATAAAAGAGGAATTATGTCTAGCGGGGTCAGGTTTGACTTCAAAAGCTAACCGGGACTTCTATTGGCATTCATTAGGCGGAAAATCAGAAAAACGTACTTAGTCCTGGCAGAGGAGATCACTTGATAAAGACAGATCAAATCAAATACAGATCAAAGAGATGTAAAAGGGCGGGTTGTTAGGAAACACCGAGAGGGTTGCGGCCAGAGCACAAGCCTAGTGGGAGGGACTGGTAGGAGATAAAGCTGAAAGTTACACTGGAGCCAACGAGTGAAGAGCCTCTCGTAGGCTACATCAGGGCGGTATCGCTGACGGGAAATAAATTGGGATTGTTAATACAATTGGCGACTGATAGAGTCGAATTAATTCGGCCCGGCGTGCTTGTGGGCTTGAAGATAACTACAAGGGTAATCCAAAAAGCCGTGTGGAGGCCGAGTCACGCGCTGTGAACCGGGATGTGGCCGCCAGACAGCAGCGCGCACACGCCACCCGGAGTTAGGGGCTGGGACCCGCCATCCCCACAGGGCCGGGAACCCGGGTTGGGCGGGAATCCGGTCCACGCACTCGGCGCGCTCGCGGGGACGTGGCGCTTTCCAGCCAATCCCGGTTACGCGACTGTAGAGCCAATGGATGTCCGGGAATGCTGCACGTCAGCGGCGGGTTCGTTGATGATTGGTCAGAAGGCTGCCGTCGAGGCGGATGGGAGCGGGGCGCGGAGCTGCTTCCGGTTGGGCGGTGCTTGCGCGCGTGAGCTGAGCCGGTGGGTGAGCTGCGGCCGCTGGACCCTGGGCTGTGGGCGCTACAAGGAAGGGTAGGTACAGCGGCCCTCGGTTCTTCTGCAGCTTCGTCCTTTATCGCTTTCTTTTTGTCCTCGGCCCTCGCTCGCGACGCGACATGGGTCCCCTTCGTTCGGGGCCCTTGTTTCTGCTAGCGCGGGGTACGGGCCCTGAGCCTGCTTGCGACCCCGGGGCCCTCCGCGCGCCGTCTGAGTTGGAGGTCGCTGCTCGCCCTCCCGCGAGCGCTGGGAAGGGGCCTGGGTCTCGGGGAACTCCGGCTCCCGGTTTTGCGTTCTGGGGGGTACTGTTTTGTGCCTGGCTTGCCACGTCCGCGCCTGGGCCCCGTCTCTCACCGAGTCCCTCCTGTTTGCCTACGGAAGGGCGTAGAGCTGTGGGGTAGTGTTATCGTAACAGTTCTCTGCCACCTCCCACCAGCCGGCCTACCTGTGTTCTCCAGCGCAGCCCCAAGGCCACATCCCGAGAGGAGGGTGCGTCTGCCAAGAAAGTCGTGTTCGCTGACTTTGAGGATGTAGAAACGGGGCTGGGGGAGGGGGTCGGGGAGAAAGTCGGAAGACACTATGTGATTAAAACAAACACAAAAAACTGATACAATTTTAAAGAAAAGCTGACTGCTTCGAGCTTCCATGTTTGGCTGCATACTTCTGTCAGCGACGGGAATTAGTTTTTAAAGCTTTAGTAGGGAATTGTATTTTACCTTTTTTGTTGCTTTTAGCTGTAGATCTTAGTTCTCATTTTTGGCATGCTGTGTGGAGAAGTAAAGTTAATTTCCAACAGCTGCCCTGATTAAGAGCATAGTTAGGTGGTCGGTATTGAAAGCAGCTTTTGCACCGCGGCAGAAGTTTCCTACTAAAGTTGTAGGATCTCAATTCCTGATTGTATAAATTCCCAGAGTAATGTCTCTGAGAATTGAATTGCGATCACTTCCTGGTGACATGTACCATAAAGTCAACGTTAATGAATTGGGAATAAGGTTGCTTCTAATATGGCTTAGTAGTTGCGAAGTAGAGGACGTGTAATCTCTGATAAATTTATTTTTTGCCTGAGAGTGGAATACACAGACAAATACATGTCTGACCTCATTCCTTGAATTTAGTTAACCAGGTAACAATGGCCATCGCTGAAGAATTTAAGTATTATAGTGCAAACCTGTAAATTGTATTTGCGGGTAGAGGATGAGTTGCCTAGGCCTAATCTGAGTTTTACAGTGATTCAGGGGTTTCCAGTAGGATTTTTTGAGGGGGCGATTGCAGCTAGGAAGACCATGAACTGATAAAGGTGAATTGGGCATGCCTAAGTGGATGGTACTTGATTGCAGCTTTGACATCAACTCCTATTGATAACTCTCAATATAGTTGTTGGCTTTGTTCATTTAATGATGTGTCACAAGATATGTATTTGTGGCATTTTCTATATGTTACACTAGTACAGGAGATAGGTAACTGATATTAACACAAATTTACTATAATGTGGGTATGTCGGGGTGTTAGAAGGACAGAGGTGTAGCCAGGTATAGCCACTGGAGATGGTAGGCTGTAACATCCTAGATCCTTTGTGAACTCTTAAATACGGGTGTTGGTTGATGTTGTAATTTATGTATTAGAGTTAAAACAGCTGAAATAACACTTTGCCTGTTGTTGGCCTGATAGCCAGTTCCGGTAAGGGGAATTGGGGGTTGGAGAGCAGGCAGGAACTGCATTGCTGCCAAGTACTGTCCAACTAATCCAGTAAAATATATTGGTATATAAAAAATGCAAGACATTGTATTAGGAACTGTAGAAAGATACTAATTTGTAATAGCTGAGAGTCCTGCCTTTTAAAAATGTAGTGTCTATAGGAGAGCTAAGGAGACAACTTAAAGTACCCTGTGATCATTATTGTAGAGTGGTACAAACAAGTTTTATAAAAGTTGAAAGGAATGGGTACGGATTACTTCCAGATGGAGTAATTGTCGTAGATATGTCTTTTCATCTAGGACTTTAAAATTTATAGACATTTGGCACCAAAGGGAGGTTGAGCTAAAATAAATACCAAATTCTCAAGGACTTCATGTGTGTTAAGCATGTACTGCAGCATTGCAACCAGAAAACAAAACTCCTGTCTCTGCGTTTTGCAGGGCATTCCTATGGCCATTAATTATGTGTTAAAGTTTCATCAGCCTCAAAGGAAACTTTTTTCTCCCAGAGTTTTTAGAACTTTTTTCTTAATGTTTTCACTCTGTAAGGAGAAAACTTGAAAGTTTGTACTGAGCTGCTTTGGTTATAAAACTAAGGAAACCTGAGTAATGGTTTGTCATTCTCAAAGCTCTTCTTTAGGCAAATTTTGCAGTTCTTGTATTCTCAGCTGTCATATAAATGTGTGTTCTCAATACCACAAATAATTTAATTAGAATGTGTTCATGATCTGATGTAAATTTGCTTTGTCACTAGAGAAATATTGAACAAATGGTTTCTCATTATAACTTTTATCAGATCACAGAGGATGACATTATTCCTTGGATGTGATAATCCATTGTGGTGCTTGCACTAAAATTGTAAGTGAGGAATGTCAGATAAACAGATAGCTTTAATTTCTATATTTCATAACATTCATAACAGCCTTAGTACATTTACACTGCTGTTAGGCTCTTCCCCCAACCCAAGATGATGTAGACACTTAGGGAGTGAGATCCTGTTTTTGCTGCATTATAGAGGATTGCCCCTTTTTTTGCTGATTATCCAGCTCAGAGAACTGGAATTTTACTACCACACCCATTTCTCCCACTTGTTAACTTTGAGCAATGGGTCTTTGGTCAACCAAAATACCTGTGGGATCACTCAATGCTGATGTTCTGAGAAGTTGTATTTAATCCAGACATCTGAATTTTCCTGGAACAATTTCAGTGTTCTGTGACCAATGACTGGGAACAAAGGGAGGGATATGGCAAGAATTTAGAGCTTTCAAGGAAATTTTTGAATGGATAAAATAAATTCATTCTTAAGGCTAGTCTTTGTTATTGAAAGAAATTTAGGCTTGTGCTGTTAATCTTTTCTCCTTATAAATTAACTGGAGCAGTCCATGAAAGTAACTGTGGAAAACCATTATTGGTGAGATATTTCAAAAGGATGATAGTTACGTGGTATTTTTCCTGTTCTGTTTAATTTATGTCTCTAATATGGCATTATCTAGTAGAAATATAGTACATGTCACATGAATATAGTTTCACCTGAAATTGTTAAATAGATTAAATTGATTTTAATAATTTAATCCAGTACATACAGAATGCCATTTTTCTTTGTAAAGTGTGACATTTGATCACAGCTTAATTTACACCAGCCACAGTTCAAGTACTTAGCAGCTGCATGTGATTCATAGCTATTATCCTGAACACTACAGGTCTAGAGTTTTTTTCAAAGATTCTATTTATTTTATTTTAGAGAGAGCGCACATGCAGGATCCAGGGGAGGGACAGAGGGAGAGGGAGAAACAGACTTTCCAGTGAGCAGGGAGCCCAACATGGGGCTCAATTCCAGGACCCTGGGATCATGATCTGACAGAAGGCAGACACTTAACCGACTGAACCACCCAAGCGCCCCTAGATTTTTTTTTTTTTTTTTTTGAGAGAAAAAAATTAGATGTTACCCTTGGCAAAGGAGGGACAGAATTTTGGAAAGAGAAAGTTAGAGGTCATTTGAGAAATAGGAGATGGGGAGATGCTTTTTCTACAGCCATTGATTTACCTTCTAGATCACATGATAAAAGTTCATGCAACTAAGTATTTATGTTTTCCTGATGTCCTGTTTTCCATTGATGTGTAGCTGTGGTGATGAGGGAAGGAGAAAGAGAAGGGCCATTTAGTTTTCCATCATTTGGTTTCAGTTTGAAAAGATAAAGATGCTTCAGAAATAACTGCACTAACGTGGTTCTTAAAATTCCTTGTGTGAAAAGTTGTTTAATACTGTTCTCACATCTTCCCATATAAAATAACCTTTGTCTTGGGGGATATCCTTTGTTTCTACTTGAACATTTTTATGTACTGTATGGATTTAGATAAATCTAGTGCAGACCTTTTTTTTTTTCTTCTTAGTGTCTATATTCATAGAACAAGAGGCTTGTGTGAAAGTTTCTGATAGTCAGGAGTCGGTATATTATATGTGGGTTCAAAGAGTGTTTTTGTTTTTGTTTTTGTTTTTTTTAGAAGGTATTTATTTATTTATTTTTAGAAGTTATTTAAAACGCAGGGTTTTTCATTGTCCACTGCAGAGAGATGAAAGTAGGACCATTGGCTTTGTCCATCACGCAGTCCTTATGACCTTTTTAAGTAGTTTCATCAGTGGTAGATGGAAAGCTAGATTTCCGGGGATGTCTGGGTGGCTCAGTTGGTTAAGCGGTTGACTTGATCCTCGGATCCAGTCCCTCATCAGGCTCCTTGCTTGGTGGGGAGTCTGCTTCTCCCTCTGCCTGCTCTGCCTGTTCTGCCTGTAGCTAGCTCTCCTTGCTTCTGCTCTGTCTCTCTCTCTCTCTCTGACAAATAAATAAAATCTTAAAAAAAAAAAAAAGATTTCAGGGTGGCAGTAGATAGTGAGGATCAGAGATAGCAACATAGACACTCCTATGGGAGAAGCAAAGGGAAGGGCAACCTTGAATGAATAGCGAGGTCTGGGAAAGACGGATTTTGGATTGTGGAGACCTGAGAAGTGTTGATTGACAGAATAGGGGAAGGAGGGGCGTCTGGGTGGCTCAGTGGGTTGAAGCTTCTGCCTTTAGCTCGGGTCATGAACCCGGGATTCTGGGATCGAGCCTGGCATCGGGCTTTCTGCTCGGCGGGGAGCCTGCTTCCTCTTCTCTCTCTGCCTGCCTCTCTGTCTGCTTGTGATCTTTGTCTGTTAAGTAAATAAAATCTTTAAAAAAAAAAAAAAAGAATAGGGAAAGGAGCCTTTAGAGGCATGGGATTGGAAGGTTAATGGAAAGAGAAAGGGAAAGGGATGGATAGATGATAAAGTAGAAGCTCTTGGGCGCCTGGATGGCACAGTGGGTTAAGCCAATGCCTTCGGCTCAGGTCATGATCTCAGGGTCCTGGGATCGAGTCCCACATAGGGCTTTCTGCTCAGCAGGGGGCCTGCTTCCCTTCCCCCCTCTGCCTGCCTCTCTGCCTACTTGTGATCTCTCTCTGTCAAATAAATAAGATCTTTAAAAAATAAAAAAGCAGAAGCTCTTGACTTTTACTCTGGAATTCTCTTATCCTTGTTATCAAGATGTTAAACTTCAAACTTAAATGTAGTTTTGCCTCTAAATCAGCGAGCTACTGTTAATTTCTGCATGTTACATGTATCAAAACTTTGTACAGTATCTTTTCCAGCCTTGGTAATGGGCTTTGGCATTTATTCCTATTGTAATATTTGGGGTTTGCAGGGGTTGTCATGGAATTATGCAAGAATTGTTAGGGCATTTTATTCTGAGGATGTAAATAATTATATATAAAATTTTCCTAAATGTGAAGTTCCCTTATTAATAGGCATAAAGAAAATCTTCTGTTGGGCGCCTGGGTGGCTCAGTGGGTTAAGCCGCTGCCTTCGGCTCAGGTCATGATCTCAGGATCCTGGGATCGAGTCCCACATTGGGCTCTCTGCTCAGCAGGGAGCCTGCTTCCTCCTCTCTCTCGCTCTGCCTGCCTCTCTGTCTACTTGTGATCTCTGTCTGTCAAATAAACAAATAAAATCTTTAAAAAAAAAAAAAAAGAAAAGAAAAGAAAATCTACTGTTGCAGTGACTTGATTTTACTTGATTTTTTAAACCACTAACATACAGATACTGTTTGGATGTATCACAAAATAGATATTTATTGTGGAAAATAACAAAGTTGTTTCTTGTCCTTAAAGAGTTTTATTGGTCTAGAGAATTGTTTGTAGTTAGAGATGGAAATTTTATTTTGCCCTAAAATAAAGGCATACTCATTTTGGCATTTAAGAGAGCCATTAAATCTTTTAATTTTCTTCTGTTCACTGATGTGATGGATCAGTTGAATTATTGAAGGGCAAGCTGAAGAGTTATTCTAGAGCAGCATGTTTTACTTTAAAAAGTTTATGTCTTAAGGGGCGCCTGGGTGGCTCAGTGGGTTAAGCCTCTGCCTTCAGCTCAGGTCATGATCTCAGGGTCCTGGGATTGGCCCCTGCATCAGGCTCTCTGCTCCAGCAGGGAGCCTGCTTCCCCCACCTTCTCTCTGCCTGCCTCTCCACCTACTTGTAATCTCTCTCTCTGTTAAATTAAAAAAAAAAAAAAAGTGTATGTCTTAAGAATAGATATGTGAGGGTCCCTGGGTGACTCAGTCGGTTAAGCGACTGCCTTTGGCTCAGGTCATGATCCTGAGGTCCGGGGATCGAGTCCGACATCGGGCTCCCTGATAGGCAGAGAGTCTGCTTCTCCCTCTGACCTTTCTCCACTCGTGCGCCTCTCTCTCTCTCTCTCATTCTCTTTCTGTCTCAAATAAATAAAATCTTGCGGGGGAGAAAAAGTACGTGTTGTTGTTTTTTTGTTTTTTTTTTTTAAGATTTTATTTATTTGACAGACAGAGATCACAAGTAGGCAGAGAGGCGGGCGGGGGTGGGCAGGCTCCCTGCTGAGCAGAGAGCCCAATGTGGGGCTCTATCCCAGGACACTGGGATCATGACCTGAGCCGAAGGCAGAGGCTTTAACCCACTGAGCGACCCAGGCGCCCCAAGGTATTTGATTTTTCTTCAGTCTCGTTTTTTAGTCTGGAGAAATAGCTTGAAAATGTTTTCTTTGCAACTAGTATTGAAAAGAGTTTTAATAATATTTAAAAAGTAATATACAGGGGCGCCTGGGTGGCTCAGTGGGTTGGGGCGCTGCCTTCGGCTCAGGTCATGATCTCAGGGTCCTGGGATCGAGTCCTGCATCCGGCTCTCTGCTCAGCAGGGAGCCTGCTTCCTCCTCTCTCTCTGCCTGCCTCTCTGCCTACTCGTGATCTCTCTGTCAAATAAATAAATTAAAAAATCTTTAAAAAAAAAAAGAAGTAATATACAGAGGTGGTACACAGTGTGTATTCATTTACCAAATATAGACAACAGAGTACAATATTAAAGTCCACTCCACACCAGCCTAACCACCCCACCCCATCTCTTCTCCCTTGAATCTGGGGGTTACAGCTCTTTTCATATAGATGTTTATTCTTCCACGCCATTTTTGCACATATGTCTTCTATTTTATACAAATAAAAACAACCTCAGAGGTTGTTTGGTTTTGCTTTTTACATAAATCTTAGCATTGTTTTGCAAATTGCTCTTTTGTTCGCTTAACATGTCTTCACGAATTCTCCATTTCAGCACAAATAGATCGACCTTCTATATATAGGACAAAGAATCTGCTCAAATAGTTTGTGGTTCCTGATCTAATGATCGCTATTACCACCTGAGAAATTTACAACTTCAGGTGCATGCATCCAACTTCAGAAATTCTAATTGAATGGGGGAATTTTTTTAAAGCTTCTTGGGTGATCCTAATAACCAGCCAGTTTTAAAGACCAGATCCCTGATGTAGTACAAAAAGTAAAGTTTTTTGTAGTCAGTAGGTCTGAATTTAAATAAAGTTGGTCTTTCGCTTTTAGTAGTAAGAATTTGGGCAAGAAGATTAATGTGTTTTTAAAAGGGAGCCTACTTACAGGGTGGATATTTTAACTGATTCTTTGTCAGCTTCCAATCACATGAAGGAAACTGGTGAAAATTCCTCACCATAATACTAGAAAGTGATATTCTACCATTCTTATTTTTTGGATTAAGTAATAATATTTGGGATAATATCAGATTAATAACTGGATATGAGCTTTTAATTTCTTATTTGATTATAGAGCACACTGTTTTCTGAATTAACTAACCTTTGTTTTTCTTTAAGATCTAATTATCATGGACCTGCGACAGTTTCTTATGTGCCTGTCCCTGTGCACAGCCTTTGCCTTGAGCAAGCCCACAGAAAAGAAGGACCGTGTACACCATGAGCCTCAGCTCAGCGACAAAGTTCATAATGATGCTCAGAGTTTTGATTATGACCATGATGCCTTCCTGGGTGCCGAAGAAGCGAAGACCTTTGATCAGCTGACACCTGAAGAGAGCAAGGAAAGGCTTGGGTAAGGCACCAGCTCTCAGGGGGCTAAAGTAATTACATTTCATTACAAATTGGCTCATTCTTTTTTTTTTTTTCTTCTGGCTTGGCCACCCAGTAGGACTGTTTGGAACTACATTTTCCGAAAGCTAACCACAGAATTTCTACCACTAAAATTTAATTAATTGCTTGCTTTCATAAATTTCTGCACTAACAGTTTTACCTCATTCTACAAAGCAAAGTCATTTTTCTTAAAAGTACCAAATGCTACCGCACCCAAATTGAAATGCATCTTATTTCCAAAGGAACATTACATGGGGGGCCTCTTATCCCTGATAGTTTTAATTTTAAAAAATGATCTGTAACCTATTCATTGTTCCTCAAGCCAAGCCTTTGAGTGGAAAATAAACTGCAAATGAGACCCGTGGGCTAGTTTCTATAGTTTGTGATTTCTGAGAATATCCTTCACCCTCATTGTTTTCATTCTCAGGTATTTGCCTAATTAAAAACAAAAGCCTTTTAGAAGATTGTAATAAATGACAGTCATTTTTTTTTTTAAGATTTTATTTATTTATTTGACAGAGAGAGGTCACAAGTAGACAGAGAGGCAGGCAGAGAGAGAGAGAGAGGGAAGCAGGCTCCCTGCTGAGCAAAGAGCCCGATGTGGAACTCGATCCCAGGACCCTGAGATCATGACCTGAGCCGAAGGCAGCGGCCCAACCCACTGAGCCACCCAGGCACCCCAATAAGTAACAGTCTTAATGTTGAGTGTGAGTTGCTTTTTCTTTTTTTTTTTTAAGATTTTATTTATTTGAAAGAGAGAGTGAGAGAGAGAGAGCATGAGCAAGGGGAAGGGGAGAAGCAGACTCCCCTGCTGAGCAGGGAGCCTGACTTGGGGCTTGATCCCAGAACTCTAGGATCATGACCCAAGCCAAAGGCAGTCACTCAAGCAACTGAACCACCTAGGTGCCCCTATGTTGCTTTTTTAATAACAGGTGGGCTGTAGTTGGGTTCTGTGGCTCTCAATGGGCATCTTTTAACCTAGTGAGTTGATTTGGTGGAATCCCAATTGATTATTTCTGAGGATCTAAGAATGTGTGTTTTTTGTTTTGTTTTTTTTTTTTCTTTTGGCTTGTCCAAACCCTTGATTTTTGAGAAAATGCATTATTAGTGAACATTTTCTCCTTAATGAGCACCATTGGTGTAACTTTCTGAACTATATTTAAGAGATTTGTTTGGAAAGTTGTATTATGTAAGAATTTCCAAAAGTATTTTGCCATCCTGGATAGGACTATGAGTAGAAGATGTTATAGAGGGACGCATGGATGACCCAGTTGGTTGAGTGTCCGCCTTCGGCTCAGGTCGTGATCCCAGGGTCCTAGGATCGAGTCCCACATTGGGCTCCCTACTGAGCATGGAGCCTGTTTCTCCCTCTGCCTGCCGCTCACCCTGCTTGTGCTTTCTCTCTCGCTCTCTCTTTCCAACAAATAAATGTTTGTTTGTTTGTTTGTTTGTTTGTTTTAAAGACATAACAGTTTGTTTTGGGTGATACTTCAGAATAAATTTATTTTATCCTTTTATTGGATTATCTGCAAACTAAAGGATACACTATTTTATTCTTAAACACTGACAGAAATACTCAAAAGATTTTTGCTATGTAGAATGAGAAACTACAAACATTTGAAAATAGAAAAAACAAATACATTAAGGAGTCAGTCTTCTATTAGGTTGCTTTTCTAACTAAGAGACCATGCTCACTTTTAATTTTAATTTTATAACTCTGCTAACATTTGGGCTAAAAATAGGGATGCATGAGGGTGTCCTCAGTGTTCATGTCTTACCTATAATAATGTGCATGTCTGACCCACATTTGGGTCTGCACATGGCTGTTCATAGAATTACTCTTAAATAATGAAAGGCATTTAGCCTTTGTGTCAGTCAGTATGTTCTGGCTGTATGTAGGTAGTGGAGCTCTGCTAGCAGTTTTCAGTGGAGAGAATGTTCCTTTTTGTCACTAGTAAATAGCGAAATGTCAGCACATGAGCAGACTTTGTATTTGATTAGAATAAGATGGTTAAGATAATGCTTTTCATAAAATGTATGAGCGAATAGTATTTGCTTCTAAATTTTGTATTTAAAAACATTTTATTTAATAGAGTTTTCCCTTTTTCTTAAGAATGTTGACAGATAGAATATTTTTTCTTATGTGTGTATTCTCCTTCTGCCATCCAAAGGAGTCTTAAGTGTACTTAATTTTCATTTATGTGTCCTTCAAATGAGGTTTATTTGTTTTGAGGTGATGGCCCTTAATACTCAAAAGTTTTCATTCTTGGCATATTTGCTTCAGAAACGAACTAGAGCAGTTCCTCATCCTTCTTTAGATCACAGACCAGCCCGTTTAAGAGTCTAAGGAAAGCAAAGGACTACCTCAGAAAAGTACACATATGAATATATATAAAATTTTGCATGCTAAAAATTTCAGGAATATTATGCATCTTCCTGGAGCTTACTTACTTGGGTTCATTAAAACAAAACAAAAAACCCAAAGGATTTGCTTTTTGATTCTTGAAATGTAGAGGCATGTATTACTTCTTACGAGAAATAACATGAGGTCCACTAAGTACATTATGTCTATCCTGAAATAAATGCTTATTTGGTGGCATCATAACTACATCTATAGGGTCCTTCAGTGTCACAGGAGAAAAACACCATTAGCTTTATAAATTTGCACAGGTTTTAAAAGATCAGAGTTTAGAGCTCAGTGCCTAAAATAGGATATCCCCACTTACACTGTACTTTTACAGCCGCCTACAGGCTTGATGGCCAGCAAGATAAGAATGGTGTGCATATATATATATATATATATATATATACACATATATATTTATATTTATATATTTAAGATTTTACTTATTTATTTGAGAGAGAGAGAGTAAGAAAGAGCATGATAGGGGAGAAGGTCAGAGAGAGAAGCAGACTTCCCGTGGAGCTGGGAGCCCGATGCAGGACTCACTCCCAAGACTCCAGGATCATGACCTGAGCCAAAGGCAGTGGCCAACCAACTGAGCCACCCACGCGCCTGGCTTTTATATTTTTAAATGGTTTTTAAAATATAGAGATATGTGATGAACCATATGTGGCTGACAAAATAAGAAACATTTACTATCTACCCCTTTCCAGAAAAAGTTTGCCAACCTCTGGGTTAAAGCATTTGAGATATGTCTGTGGGAATAGAGAGGAGTTCAGCCAGCTTCGTTAACAGACGCCCATCTTGAGCAGTCAAATGCCTCTTTATCTGAATGATCCTTCTCTTTAGGCCATTTATAATAGTTTAAAATTTTCATTTGAGAATGGGAGGCATTCTGATACCTTACCCTTTTCTTAATGGTACAGTGGCACTATTGGTAGTCAGTAATACCGTTTGGATATAAACTGGATTCATTTGTAGATAATGCAGAGGTGTATAGTGTACTGGTATAACTTAATGTGTTAATATTTTTTTAAACTCCTCCAGGGTTGAAGTTGCAAAAAAAAAAAAATTTTTTTTTTTTGTCTTATGCCTGTGTAGATAGAGGAGGGTATTTTAGTTTCTTACTACTTTACCTTTTCTGTTAACATTTTAGAGCAAAAGCTAGATTACACATTCCCTGAAGAAAAATTACAGAGTTTAAGGATTAGATGGTTAAGGCTAACAACATACCAATATCAAGATGAATTTCTTTTCATAGTGTCAGTAGTACTCTGTGATTTTAATCATTTTCCAGTATCATGAAATGAATGCAGAGTGGGAAAAGACATTATTTGCTACCAAGTGACAGTCTTTTTCAATCCTGCAAATAGTAGGGCATAGGAGTATGCCAAGATTTCAGATCTCTTGGATGTTTTGAAGTTCCCATTCCAAACTGGGCCACTTAATTGGGTGACACTAAATAGGTTGTCTGCGCCTCTATAAATGAGTGGTTGCATCCTTAGAGGTTTATATGTCATGCACACATTTCAAAATTCTTAATTAAACTTGAGATGGCAAGCCTGGAAGAAAAGCTCATGAAGGATGAAGTATATTGATTCTTTAGCTTTGTAGTTTTGCTTTATCATCTGTATCCTCACCCTCTCAGCTTATTAACATTCTCCTAAGCTCATGTATTTTGGGGCAGACTTTCTTATGACATCGTTTCCTCGGAGTTCTCTGTTTTTGTGGTTATATGTGAAAGTTCAACATAATGTATAATTAGCTGCTAGTTTATTTTTAGAATAAACATGCATCTGTCCTTCTGTCTTTGTGTAACTTTGTGGACTTTTTTCCCCTCTATTTTGGGGTGTGTGTGTATGTGTGTGTGTTGGGTTTTTGGCTTCTGTTTTTAAATCTTAACTTGAAGTGATCCCAGAACTATCTTTGTATCTTTATATTTTTAACAAAAGTGTTAACCTTTTTTTAAAAAGCAACTGGATTTTTAATTTTTTTTTTATTTTTTTAAAAGATTTTATTAATTTATTTGCCAGAGAGAAATCACAGGTAGATGGAGAGGCAGGCAGAGAGAGAGAGAGAGGGAAGCAGGCTCCCTTCTGAGCAGAGAGCCCGATGTGGGACTCGATCCCAGGACCCTGAGATCATGACCCGAGCCGAAGGCAGCGGCTTAACCCACTGAGCCACCCAGGCGCCCAAGCAACTGGATTTTTTTTCTTTTTTTTAAAGATTTTATTTGTTTATTTGACAGAGAGAGATCACAAGTAGATGGAGAGGCAGGCAGAGAGAGAGAGAGAGGGAAGCAGGCTCCCCGCCGAGCGGAGAGCCCGATGCGGGACTCGATCCCAGGACCCTGAGATCATGACCTGAGCCGAAGGCAGCGGCTTAACCCACTGAGCCACCCAGGCGCCCCGCAACTGGATTTTTTAAAGTCTGGTTTAAATTTTTGAATTTCTAGAAAACCATATCAGTGATTGTGATTATTTATCAAGAAATTGAGATTCTTCTAAAAGCAGTAAAGAAAAACATCAAGATTTGCGTGTTTTTTGATGCAAAGAATGGAGAATGCAGATAGGAATGGATAGTCACTCCTGAGTTCTGACTGTTGGCTGACAGTAACCTACCCCTAAAGGGATGAGACTGGGTTTGCTTTTGGATATAAGTGGACCAGCCGTGGACTGTGCTTGCCTTATCTGGAGAGCTGATTTCAGACCAGTGACAGGTCACTTAAGAGAAATACTTTCAGTTGCCTGTCTGGAAGGTTTTTTTGGAGACTTTTTTTTATGTCCATGCTTTAGCCCTGGGCAACACCTCTGGTTACAGCACACACCTGGCTTAAGCCTAGAGGGAGCCTTGTGTCCTTTTAACCTCTTGCTGGATTTCTCTGCATTTTCTACAGAAAGATTGTAAGTAAAATAGATGGCGACAAGGACGGGTTTGTCACTGTGGATGAACTCAAAGACTGGATTAAATTTGCACAAAAGCGCTGGATTTACGAGGATGTAGAGCGACAGTGGAAGGGGCATGACCTCAATGAGGACGGCCTCGTTTCCTGGGAGGAGTATAAAAATGCCACCTACGGCTACGTTTTAGGTAGGTCCCTGCTATCTGGGGGAAAAAGCCTTATGGAGCTGGCACCTTGAAACGTAACTGTTTTGTCTTGTAGAATGATTGTAGATAAAATAGACGTGGATAAAGATGGGTTTGTGACGGAGGGGGAGCTGAAATCCTGGATTAAGCACGCCCAGAAGAAATACATATATGACAATGTTGAAAACCAATGGCACGAGTTTGATATGAATCAAGACGGCTTAATCTCCTGGGATGAGTACAGAAACGTGACTTATGGCACTTACCTGGGTAAGGGGCAAGATGTCAGCCTGATAGAGACCATGGTCTTGAGTCAAAGAAACAAATGGGTCACACAGTGAAGGAAAGTGCTTATTTTAAATAGTCCAATGCTGAATGATTTCCCTTTATCTTACTACTTTCAATGTGTATATTAAGTATTTCATTTAATTTTGGTTTTCTAAGGTCTGGCATCTTCTATATCTTTAGCATTCCAGATAATATTATTTCACCAGATTTTCTTTCTGTGATCCCTCAGAGACCATTTTTGAGTAGATCTCATCTAAAAGGCTGCATTGTTTCAATAATGCAAAAGCAAGAGACTTTGAGATGTCTCTTGACATAGTCACACTAAAGTATTGGACCTGATGGGTATTACGTGCAACTGATGAATCACTAATTTCTACCCCTGAAAGTAATAATACACTATATATTAATAAATTGAATTTTTAAAAATAATCTATAAATATATAATTTTTAATATATATAAATAATATGTAAATATAAATACTTTTTTTTTTAAGTATTGGACCTGAAATTCAAACCAAATTAGATTCCTTTGTAACTCATGGGAATAGAAAAATGACTGTCTTTTCCTTAATAAAATAAATTTCAAATATAATAGCTTTCCCTTGATAAAATTTAACTCCTTTATTTTAGTATGTCTGCCAACTAAAGTTTAGAAATGAAAATTTCCCATTTGTTTTCTCTGGCACATGAGTTTATCAGCCTGCTACGCAAATGCTTCAAGGCAAATAAATGTGACTTTGATTGCTTTCTGTTGATTTGGTAGCTTATGTGCTTGGGCCACCTGTTCGTAATTTTCTTTTTCTTACTACATTTGCCTATTGCTGAATGTTAGGTGGCAGTCTTACCGAGTTGATGACTTAGGATGTTTTTGTTAGTGAGATTCCTATACTTGGTTACAATTTGAGATGGAAATGTATAAATGTTACTTCTTGCATTTTTATCCTGGAAGTTAAAGCAGGCATTCTCCACCACTGATGAACAAGCAGTGAGTGTATAATATGTCTGTTTCCCCCACTGGATAGCCAGCTGTCTGTGTTAGTTACAGGACTGCATGCATTTCTAGTGAAGAAACTTTTATTTCTGTGTTGGGTTTGTTCTCATTCCTAAGATTAAAGTGGCAGTCTCTCTTCATGCTTGACACTTAGCCAAGAACCAAACATATCTTTCACCAATTAAGAACATGTATATTAAAAGTCAGTGCAGATGGAGAGGCACCCCGTGCTTCTTGCTTTCTGGCTGAAAGCCAACACCCTCCTGAGTTATTTGGACTTATAAAAATAGAGTGAAGGGTAGGCTGTTGGTGATTAAACAAAATGGTGTGTTAATAAATCTCCATTCAGACCTACGTAGGCATTCACTTGCTATCCAGAATGAATCTTAAACTCTTTGTATGATTATGTGCGTAGAAATCTGCTGAGAGCTCTGTTGCTGGATAGGTCAAATGATTCAATGTAATGGGTATTTCTACTGAGACTGCGTATGCTGAAGCCCTTGCTAGAGAAGCTGTATCTTTATAAGGCATCTTTCCCTCAAGGCATGTGGGTGGTTAGTGCTGGGGTAATGAGGCGACTTGCAGAAGTGCTGAGGGGCTTTTTGTGAGTATATTCTTGATTCAGTTTTTGAGTTCAGGCATAAATCATCGCAGCTTTTAATTAAAATCTGTCTTAATGAATCTGCTCTCCACAAAAGGAAGGTTAACTCTGTCTCTGCCACAATTAAAAATTTAAAAATACTGAGATCCATTCTGGCTGTACCAAAACTAGATCAAGAGCCTGCCCCAAATGATACTGGCTGGATAGCACAGAAAACATACTTAGGATAGATCTGGCACTCCAAGCAATGACAGCAAACATAGGAGTTTAGTTATTAAAAGTCAAGTTTTTATCTTCCTTCTTAATCCTTCTGTATATCCATGATTGCAGTCACCATATTTTACCCTAAGCAGAGAAGAGGGCTCTTTGTTAAGAATCTAGTCTTAATGTATAAGTTGTCTTCTATTACCTTTTTTTTTTAAGGTTTTGTTTATTTGACAGGGAGAGACCGCAAGGGAGGGAACACAAGCAGGGGGAGTGGGAGAGAAGCAGGCTTCTCGCTGAGCAGGGAGCCCGATGTAGGGCTCGATCCCAGGACCCTGGGGTCAAACCACCCAGGCACCTCTTCTGTTCTTATTTTTGTTACGTAGTTAGGACTGAAACTTCATTTGTTTAGAGGAGATGACTTAGTATCTTTAAAGAGTTGTATATTTTCCTTTAATTCTCCATCTTCAACCTGTTACGGTTTTGACTATCACAGATACTCATGATTCAATAAGCCATCTTACTGAATTTTGACACTTGACAAAGAATGAAGCTTCAAACTTCCCAACTCTCAAAGTATAGCAGTAGTTTGTTTTTGTTTTCTAAACTGTGCTTAATGTATGGAAGGATTGAACAACAGTATCAGCAATCAGCAGTGTGATGTTGTTAAAGGGGTCCTGTGGGTCTTTTTATAAAACTAGTGTTGTATCTTTTTTTATTTGATCAGTATGTTGTAGGAAAGATTGTTTCTTAGGTTTAATGTGATGTCTTTTACATTTCATAATATCTTCACATGTTTCCTTTTGGTCCACACAGCAGATTGAAAGGGGTTTTTTGCTTGTTTGTTTTGTTTTTCCTACAGATAACTCCTTAACATTTTTTTCAGCTTAAACTGAATTTCATTCTTCTAGATTCTTATAGAGTCTAAATAACTGCTGCTTCTGTAGTTCAGCAAACAGATGTTTAGGTCCAGCTTCAGTTTGGTTGTAATCTAATGTTTATTTTTTGTTATGGCTTTATTGAGGTATAATTGACAAATAATACACTGCACATAATTAAAATGTACAATTGATGAATTTTGCCATAGGTATATACCAATGGACCCATCACTACAATCAAGATAAATGAATATAGCCATCACCCAAAAAATTTCTTCGTGTCCCTTTATAGTTCTCCCTATCCCTGGGTAACCCCTGACCTATTTTCTATAACTCTGGATTAGTTTTGCATTCTATACTCTTACAGAAATGGGGAGGGGGGGTGTTGGCAAGCAGTACTTATAACTCATGGTAGATCTGAGTTGGCTGAAAAAACTAAAGTGTGACCTTCAGAGGATAATATTCTGTTGATTTGAATCAAAGTGGCCTTAATATGAGATAGGAGGTCTTTGATATCTAGCTTCTCAGTGGGAGCCTAATGTTCAATAAAAATAGCAATAGCTAACACTTACTGAGAGCCAACTATAAGCTAGGCACTATTCTGAGCACTTAGATTTATTCGCTCACGCACACCTCCTAATAGTCCTGAGCAGCAGGCACTGCTGTTACCATTTTACAGATGAGTAGATTGAAGCACACTTTAGTTACTTGCCCACAGTCACACAGCTAGAAGGTGGTAGAGTTTAGGATTGAAACTGAAATAGTATGACTTTAGAACCACTGTCTCTCAGATATAACCAGAAAGCTTGAACCTTCTAGTAACCTTAACACAAAAAGTAGCAAAGTGTCACATAGTAGGTTACATAGCCAAGGAGCCAGGGTTCCATTGGAATGGCAAATATTTACATTCAATTTGCACCTGACTTTGACTACCAAAACTGAATGTTTTCGCACTGTTACAATTTTACCTGTGTAGTTGGGTTATTTCTTCATTGCTTGATTTATCTTTCTTGTAAATTGATTCCTCAGTCCACACATTTTCATGTTTGTGGCAGTCTTATGATTTGACCTAAACGTTTTGTTTTCTAGATGATCCAGACCCTGATGATGGATTTAACTATAAACAGATGATGGTTAGAGATGAGCGGAGATTTAAAATGGCAGATAAGGATGGAGACCTCATTGCCACAAAGGAGGAATTCACAGCTTTCCTGCACCCTGAGGAGTATGACTACATGAAAGATATAGTAGTACAGGTTGGTGGGGAGTAGTGATTCTCAACGGAAACCCAGTTCCTCTTTTTGTTGCTTATACTGTTTTTCCTCTTTATTCTTTATTCTGTATTCTGTATCTGAAAGAATGACTTGCATTTATTTTTAAGCAAGCCCTAAGCCCCAGTGTCAGGCTTGAACTCACCACCCTGAGATCAAGAATCACATGCAGTACTGACTGAGTCAGCTAGCGCCCCAAGAAAATCCTGGGGTTTTTTTGTTTGTTTGTTTGTTTTTTAATTAACACATAATGTATTATTAGCCCCAGGAGTACAGGTCTGTGAATCGCCAGGTTTACACACTTCATAGCACATACCTTCCCGAATGTCCATAACCCCACCACCCTCTCCCTACCCCCCTTCCCCCAGCAACCAAAAATCCTGTTTTTAAAAATGTCCCATAACCAGTGATCAGACACTAATAGCAGTAATATTGAAGAATTCTCACAGAAGGCAGTTACCAATAAAACAAACTACAGACTTTATAGTTTTGTAAACATAAAATATGGACTATAGTTATAGACATACTGGTCACATCTCCTGTTAGAATGACTTCAGCATGACTCGGGCTATTCCACATCATCATGGGCTTGGTGGGATAGTCATTTTTAAACGGTACCAGTGTTTCCCAAGAAGATTCATAGTTATTTTGGGTTGAAGCATAAAAAATAGTGACGTTTTACCATTTTTTATCTGGGAAATGGCAGTTTCCTGTGGTCTAATCATACCCACACATAAACATATATGTTTATGTTTTAATGAATGCTAAGGTATTGCCTAAATCTCATCCAGATACTTTGTCTCCTCTTCTGTCTAGGAAACAATGGAGGATATAGATAAGAATGCTGATGGTTTCATAGATCTTGAAGAGTATATTGGTAAGTCTGTTTCTACTGTTTTTCCTAGGAGAAGCTGAGAAGCTCTGTGGAAGTGCGTTAGTGCATAGAAATAATTTACCCCATGGGTCAACCCTTAGCGTGTCATTAAGGCCAGATGAGCATGAGGAATAATGGGTTGTGATAAAGCATCTGAAGCAGCACTGTCCAGTCAAAATGTAAATGTGAGCCACATAGTATTTGTACTTTTCTAATAGCCACGTCAAAAAAATTTCTTTAAAACATGATTATTTTCAATAATATATTTTATTTAACCTAATATTCGAAAATACTATGCTTTCTATGCGTTACCAATATAAGGTTAGGATTTTTTTTATTCTGTGTTCAAAAGCATATTTTATACTTGCAGTACATTTCAGTTCAGACAAGCCACATTTCAAGTTCATGATAGCCCCGTGTGCCAGCGGCTACCATATTAGATAGCAGTGATACAGTGCATCCCAGATGCCTATGGAATTGACAGTAAAGAGTTGCAAGGGAGCCTAGACTGGCATTAGGAAACCCAAGAGAGGAAGGTAGGGAGTAGAATAAAAGAGAGATTGGTGGGGTGCCTGGGTGGCTCAGTGGGTTGGGCCTTTGCATTCGGCTCGGGTCGTGATTTTGGGGTCCTGGGATTGAGTCCTGCTCAGCAGGGAGCCTGCTTCTTCCTCTCTCTCTCTCTTTGCCTACTTGTGATCTCTCTCTGTCAAATAAATAAATAAAATCTTAAAAAGATCGGTGAGTAAATAAATGACCACGAGTTGCTGATTTCTCTTAGATCCTTTCTTTGTTCCTTTTCATGATTTTCTGTTGTGTTTTCTGTCTAGGTCTTCTGTCTCCTTTTTTTTCAAATATGTCCTTTGAATTAAACAAGTTATTTCTTTTCTCAGATTTTTATCTAATTACACTTGCTATTTATATATAGGGTTATTTACTTAAATTACTCCCTGAATATTTACCCTTCTTTTCTTCAAAGACCCACTGATGTGTTTTGAGTTTTTTAGAAAAGAGAGATGAGCAGTAGAAGATAGATTTTTTATTTTTTTATTTTTAAACACCAAAATGATTATTTTTAATGGAGTTTATCAGCACAGCGGAAATAAATGTCTGGGTGCACTTACTGAGCCTGTTTCAGAGTTGACTATTTTGGCCTTTAAATATTTAATTATTTTATCTTTCGTTCTTGTCTCTTGCCATTTTATCACCATTGCTAAAACTGAGGAACTCATTTGACCCTCCAGAGGAGAGGAATTAAGGTTTATAACTGTTAAGTACCATCATTTATCAAGCACTGAGGTCAAATAAGGAGATAGATACTTCTTTCTACATCTCTATCATACAGGTCCAAGGGCAGAGGAATTGTATTTTGAAACTATTAAAACTATCAACTGTGTGTATGTATGTTTGTTACTTTCTTTTGTAAATGATCAACTAATGTAAACACTTACACTGAGGTTGCAAGACTTTGTGAACCTGAAAGTCTCCCCCACAGTGTCTCCCAGTTTGTGGGGATTGTGCTAGTTTCTACCCTGTTGAGGAAAGAGATCATAAACCAGACGATCATTGTCTCTCATATTTAGCATTAATAAGTCGTCCCTGGAGTTACACTGTTGAGTATTTTTAGTCTTTAAATTTGTTGTAGAGGCACCTGGGTGGCTCAGTTCGTTAGGCGTCTGCCTTTGGCTTGGGTTGTGATTCCCGAGTCCTGGGTTTGAACTCCGTGTCAGATTCTTCGCTCAGCAGGAAGCTGTTTCCCCCTCTCCGCTCCGCCTGCTTGTTCACTCTGTCAAATAAGTAAATACAATTTTTTTTTTAAATGAAAAATAAATTTGTTACAGAACATTGCAAACACATAAAATTAGAATAGTATAATGAACCCCTGTGTACCTGTGCCCAGCCCTAACAGCCATCAGCCCATGGCCAGTCCTTTTAAATCTTGAACTATTCCCTCCCCCCCCCTTTTTAAAATTCTTTTGAAATAAATACCAGTCATCATCTCATCTCATCTGTAAGCATTGGGTTATGTATCGCTAAAAAATTTTTTTACATAATCTCAAAAAAATTTTGAGATTATATTTAAAAAGGATTAAATCTTTCTTTCTTTCTTTTTTAAGATTTTACTTATTTATTTGAGAGAGAGACAGTGAGAGAGAGCATGAGCGAGAAGGTCAGAGGGAGAAGCAGACTCCCCGAGGAGCTGGGTGTCTGATGTGGGACTCGATCCCGGGACTCCAGGATCATGACCTGAGCCGAAGGCAGTTGTCCAACCAACTGAGCCACCCAGGCGTCCCGGATTAAATCTTTCTTAAATAGAAAATTCAATATTATTGTCATCTTTACTTATTTAGCATTAAAATGTACTTAAATTATGTTTTTTTTTTTAAGATTATTTATTTGACAGAGAGAGATCACAAGTAGGCAGAGCAACAGGCAGAGAGAAAGGAAGGGAAGCAGGCTCCCTGCTGAGCATAGAGCCCGATGCAGGGCTTGATCCCAGGACCGTGGGATCATGACCTGAGCCGAAGGCAGAGGCTTTAACCCACTGAGCCACCCAGGCGCCCCTGTATTTTTTTTTTTTATAGTATTTAAAATACTGTTAATAGTATGTCTCTCAAAGAGTGCCTAGGGGCTCAAGCATCAAGACTCTTGATTTTGGCTCAGGTAGTGATCTCAGGTCAGGGTCATGAAATTAGCCCCTCATTAGACTGTGCGCTTAGTGTGGAATCTGCTTGTCCCTCTCCCTCTGTTGCCTTGCTTGCTTCTCACTTGCTCTCTCAAATAAATAAAATCTCTGAAAAAAATAAAAATACATAAAAGTATTTTTTTTCATTCATTTATTCAAAAGTATGTCTCTTAAGTACACATTTATTCCCTCTCTAATTCAGAATTTCCTCATAGGTGTACTGTGAAAGTTTTTCTTGACCCGCAGGAGAGCCAAGGCAGGGCGCTGGCCCAGTAGCTCATACAAAAACATTTTCTGAATGTGCTGTAACATAGATAAAGAACTAGGAAGTCCTACTTTGAGTTATTCCTTCTTTTTTTTGTTTGTTTGTTTGTTTTAAAAAAAAAGGTCTACTCTTAGCCCTCAAATTCAGAAAGACAACAATACCAAATGACAATAATATAGTTTAGTAACAAGTTCATCCTTTATTCAAGGGAAAATAGTCCACGGATTGGGGATTGCAGTGCCTAACAAGCAGTGGAGCACTTTTCCCAAGGGATTTTGGGCAAAAGTGAGTTTTATAAAGCATTAGAAGTAGTAACAGAAACAGATATGATTGGCTAGAAGGGTAAGGATTTCCTTATAGGGCTGACAGTTCCTGTTTTCTAGGGTCAGGTAAGCTGCAATTGTGCAATTGGAGAATTGTGATTGGCATATGTTAAATTTCCTTGCAGGGTGGTATTTCCCCTAAGCGCAGGCTAACTTGGGTTCAGATCGGTGGTGTGGGCCATGCTACCTGAGCAACCTCTATTTTGTGGGTTTCAACGTATAAATTAGCTTTATCACAACTGAATAGCTACCTTTCCTTAGAACTGCTAGACATATATTAGGTGTGTTCCCGTACCTTGTACGCAGTGCACATACACTTCAATGTAGTAAACTCAGTAGTCTTCAGACTTCTTCACTCACATAATTCTGAAAGAATTTTGCCAAACAGTATTCCCTTATACATTTTAAAGTTGGCATCTACAGTATTTAAGTAGAAGTTCATATTTTTTTAAAAAAGATTTTATTTATTTATTTGAGGGAGCAAGTGGGGGTGGAGGTACGGAGAGGCAGAGGGAGAAGCTGACTCCCTGCCGATCAGGTAGACTGACTTTGGGCTCAGTCCCAGGACCCTGAGATCATGACGTAAGCCGAAGGCAGACACTTAACCAATTGAGCCACCCAGGCGCCCCTAAGTAGACATTTAAACAACTGTGAAGAATCTCTCTCTTGGCTATAATACTGAATTTTAAAGTACCTTAACTCTTACATAAATCTAGTAAAATTCAAGTACCATAGCAACTTCTTGCCTATAGTGTTCATATAAGTAATTTGAACAAACCAACTTTATTTATTTATTTATTTTAGTTGGGAGGTGGGGCTGGTGGGAGGAGAGGGAGATAGAGAATCCTAAGCAGGCTTCATGCCCCACACAGAACCTGACTCTGGTCTTGATCCCACACCCCTGAGATCATGACCTGAGCCGAAAGCAAGAGTCAAATGGTTGACCAACTGAGCTTTGCAGGTGCCTCTGAACAAACCAACTTCAGAAGATCATTAGGAAAGTCACATTTGAATTCTTTTTTTTTTTTTTTTTAAGATTTTATTTATTTATTTGACAGAGAGAAATTACAAGTAGATGGAGAGGCAGGCAGAGAGAGAGAGAGGGAAGCAGGCTCCCTGCTGAGCAGAGAGCCCGATGCTGGACTCGATCCCAGGACCCTGAGATCATGACCTGAGCCGAAGGCAGCGGCTTAACCCACTGAGCCACCCAGGCGCCCCAGGAAAGTCACATTTGGACTGAGTATTCAATAGTCCCAAAAGTTGATTTTTTGAAATGTGATCATGGACATTATAGCGTATATATAGCCATCATTTTTAGAGATACATTTTTAAAAGTACTTAGTAATTGGTTATACACAGTTTGGGTTTCTAGCATACACTTCTAAAGTTTTCTTGAGAATTTATTCAGAATAGCACCTTTCTAGTAGCAGTACGTTTAGCTAGCTACCTTGGGTGGAAATGGAATGTAGGGAACAGCTATCTTTTTTTTTAATAGATTTTATTTATTTATTTGACACAGAGAGATCACAAGTAGGCAGAGAAGAGAGAGAGAGGAGGAAGCAGGCTCCCTGCTGAGCAGAGAGCCCGATGTGGGACTCAATCCCAGGACCCTGAGATCATGACCTGAGCCGAAGGCAGCAGCTTAACCCACTGAGCCACCCAGGCGCCCCGGGAACAGCTATCTTTTAAAAGTTAATCTTTATCTTTTTGGATGCTAGTCACTGCCCTTTATTTCTGCATTTCTTGAGGGCTAGGGATTCTCTTTGCACTCATATTACAATCAGGAACTAGAAACATTCTTCTTCTTTTTTTTTTTTTTTTCATTTTAATTCAGTTTAGTTAACATATAGTGTATTATTAGTTTCAGGGGCAGAATTTATGCAATTCATCAGTTGCATATAATACCCAGTGCTCTTTGTGTCGAGTGCCATCTCCCCATTATCCCATCCCCCATCCTCAGTTCCCTATAGTTAAAAGTCTCTTATGGTTTGCCTCCCTCTCTGTTTTTATCTTATTTTTCCTTCCCCTGCCTTATGTTCATCTGTTTTGTATCTTAAATTCCACATATGAGTGAAATTATACGGTATTTGTCTTTCTCTGAGTTATTTTGCTTAGCGTAATACTCTCTAGTTGTTGGAAATGGCAGGATTTCATTCTTTTTGCTGGCTGAGTAACATTCCGGTGTATGACTTTACCACATCTTACCCATTTATCTGTTGGTGGATACCTGGGCTCTTTCCATATTTTGGCTATTAAGTATATTAAGCAGTTGGAAATATTCTTGTTATAAGGTCATTGAGTAAGCCTCAGGAAAATGCCTTGCTTTCTCTGACCTAAAATACCTTTGTAATTGCTACTAGGTTCCAGGCAGATGGATGAGCAAGAAGAGTTAAGCCAGATTACCATGTGGCAGTCTTGAGAAAAAGACAAACTTACCTTTTGCATTATGTACATGTGTGTGCAGGTGACATGTACAGCCATGATGGAAATGCTGATGAGCCGGAGTGGGTAAAGACAGAAAGAGAACAGTTTGTTGAGTTTCGAGATAAGAATCGTGATGGGAAGATGGACAAGGAAGAGACCAAAGACTGGATCCTCCCCTCAGACTATGATCATGCAGAGGCAGAAGCCAGGCACCTAGTCTATGAATCCGACCAGAACAAGGTAAGTCTGGCGAGGCCCAAACAACCTGGTAGTGATCGAAGTCTGTTTCTAGGGAATTGCCTAAAACATTCCTATTGAGGTACATAGAGCGTGTAAGGTCTTCATTGGTCTAAGTCTGCTACAAATACTAAGTCGACAATTGAAAACTTACAGGGCAGTGCTAGCTAGGTGATCTCATTTTAGAAACCCCTTTGCCCAGTGGTGTTCACACCATTGGAGGCATTTGGCTTCAGGATAGAACCTCTGTATATAGCCTGTGTCCAGTGTGCATCATCTGTTATCTTCGGATCCCCAAGAAATTTTCTCTGCTTTTTTCCCTTTGTTATTTCCTTTGTGCTTTTACCTATTACAGGCTCATTTGCTTGCTCAGAGTTGGTCATTTCCTTCTTAAATACATTTTTTAAAATTAAGTTCTTTGTAGTAGGTTATAAATCAGCATTTATCTGGAGTTGTTAAAAGTTTTCTTGATCATTTATCTGAGGCATTTGTTTCATAAAAAGAGTGGTAGTCTCACTAAGCTGTCATCTTTTCAACAATTGAATGCTCTGCCTAGAGTAGGCTGAAAATCGATCTAAAGATGGAGGGTTTTGTATTCTGAACATTCTCCAGTCTAGGCCAGTCTTTGCTTTCAAATGTGGTGTCTTATCATCTGAGCCATTTTAAGGGACAGTCTGTTTTGAGTTCTTGCTGCAGTCACTTCAGTAGCCAGGTGCTGTGTCTCGAGATATGTGAGAAAAGGAAACTCCCAAGGTCATCCCTTGTGAATCCGGCCTAGATAATTTTTGAGCTGAGTGTCTGAGCCTTTGTTGGGGGTTGTGTCTGGAATCTGTTGCTGGCTAAGGCATAGCAGGGGTGAAAACTTCGTGCGGACGTTAGCAGATTTTATTGTTCCTGTTAGGCAATGACTGGATTCACTTTAAAGTATTTTCCCCAGTTCTTCCTGTCTCTTACCTATACATAGGAGATGGCCCACATTTTGCTTGATGCATTAAGTTACTGAGCTATGTTATTTCCACCCTTCCACTTTTAACGTTCTTGATAAGAAAAATGTGTTAATTGCTATTTTCTTCCCTCTTTGTATGTTGTGGAGGGTTGGAATTAGTAGGAATTTGAATCTTAAATCCTGACTAACCCCCTTTTGTTTTATAGCGGTGTTGCTAAATTGGGAATGGGAAATCGTTTTTTCCTCAATTTACTCTTCTCTCTAATTTCAGGACGGCAAGCTTACCAAGGAGGAGATTGTTGACAAGTATGATTTGTTTGTGGGCAGCCAGGCCACAGATTTTGGTGAGGCCTTAGTACGACATGATGAGTTCTGAGCTGCAGACAGAGGAATCCACATTTCTTCCAAAGTAATTTATTTTTACAGCCTCTGGTTTCACATGAAATTGTTTGCGCTACTGAGACTGTTATTACAAACTTTAAGACCTGAAAAGGTGTAATGAAAACCATCCCGTCCCCATTCCTCCTCCTCTTCGAGGTACTGGAGGGAACTGTGCTTCTGAGGAACAACTCTAATTAGTACACTTGTGTTTGTAGATTTACACTTTGTATTATGTATAACATGGTGTGTTTATTTTTGTATCTGTTCTCTGGTTGGGAGTATGATATGAAGGATCAACATCCTCAACTCACGCTTAGGCAGACGTTAGCCCTTCACTCTTTCTCAACCCTTGCCATATAATTTTTATAATTCTGACTTAACTAATTTTTTAAGCCTGAGATCAATAAGAGATATTTAGGAGAAAGAAAAGGGAAAAAATACACCCCACTATTTTATTTAGAGAGACAACACTTCATCTTGCCTGTTGAAAAGTGTTTCGTAAGTAGTAGGGGCCACATATTCCATTCAGTTGCTCTCAGTCCAGCAATTGATCGTGGCATTATCTGGGCGAGGACAGATCCCTGTGCTGTCAGAAAGCTTGGCTCGACTTGATTTCGTTCAGTGTTTTTCTCCCCAGTAGGACTAGCTGTTTGCTAATTTTGCCAGGCACAGCTGTGTGGGAAGAGTTAGGGCCAGTGTCTTGAAAATCAATCAAGTGAGGTGATCTCTTTACAGAGCTATACATAGAAACAGCTGGAAAACTAAGGGAAAAGTACAAGTGTTTTCAGGGCACACACTTTCTTTAGGGTGTGCATCTGTTGAAGTGCTCAAGACTGTCTTGCCTATTGAATCACTGTAAGAGTGCCCCGTGTAGCTCCTATTTCCCCAGGTGTTCCTAGGAATTAATCTTGCTTTCACTACAGTTAAAATGTACTCCTTTCCAATTATGTCATTTCATTGAAAGTGCCTTTAATGAGAGAAATGATCACCAAATGAGGGTTTTCTTGAGAAACCCTGAGATGAAATAAAGAGTTTATTTGGGCCACCTTATATGAAGCTTACAACCTCCCAATGTATTGGGGGATTTTTTTTTTTTTTTCCTTCTCTTCCCTTTCTCTTTCAGACAGTGGTTAAATAGCAGTATTAGTTAGGAGCTTGGTTGCAGTGTTCTTATCTTGTGGGCTGGTTTCCAAAAACCACATGCTGCTGAATTTACCAGGGATCCTCATACCTCAGAATGCTAACCACTTACTACCAGGCCTATTTCTGTGTCAGCTGAAGAGCTTGAACTCAGACTCAAAGATGAGAGGGCCTACAGAGAGGACTCTTTGGTTTGAGGACCGTAGCTCAACCTTCTTGCCTTTGACCCATTGCCCCCTCTCTGCGCTGCCCCCAAAAAAGTTTATCGTGGATGAGCAGGTTGCCAATCCTTGTCAAAGAGAGGGACGTTGTAGAAAGAGCTGAAGAAGCCGCCTTCTGTTCCCAACTCACCTTTACCCATAGTTTATGTAACACGAACTCTGTCTTTTTTGGTCCTTTTCTTACAGATGGACCTCTTTTGAGAAGAATTATTGTATTCCAAACCTTTTTAGCCCTCAGGTTACTAAGATAAATATATGTATATCTAACCTTTATTATTTCATATATCTTTCTGGATAATACATTCAGGTGGTGCTGGGTGATTATTATAATCTGAACCTAGGTGTATCCTTTGGTCTTCCATGATCATGTTGAAGTGGACTACTTGGCCTGGTTAAAAGCCAGACTATAACGTAATTTGATCCTGGCCTTTGCATTGAGCTCTTGAGAGTGGATGCACTGTTTTTAACCCCAGTATAGGGGAATGTAAATTCTCTGCTCTCCAGATTCCCCATTTTTATCATTCAGAAGATCAAAGATGATAACATCAACCCAGGATTAGAGAGGGCACATCATGAATGGTGCGGCAGGAGGGCCTTGCAGCTCACTAGGTACAGAGAACCCAGGCCTGATGTTAAAGTTATGCACTTAGAAAGCAAACCTTCATATGCTGAAATGGCAAGTTCTGGATACTGGGTGCTCAGCAGCAAGCATACTCTAACCTCTGATGACCACGGATTATCTTTTTGGTTTCAGTCAAGCCTGAGGCTGGTGAACAGTAGCTACACACCCACATTGTGTGTTCTGTGAATGCTAGCTCTCTTAAATTTGGATACTGGTTATTTTTTATAGAGTGTAAACCAAGTTTTATATTCTATAATGCAAACAGGTACCTATCTGTTTCTAAATAAAACTGTTTACATTCATGGTGGGGTATGAGTATGTCCTTTATTCTCTTAAGAAATGGAATTCTTGCTTAGAAAGATGGGTGCTATAAAATGTCAAGAAAAGGTGGTCTAGAAGTTTTACCATGCTTGCTCCCCATCCCAGAGAAGTTCTGCCTTCTCCCAGATTAGCTATTCTTTTTTTATTTCTGAAATTTTCTGGCATCTTTCTCACTACAGCTGTAACCCTTCTTTCCCTTCTTTGCTTTCCTCAGGCCATATGACTGGAGGGGAGTCCAGCTGCTCATTACAGAATTAACTGATACCAAACACAAGCCGTTCCTGAACATACACACAGCATTTATCTTGACTTTTATTTCAACAAGGCTCTTTTTCAGGGGGTTCAGAGGGGAAGCATAAAGTATAAAGCAAAACGGTTTTTTGAACATTTTGGTTTATAGCTTATAGATGATATTAAGAGGTACATAGACATTTTGAGAACATGAAGGGAATTAACTGTTAACTTTACTAAATAATGCAGCTTAAGACAGATGTATACGTTTAGCCAAATTCGGTGGGAGGAGCTCGAATAATTCATGCTGGCTCAGGAGCTTCCGGATATGGCTGTCCCTGCCAGAACTATTGGGTTATTGGCTGTGGTGGCATAAAGACGGTCTTTCAAACTCGTATTTGGGGCCTACTCAAGGTTTTGTTTTTTTCTTTATATCTCCCATTTCTAGGGTGTTTAAGTTTGTTCTAATTCCGAAGGTATCATCTCAGAATAAGGGAAAAAATTTTACAAAAAAAGATAAGTTTTTAAATTTTTTAACATCTTAATTTTATTTTATATTTTTCAGCATTCCAACATTGTTTATGCAGCACACCCAGTGCTCCATGCAATATGTGCCCTCCTTAATACCCACCCCCAACCCCCACCAAAACCCTCAGTTTATTTCTCAGAGTCTGCAGTCTCTCATGCTTCATCTCCCCCTCTGGTTTATCCCAATTTCACTTTTCCTTTCCTTCTCCTAATGTCCTCCATGTTATTCCCTGTGCTCCACAAGTAAGTGAAACGTGTAATTGACTCTCTGCTCGACTTATTTCACTCAGCATAATCTCTTCCAGTCCTGTCCACATTGATACAAAAGTTAAGTATTCATCCTTTCTGATGGAGGCATAATACTCCATTGTATATAATGACCATATCTTCTTTATCCATTCATCTGTTGAAGGGCATCTTGGCTTTTTCCACAGTTGGCCATTGCTGCTATGAACATTGGGGTACAGATGGCCCTTCTTTTCACTATATCTGTATCTTTGGGGTAATTGCAGGGTCATAGAGTAAGTCTATTTTTAATTTCTGAAGAAATCTCCACACTGTGTTCCAAAGTGGGTGCACCAACTTGCATTCCCACCAACCGTGTAAGAGGATTCCCCTTTCTCTACTTCCTCTCCAACACTTGTTATTTCCTATCCTGTTAATTTTGGCCATTCCATCTGGTGTAAGGTGATATCTCAATGTGGTTTTGATTTGAATTTCCCTAGTGGCTTATCCATACACTGAAAAATCCATACTCCTTTATCGTGACTTCATACTTAATCACTTCTCCCAAGTGTTATGAATGATGCCACTTAGGAGTAGAAATTGAGGATTGTTGACATGGCCTTTGGAGTGACCTGAAGTAGACCCAGTTGGAACAATAGCTTTGTAGGTAGGAAAGGAGCAGAGGGAAAATGGAAAGTTGATCCCTGAATTCCCACTATTCCCTTCCCATCTTATTCTGCATTTGTTAGTTTGGTTTTTGAGAGAGAGAGAAGAAATTTCTCTAAATGTAAAATCCTAATTGCTGCAGATAAGCCAGTATGGCTCCTTAGTTGGGGCCAACTTGACTGGGAGAGACAGAAGAGACTTCTGTTTTCTGGGAGCTGGACATTTCAGAATCATCTGTCATGGGCTTCCCACACACCATCTCCATGATGCAGGCTCGGAACTGGAAGGAAAGGGCAGAATTAGAGCTAGCCCCTTGTGACCAGTACAGAGGAAGTGACATCAAGAAATACGGGGTGGGGGGGCACCTGGGTGGCTCAGTTGGTTAGGCAACTGCCTTCGCTCGGGTCCTGGTCCCAGAGTCCTGGGATTGAGTCCCATATTGGGCTCCCAGCTCCATGGGGAGTCTGCTTCTCCCTCTGGCCTCCCCTCTCATGCTCTCTCTCACTTTCTCTCTCTCTCTCAAAAGAAATAAATAAAAATCTTAAAAAAAAAAAAATACAGGGGACAAAGAGATCTCTTTGTTTGTATTCCCAAAGCCTTGTGCAATGCCTTACACCCAGGATCTCTTCACATGGTTTGTTTGTTTGTTTTCCTTTTAAAGATTTTATTTATTAAAGAACGAGTGGAGGGAGGGGGACAGAGAAAGAGAAAAACAGACTCCATGCTGAGCATGAAGCCTGACACGGGGCTCTATCCCAGGACCCAGAGATCCTGACCCGAGCCAAAGGCAGACGCTTACCTGAATGAGCCAGCCAGGTGGCCTCTCCTCAGGTGGTTTTGAATACAAATGCCTAACCCTTAGAGCTATTCCTGGGTCTACATTAATAATTCCTACATATTTTGGCTCAGAGGCTTCACTGTCAGGAAACCTCCAAGCAGCACTTGCCTCATCAAAATACTCAAAAGCAAGGCCAGAGTAGGCCTGCCCACCCACCCCACCATTATTAGGGGGTGCTCCCAATTGGAAGGAATTGCTAGTTTTGTTCCCATCCAGAAGTTTTGAATCCATCTTTGTGGACTGAGGAAACAAAATAACTATTAATTCTCAAGGCAGGGAGTTTGCCCCACAAAAAAAAACTCTCTTAGGTTCGTCTAAGTTTGGGTTTTTATTAGCTCAGATACAGAATTTGGGATAGGAGGCCACTTGGTACCTTTAGGTGGTGAGCTGTGTTAGAGATTTATGAATGTGTTGGATTCTTTAGCTTTTGCATACACTCTTGCAAGCTGGCAGTTGGAAGGGAAAGGATTTTGAGCTTCTGAAATGGAAGGACTAGGAATTTAGGAGAATGGTTAATCTATTAGTTTTTCAGAAAAACTTTCGCTTCACATCCTGCCCCTCAGAGCAAACTGATTTTTATGGCTCAAGTTATGTTTTCTCTGGATTCTGTTACCTTGTCTCGGTAACCACACCCATCTCCCTGTGTTTACCAAGGGTTTCCCTTGTTCACCCCTCAGAACCTTTTGAGTGGAGTCTAAGGTGCTCTGAATCAAAAGTTGTTAGAAAAGAACCAGGTCTTACCAACGGGGTTTCATAGGAGTGTAAATAGAGAGCTTTACCTGCTTATTCATGAAGCAATAGATGATGGGGTTGTAGACACAAGCACTCTTGGAGAAGAAGGCAGGAATGGTGACCAGCCGTAGGTCCACCCCGTGGTTCCGGTTGTTGATCAAGTACATGGCCATCGCAGCATAGGGCGTGTAACAGAAACAAAAGGACCCCACCATCACCACTACCATCCGGCTCACCTCCCGCTCAGCCTTCTGGGTTGAAGCAGACTCCTGTTGCTGGGCTGCAACCTGGGCAGAGCACAGAGGAATATTCTCTTCTCCTTGGCCCTCAACTCCCACATCACCCTTTCCTACCAGGGGGGCGTCCCCTCCAATGGCCGCTCTTCTGTCCCAGCTTCTGGCCTAGTGCCTCTTGCTCTCCTTCCCTGAGGAAGGTGAGTGGAGACGGCTTTCTGGTCTGGGACTTTGGAAGGGATCACATGAATCTCTTGCCACACATTTGAGCCCTTCTCTTCCCACCATTCCATCATACTCCCTGCCCCCACTTCCTTCACTGCTTTTAGATATCCCCTCTACCTGGCTGGGGACGTTTCCAGATGTCTCCTGTTCTAAAGCCCTCACCCACTCTTCCCGCTCATTTGGAGGCCCCATGACCGCCGCCGTCCTGAACCTCACAAAAATCACTCACAGCTCGGAGGGCTCCCAGCAGCTGCGAGTAGGAGAAGCAGATGAGGGAGAGAGGCACAATGAAGCAGAAGATAAAGAGGAACCAGGTGTAGTACTCGCTGCGGTATTTGGTGCCCACGGTGTACCAGTCGGGGCCGCAGGAGCACTGCAGGCCCTCAGGGATGTACCTGCAAGGGACCAAGCACTTACCCACTGCGGGGCTCACCACAAGAATGAGTGGAGTGGGAGCTGAGATTCTGGACTGTGCTCTCCACTTAGAGGATGCTCCAGGACTCCCTGCAGGGGCAGTTTCTGCCCTTCCCAGCTGAGGCTATAGCAATTCCAACTGCAGGGTGAACGTTAGCACTTGCCTCCCACAGCCTCACCTACTCCACCAGCTCTTTAAAAGTGGAAGTTAGGGGCGCCTGGGTGGCACAGTTAAGCATCTGACCCTTGGTTTTGGCTGGGTCTCAGGGTCATGAGACTGAGCCCCACATCGTGTGCCACATTCAGGGCAGAGTCTGCTTAAGACTCCCTCTCCCTCTGACCCTCCCCGACCCCCACCCTCTCTCTAAAAGAAAATTTTTAAAGGTCAAAGACTAAGGTCATACCCAACTCTTTCCACCCACATCAACCTGAGCTCCTAGCTCAGCACCATTGCCCTACACCCTCACCGGCTCCAGCCAAAGAAGGGTGGGATGGAGACGCCAATTCCAATGGTCCAGGTAGCCAGGACCACCATCAGTGCGTGCTTGGAGCTGAAGCGGAAGTTGCCGAAGGGCTTACAGATGACCAGGTAGCGCTCAAAGGCCAGGAAGGCCAGTGACCAGCCTGTCACCAGACCTGTAGTGAAACGTGAGAGTAGTTGGGGTAGACAGCCCCACCCAGCCTGGCAAGCAGAGTGGCTTACAGACGGCGGAGCAAGAAGGGGTAAAGAAGGGATTGGACTAATGGTTGGTGTGGAGTTTGGGACTTGGTTAAACTTCTAGTCCCGGCTGCTTTGTACCCCAATGATAAAGAACACCAAACTCTCTTTTCCCCGGCTCCTCTTTTAGGGGCCCACTCTAACCCAACGTTCTGGCCCCTGCTTCTGATCCTGAAGCAGTTCTTTGTCTCCCCCAAGTCTCCTTCCCTGGCAGTACCTGCTGTAGTGCCCAGGAAGGCCTCCAAAGCACAAATAAGGTGCCCAAAGATGAAGTATCCGTGACAGCTGGCGATGAAGACGCTGGACACAGAGATGCAGTAGATGAAACCCCCCAGGGACACATTGACCAGAATATAGTTGAGCGGCTGTCGCAATTTTTTGTAGCGGAGGGTGGCCACCAGCACCGTGGCATTGAGTGGTGTCCCTGCAAAGAAGACAAAGCCCATGAAGACTGCCTGGAGGCGGAAGGCCCAGACCGGGGCAATGTGGTACTGAGGCCCATCCCATGGCCCCACCAAGGAGATGTTCTTGAACAGATAAAACTCCTCCTCCCCTGACATCTTACTCACAGGATGTCCCCCACCCTCTCTGATTCCTCTTATAGATTACTGTCCCACCACCACTTCCCCCGCCTCCAAAGCCCCTTTCGGGCTCCCTGAATGATCAGTACTGACCCTAAGCTTCCTAAGGATGAAGTTTGAGATTAGAGATGTGCAAGCCCCACGATAAACCTTTTGTGGCCCCAAAGCCGATTGTGTGTTCTGGGGAGGATAAAATAGTGGACTCAGAATCAACAGGCAGTGCTGGGTGCTGAAATGAACAGGAGTGGGCTCACGGCAGCTGAGTGCTAAATGCGTGCTGACCCATATTTAGCAGAGATGTGTCCACTTTCTGTGTGTGTGTGTCCTTTCAATGGAACTATTGAGGGTCCGCCTTTCCGTTTGGCTTCTGGAGTGACTATATATCCCTATACGTTTCTGTGCCCTTCTGCTCCCTTGTGGAAGGTGCCCCCTGAGACTGCCCCTCCAGAGATCTTGGGCTCACAGCCATCCTGGGAAGCAACCTTGGGCCACAGAAGGGCCAGGGAATGGGGAGCACCTGGGGTGGGAGCACCTCAGTGAAGGGCCTTCACAGATCAGTACAGGGGCAATGGGACAATGCTGCCGCTGTTTCTTAATGTGGAGTCTACGCAGGGAGGTTTTCTGCTCAGAAACCCCCACTCCCAGCCAGGCTGAGGTTGGTTGGCTCGCTGGCCCCCCACCTTGAACTCAGCAGTGCCCAAGTCACCACCGTGTTGCCCTGTCTGGTCTCAGACAGAAGCTGGTCCTGCTCAGCTCTCACAGCCGGACTCAAAACCTTGCCGGTGCAGCTTGCCCCAGCGAGGCCAGCTCTGCCCTTAGTCCTGTAAATGTGTCTCCTGCCCCCGCTCAGCAGTCCCTGAGCCCAGAGATAAAAGCGATGCACTTTAAATATAGGTATAAGGGAAAGTGAAAAGTGGCCCCTGTTGGCACCGTTGTTTGTATCCCATGAATCCCCCCACAGGGAAAAATTATAAACAAAATATGAAAAACGACTCCTGGAAAGCGCAATCAAGTACCCCAAGGCAGGGCAGCATGGGAAAGGACCCAATCCTTGATTGAATGAAGGGAACCATCTACGTGCGAATGGATTATCTACTGAGGGCACTTCCCAGTCTAAAGGGGCAGGGGACGGCTGAAACTCCAGTGGAAAGTCCCAGACTTTTCCACCCAGAGTCAGAGGACAGAGTCTGGAACTCCAGAGTAGCTGGAGATGGAAGGTGGGTCCCCTGGAAGGAAGGATGCCCCAGAAGAGGAAGCCTTCAATTCCGCACACAAACTCCCCTCCAATCCTAGGCGGCCTGCCTGCTGAACTATGCAAGGAGAAATGTCCCAGGAGCCCAGCAAAAGGTAGGAGCTGGGGCGTCTGAAAGCTGAGCAGAGGTTCGGGCTGCTATCCAGGGCCACAGAGAAAGAGTCTGGATTCGATTCCTCCATGTTAGAGGAGCAGGGCAAACCCGTCTGGCTTTCCATCTGAAATTCCAAAAGGCCACACCTTAGGACTAACATCTATGTCCCTTGAATCCTGAGCTAGACATGGCCTCTCCTAGGTCCATCCTGAAACCTTTCCAAATAGTCCCTTCCCACCTTATTCTACCCAACCTCAGATAGAGGGCCAAGGGGCCCAAGCTGGGAGCAACTCAGCCCTAGGTAAGATGGAGCTGGTGCCCAGCACTCAGGGGTGGGAAGGGTGGCGACAGCTCAGGCCAGATAGAGCCTTACCCAAGTATAGGGTCTTATTGGTACTGACGCAGGAGACAACAGACTTTCAGAGTCAGCAAAGCCATGGAGTAGGGAGCAGGAAGATTTTGAGAATGGGGCATGGGGTAAAGGTGGAGGGTAATGATACAAAAACGGGAGAAATTTTGAGTACATTTGACATACACAGTGCCCTTTTCAGGTTTAAAGTCACTTTATTAGTTTGGGAAAGTGATAGTATACAAAGGCTTTACAGAAGATTATGTCAGAGAGATTTAGACCAGGACTTCTCCCCCTCGACACTAGTGATACGTTGGATCAGGCAATTCTTTGCTGGGGGAGGGTGTGCGGCCATCTTGAGCATTGTAGGACGCTTAACAGCATTCCTGGTCACTACCCATCAGATCAGTGGCACCAGCACTGCCTCAGCTGTGAGAATCAAAATGTTTCCAGACACAAATATCCCCTGAGAGGCAAAATCACTCCCTTTTGCCCCTTCGCCTCCAGTTAAGAACCACTGACTTAGGGGCGCCTAGGTGGCTCAGTGGGTTAAGCCTCTGTCTTCGGCTCAGGTACTGATCTCAGGATCCTGTGATGGGGCCCCACATCAGGCTCTCTGCTCAGCAGGAAGCCTGCTTCCCCCTCTATCTCTGCCTGCTGCTCTTCCTACTTGAGATCCCTCACTCTCTCTGTCAAATAAATAAAATCTTAAAAAAAAAAAAAGAACCACTGACTTAGATTTAGACATATAAATGTCCTGAACCAAATGGAAGAAACGGTCAAGAGGGAATTTGTTTTCCCAGTCATTCTCATTGTCTAAAAAAGGGGGATTTTTTTTTAAAGATTTATTTATTTGACAGATAGATCACAAGTAGGCAGAGAGGCAGGCAGAGAGAAGGGGGGAAACAGGCTCCCCACCAAGCAGAGAGCCCGACATGGGGCTCGATCCCAGGACCTGAGACCATGACCTGAGCCGAAGGCAGAGGCTCCAACCCACTGAGCCACCCAGGCGCCCCACGAAAAGGGGGATTTTTATAAAGACTTTTTTTTTCATTTTATTTATTTATTTTTCAAAGATTCATTTATTTATTTGACAGAGATCACAAGTAGGCAGAGCAGCAGACAGAGAGAGAGAGGAGGAAGCAGGCTTCCCAGCGAGCAGAGAGCCCAATGCAGGGCTCGATCCCAGGCCCCCAAAACCATGACCTGAGTTGAAGGCAGAGGCTTTAACCCACTGAGCCACCCAGGCACCCCAATTTTATTTATTTATTTTTAAAGATTTTATTTATTTGACACAGAGAGAGAGCACAAGCAGGGAGAGCTGCTGGCAGAGGCAAAGGGAGAAGCAGGCTCCCTGCTGAGCAAGGAGCCCCATGCGGACTCAATCCCAGGACCCTGAGAGCATGACCTGAGCCAAAAGTATACACTTAACCAACTGAACCACCCAGGTGCCCCTATTTTTCCATTTTAGAGAGAAAGAGAGAGAGGAGCTGGGGAGGGGTAGAGGGAGAGAGAGAATCTCAAACAAACTGTGCTCTGGGCGCAGAGCCTGATGCAGGGCTAGAGCCCACCACCCTGAGATCGTGACCTGAGGTAAAACCAAGAGTCGGATCCCCAACCGATAGAGCCACCCAGGAGCCCCCAAAAGAGGATACTTTTTGAATAGTTTCAGTGTTTTTGTTTTCCTTTTTTTTCCCTATTCTTTTCAGTTCATTCATTCATTTATACTCCTACCTTTTCCAAAAGCAATTTAAGGGAAGTTTGTGGGAATCTGTGGGACACAACAAGAAGTCATGAATCAAATGTAGGAGCAAAAAGAAGAGAACAACAGTGGGGAGTTCAAAAGTCAGGAATTAAATTGAAATATGACCACACGTTCATGCTTTCTAGCTGCTAGAGTGGATTACAGGTATGTCCAGGACTGAACATTCAGAAAGTACAAAATAATATACAGTGAAAATCAGCTTATCTCGCAATGCAGTTCCCTCTCCCAAGGCAACCAGTGTTGGCTTTCGCTGCGTTGTTGATACGTAGGAGGTGACAGTGAACTTGAGATGTTGTGTTGTGACAATGTTAAATCTGTTGAATACAGACCCATAAGGGTTCTCCAGACAAATGAGTAGATAGGAGAAAAGGTCTACATGCTGACATGGATATGAGGAATCATCAGAGGATTTTGACCTCTTCCCAAGAAAAGCCACCCTTTCTTGGGAAGAAAGGGAGGAAGCTCCAAGAGCCACGATTTTCCCCCAGAGAATTCCATCTATGGCTTGTTAAGCACAGACAATCAAGTCATTGAAGGCCCAAGGTCCCAGTGCCCACAGCAGAGCCACAGTAATTTTAGCCTGAGGGGAAAAAGCGTATGGCAGGAGCCAGTGGATTCTTCTCCCCAGACCCCTGCCATCCTGGAGGAGGCGGAGTGTGTTGGGGGGGGGCGGTGGCTTATGACTGTCTCGGTAGTGAAGAAAGGATTACTGGTATTTAGTGGGCAAGACACTATTCCAGACAGGCCACAGAAGGAAGAACGATCCTGCCTCTAATTCGAACAGCAACCCCTAAAGAGAAGCACTGGCTGGAATCCAAGCCCCGTCTCATCCCTGAAACATTCTTAGCCCCTAGGAGCCTCTCTTGGAGCCACCTCACTTCCTGGCACATTTACCAAGAGGAGAAATTTGGGGAATGCTTGCTGAGGCAATGGAATGACGTGTTGTCGACTGTGCTATTATTTATAAGGCAGTTGAGAGCTGGGGAACAGCTTCCCAAAAAAGTCTCTTTGGTTTAGAATAGATGAGCTGTTGCCTTTGTCCCTGGCCACGATGAGTTAGCAGAACCGGTTGTCTGGACCTGCCCTCCTAGATCGAGACCATGAAACTTCCCCAGATACAAACGAACGCTGGCTAATCCTCTCTCTAAAGTGAGGGGCCATTCTTCCTGCCTATCCAAGATGGGGCTGGGCTCATTAGGAAGCCTGCTTAAAAGGATGGAAGGCAAAAAAAAAAAAAAAAAAAGAAAGAAAGAAAGAAAAAAAAAGGATGGAAGGCAGGAGGCTTTCTTTGGGCTAATGGTTTCCACTCAGAGCCAAGAGATGAGGATCAGCCCAAATATTTGTTGCCACGAGTGATTTTTTTGTGTACTCCCCTGAGACATTTCTTTCACATACTCACTCACTCATTCATTCCACAGACATTTGCTAAGTGATGTCTACACTAACAGTTGTACTGAGAAGGTGAGATTAATTTGGTGAAGTGATTACACAGAGTCCAGCGCATAGGAACACTTGGGAGTCTCTTGTCAGCAGGACTGCTAAGTGCCAGACATGAGGCTAGACCCCAAAGACCAGCAAAACAGGGCTCTGCCTTCTGTGGCCAAGCAGGGCCCGGGGGTAGTAGGTGGGGAGGCAAAGTGATGGCTATAGTACAATCAAGAATGAAAGACAGAACCTGGCAGGGCCCACTGGGTTCGCCCACAAGACCCCAGTTTCTGAACCTCCCCCTCACTCTCACTGGGAAACTCCCAGCCAGAAGGAACCCACCCAAGCCACGCTTAGCCTGTTGGCAGGTTTTTTTCCTGAAGCCTCCTGGGCAGGATGAGCAGGGCAGGCTGGGGTGTGGGAGGGAGTGTGAGTATTTACAGGATGTATTCCATCTCTAGTTTTCTAGAAAGTCTGGGCAGCAATGTCTACTGTGTTTAAAACAGCCTTCAGATTTAGATAAATGTGCCTCTTGTAAGCCAAATGCAGATTGATTTCCTATTCTTGTGATGGAGACAGGACCTATCTCACATGGTTGTTAGAAGGTTAGATAAGATCTGCAGAGCAAAGGCACCTGGGTGGCTGCCTTTGGCTCAGGTCAGGATCTTGGGGTCCTGGGACTGAGACCTACATCAGGCTCTCCGCCTGTTTCTTTCTTTCTCTCTCTCTCTCTCTCTCTCTCTCTGCCTGAAATAAATAAATAAAGCCTTAAAAAAAATCAGCAAAGCACAGAACCCACCACCCAGCCCATATTAAGCATTAAAGAACAACTCTCCTATTAAGTATTTCCCCCCACCCTCCTCTCCTTTGTACAGCATCTTACAATTTGCAGACCGCCTTCAATGGACATCATCTTGCCTGTTCCCCAAATTACACTGCAAGGCACACAGGCAAGTGTTCCTTCCCCGACTGACCGATGAAGAAACTAAGTCGGCAAATGTCTTCCAGTCAAGGTGATGTGGGTCAGGCTTCTCCTTCTTCATCTAGGAGGCTGATGATGTAGAGGTTTTATTTTCTGGTGGTCTGATCACGAGGAAAGAAAGAAGGGTTGTTCTTCATGGGGTGTGGGCTCCCTCTGACCTGGGGATGCCTGGGAAAGTGGAGGTTGCTGGACCCTGGCTTTTTCTCTGCCTTTTCTCACCAGCACCCCCACCAAAGTCCACGTGGTAGCCCGGGGGAAGAACCGGCTGGTCCTGAAGAGGGGGCCCTGCCTGGAGCTGGTGCATGGCTCCGCAGTAGGCCAGGGAGGGCCAGAGAGAGCCAGGAGAGAGGCAAAGCCTGCTGGAGTACAGCCCGTCTGGGCTGGTTGCCAGCCTGGGAGAACATTCCACCTCCAAGAACCACAAACCGAGCCTGCTGCTGATGTGGCAGGGAAGGCACATCTGGCCAGACATAGTCATCAGTGGCTCGTTGGTCTAGGGGTATGATTCTCGCTTAGGGTGCGAGAGGTCCCGGGTTCAAATCCCGGACGAGCCCTTATTTTCCTGATTTTTTTTTCCTGCACCCCAACATACACTGCCTGCCCCTTTTAGGGTTGAGGCATAAAGAAGGCCTAGCGGTGAGTGAATAAAGGACCCTAAGGACAAGCTGCCAGTCATTCTCCCCATTAGCCATGGCCCACATATACCCCATTATTTCCTCTGAGGCCAAATGGGGAGGGAGGCGACTGGCATCAGGAGCTGAGCTAGAGAAGGTAAGAGTCAAAGAGTTGTATTGTGTTAGGCAAAAAGAGCCTTTTAGAGGGCCTCAGGTGAAGGGTAAATAACCAGGACAGTTTTGGGGGGTGGGTCTGAGCCCAAGGTCAAGGAAAGACAAGCTCCGTGTATAAAATTCAAGCTATGAAATGCACTGGATTCGAAATCCAAAAGGTAGGATTAAAGTTACAATTTTGAGTCTCAGGTTTCCCATTGGTAAAATGGGGACAGTAATACTTTTTTTTCTTAGAGTTTTTGGGAGGAGTAAAGCAGAAATGGTATTCGAAAATCCTTTACAAACTATAATGCACCTTACAGACATAGGGATTATTTTAAATAATGCTAAAGATAAAGTAAATGGGTGGCTCAGTGGGTTAAAGCCTCTGCCTTTGGCTCAGGTCATGATCCCAGGATCCTGGGATGGAGCCGCACATCAAGCCCCACATGGAGCCCCACATCCAGCTCTCTGTTCAGCAGGAAGCCTGGTTCCACCTCTCTCTCTGCCTGTCTCTGCCTACTTGTGATGACTGTCTGTCAAATAAATAAATTTTTTAAAAAATCTTAAAAAAAAAAGTAAATGTAGAGACCAACTTCTGGAAACACAACAGACTAATGTAGCTATCTCTTCACCCAGTGTCCCTAAAACACACACACAGAAAGGTTGAATACAATAGGATTTAAAAATTAGTATCAGAGTGCCTAGCTGGCTCAGTTGATAGAACATGTGACTCTTGATCTCAGGGTTGTGAGTCCAAGCCTCACACTGGGTGTAGAGATTACTTTAAAAATTAAAAGAAAAAAAGAGCATTAAAACAAAATTAATATTTGGATGGGGTAACAATTTTTCTTAAAAAAAAAAAAAAGAAAGAAATTCCCTGGGTGGCTCAGTTGGTTAAGCATCCAACTCTCGATCTCAGCTCGGGTCTTGATCTCAGGATCATGAGTTCAAGCCCCACATTGGGCTCCATGCTGGGCATGGAGCCTACTTGAAAAAAAAAAAAAAAGAAGGAAATTCCCAGATATCAGAATTAAAGAAGGAATACAAAGCCAAGGAAAAGAGAAGTAGGGGACTCTTGGGTGGCTCACTCAGTTGAGTGACTAACTCTTGATTTCAGCTCAGGTCATGATTTCAGTGTTGTGAGACCAACCCCTGAGTGGGGCTCTGTGCTTAGTGTGGAGTCTGCTCGAGATTCTCTCTCTCTCCCTCTTTTCCCACCACTTATGCTTGCTCTCTCTCTCTCTCTCTTTCTCTCTCTAAAAATAAATAAAATCTTTTTAAAAAACAAAAGAGAAGAGAAGAGGAAGCTGTCACAGTGGCCCATGGTGGGTTTCAGAAACAGATATAAACCCAGGGACCTGGGGCTGTGTTTTAGTGCTTCTAGTTATAAGATACATTACTTCAGCCCACCAGAGATGAGAAGCTGGATCTGAACCTCCTACACAAAGCTTAGAACATCAAAGATCTACTTTGTCCATGGAAAAAAGATGAAAAATTATGCACACCAGTCCAAGGAACCAACAAAAAGGAATAGAAACACAAGTCATCCTAGAAATTAAAGTCTTGAGCCTGAGCAGATGCTTGTATTGCATTGGATTTATGTTACCTTTATGACACTCAATCTCCAAGCAGAGAAATTAAATCTAAACCTGGTTCAATACCCCTGGAATACCGTATAGCCCCACAGAAGCAAGAAAGATCTCTGTCATTGAGACACCTAAGTGGCTCGGTTGGTTAAGCAGCGACTCTTGATTTCAGCTCAGGTCATGATCTCAGGGTCCTGGGATAAAGTCCTGTACTTGGCTCCATGGGGAACCTGATTGAGGATTGTCTCTTTCTCCCTCTGCTCCTCCCCTGCTCTTGCTTGCTCTATCTCTAAAATAAATAAAAATTCCTTTTCTTCTTTAAAAAATTAAAAAAGAAAAAAAGTGCTTTGTTGCAATGTTTCATAACATAGGGCATTGGAACTCTCACTGAAGAAACAAACACCTACTGAAGAAGTGTTCACAATAAAATATCAAACTAGACAAGGAAGCAATCCACCATAAGGAAGAGTCAGCAACATAAGGAAACAACATGAAAAACACTATATAGTAAGTATACTTAAAATTATTAAAGACAAGAAAATAAACCATAATGAAAATGTTGCACTGTTAAAAAAAAAAAGCACCTTATTTAGGGAAAAAATAAAACACAAGGAAAGACATACCATTGAAATTAGACTCAATGATGCATTAAAAAGTAAACGAGACCCAGCTGATAAGAGAATTAGTGAATGGGAAGATAGAGCTGGTGAAATCATTCAAAATATGTAGAGGGGAAAGTGATGAGATATGAAATATGGAAGAATAGTTAAAAGATACTAGTGAAAGCATAAGACAGCATTAGCAACAAAAGACTATAGAAAAAAAGAGAATAGGGACGCCTGGGTGGCTCGGTTAAGCCGCTGCCTTCGGCTCAGGTCATGATCCCAGCATCCTGGGATCAAGTCCCACATTGGGCTCCTTGCTCAGCGGGAGCCTGCTTCTCCATCGGCCTTTGCCTGCCACTCTGCCTGCCTGTGCTCACTCTGACAAATAAATAAATAAAATCTTTAAAAAAAAAATAAAAGAGAATATCTTCCAAAGGCCAAGAGAAAGCTTGCCTTTCTATGCCCATTACATTTCTATTTAAATTGTATTAAATAAAGACAGTTGAGAATGTTCATCAAAGACTTTCACTGAAATGCTGCTAAAATATACCCTTCATAAGAAGGGAACAGATAAGGAAGGAGTGAAATGCAGGAAGGAATGGTGAGCAGAGAAATTTATAAATACGTTAGTGACTTTAAACAAGCCCTGAAAGCTACTGTTAGTGGAACGTAAATTCGTCCAACCGCTTTATGGATCCATTTGGTAAAAATCAGTAAAGTTTAAGGTGCACATATTCCATGACCCAGAAATTCTACTTCTCGGTATCTACACTAAAGAAGTGCTTACGTATATGCCAGAGACACAGGCACAGCACTGACCATTAAAACATTGTTTTCTTTTTATTTATTTATTTATTTTGTTGTTTGTTTATTTGAGAGAGAGCGCACCTGCAAGTGGGGCCAGGGAAGGGGCAGAAGGAGAAGGAGAGAAGCAGCCTCCCCACCAAGAGCCAAGCAGGAGCCCATGTGGGCCAATCTCGAAACCCTGGGCACCTCTGAGGTGTTGTTTTCTAACACAGAAAAACTGGAAACAGCCTGGATGCCCATTAGCAGAAGAACAAATAAATTGTGATATATTCAAACACTGAAATAATATTCAGCAGTTAAAATTCATTAATTAGAGCTAAATGAAATACAGATATATGCTAAAAAAAATGTGGAGAGAAGAAGAAAGTTTGCAGAATGTGTAAAAGTTATCTCTAGGCCCAAAGTGGGTCTCAAATTCTGGACCCGGAGATCAAGGGTTGCATGACCTACCAACTGAGGCACCCGGGAGCCCCCAGAGAGATTTTTTAAAATACACGAATCGATATTTTGTTGTTTGTGGATATAAACATATAAAGTAAAACTGTAAAACCAGGGTGCCTGGGTGGCTCAGTGGGTTAAAGCCTCTGCCTTTGGCTCAGGTCATGATCCCAGGGTCCTGGGATCGAGCCCTGCATCGGGCTCTCTGCTCAGCGGGGAGCCTGCTTCCCCCTCTCTCTCTGCCTGCCTCTCTGCCCACTTGTGATCTCAATCTCTCTCTCTGTCAAATAAATAAATAAATAATTTTTTTTAAAAACCTGTAAAACCATAAATAGAGGGGCTATCTCTGAATCAAATACGGCAAAAGGAACAGTTGTTGGATTTCAGTGGTGAGTATATGGCTATTTGTTGTTATATTCTGTACTGTGCTTTTCTGCCTGTTTGAAATATTCACTTTCTTTTTTTCTTTTTAATGGGCCTTTCAAAATAAGGGTAAAGGGGGATAAATGGCTGCATTGATCCCCAGAGGGGATGATCTGATGGGATGGGATTAGGGGGAGGCTGAAGCCAGAGTACAGGGATTACAAGGATTAATTCAGATCATCCCCCCTAAACTGATTACCTGGCTGGCATCCCCACCACTCCAGGGCCCTTCGCATATGCATCCCTGGACCACAGTCCCCTTCCGCCCATGCCAGCTAAGTCTTTACCTCCTGCCTCCTAACTTCACCCCCACCCTCAACCCATTACTGATTTGGCCGGGATTTGCCCAAATTTGGGTCCTGAAAACAGAGTGGTTCAGGTCTCTCCTGAATGCTCCCCAAATCAAGGGTGAACAGTGACCTGCACCCCAGGACCCAAGGAAAGATTAGTCCTAATACTCAGGATCAGAACTCCCTGAGGAAAGCCTAGATCACTGGATGTCAAAGTGGACAACTTCCTCTCCTGCCCCTCCCTCCATGAACCAAGAAGTCGACAGTCAAGGTCAACTGTTAACTGAACTTGCTGGTTGAGCCAGGACTACAATGGGCTGTGTTTGGGCAGAGCAAACAGCGACCTTCCAGATTATCAGTCTCCAGAGCTCTATGCCCCCATCTTGACACCCTGCCACCGCCATGCCAGGCCCAATATCCGCAGCAGACTCCCTGAATGGGGTCTTTGTGGGCTTCTTCAACAGCCTTTCCCCACACCTGGATCACCATGACCACAGGATCTGGGGTGTAATCCTGTCTTCTGAGGAGCAAATGAAACCCTCTTGATCTGAGCTCCTCATTTCTCAGAGCACCAAGCTGGGGAGTTTGAGAGGGAGGAAAAAAGAGGTGGGGGGAGGGAGACACTTATAGGGCAACGTTATGCTTAATAGGTCACATTTAACTCCATGTGAAATCATATATTGAATATTAAGACAGCATTCACTGGGTAGGTGAGAGATTTACCTTTCTCATTCATTGTGTCAGATACTTCGTCAGATGCTGGAGATACAAAAATGACTAAAGTACTTCCCAGTCTTCCAGAAGTTGGGCAGACACAGGAGTATACACCTGACCTTGACACCTGAAAGTGACAGGGGCTGCCCTAAAAGGAAGGATGGGAGGGGCACTGCTGGCCTCTACTGGTCTAAGGGTGGGCATCAGGGAAGGCTGCTAGGGGTCACTCCCCATGGATGGTTGAAGAATAAGTAGGGATGTCCCGGCAAAAAAGGGCCTCTTTCCTGAAGAATATGGAGGGCTCGTGAACCTGGACGCCCGTGGGTGTGAACACAGACAATGTATGTCCATAACCTGGTGAGTGGATATGGAAGGAAAGGGATTGATGTGTATGCCTGGCTCAAGCATCTCCTAATACACTTCTCGATGTGTTCGGACTGCCTGGTTCTCGAGTGTACTCACTTCTTTACTGGCTGAGACCTGGAGAGACGTGAGAACAATTGCCTCCTTAAGATCGCACTCACCAGGTAGATGATGTTCCCTGAATGAATGACTAAGTGAAATAAGCCCTCTGGGTTTCCACATCTCCTTCGTGTGAGAGCGAAAATCAGTAGTGCTACAGAGGCAGGGTGAGCAGGGGTGGTGGCTCGAAGCTCAGAGGGTGTGGGGCAGGATGGGAAGGCAGAGCGGTGGAGAGAAGAGGTCTTCAGGCAGCGAGGAGTGCGTGGGGCCAAGGAGCAGCCCTCCTGAGAGTCCCTGGCTCTGGCTTGGTGGGCGCGCGAGGAAAGCAGAGAGATCCGGGTCCTGCAGTTCACGGATCTTCGCCTTGACTTCCCTTCTCCTGCCTTCACGCAATCCTGGGACGCAAGAGGCCACCGCACAGGAATGGGGCTTGGTGGCCTGGGGTCCGCGTCCATTGCGGAGGTGGAGGACTCGGGTCCTGCTTGGTGGGCGTGTGTCTGAGCGTTTGGAGGAAACAGGACCAGAGGATTCGTCCCGCTCTGTCCTCCTCCTCCCCCATCGCTGCGCGGGACGGGGCTCTGACTCCGGGCGGCGAGGGGTCCCCCAGAGCGCAGCCGACTGGGGGCAGGACCCTCCGCCAGAACCAGGGGATCTTGTGGCCACTCCTGAGGCAACCTCAAGCCCCGAGTAGCTCCCGTCCGCTCCCCCTCTCCCACGCCCGGGCCCTGGGGTGTGTCGGGGGACTGGCTCCCTTGGCCTCTCTGCGCCCGCTCGCCTCCACCAGGTCCCGGAGCGCTGTGCAGGGAGGGCTTCCGGGCGGGGGCGGTGTCAGGTGGCCGGCAAGGCCCCGCCCCCTCGGCCCGCCCTCCCTCCCCCTGCGCACCCGGCTCCGGGTCCCCGGCCTGGCGGATGCGGCGTCTCCTACCGGCGGCGGCGGCGGCGGCGTGAGCGGCCATGGGGGCGGGCGCCGGGGCCGGCGCCACGGGCTGGAGCTGCCCGGGCCCAGGTCAGAGCCGCCCCTCCCTCACCTCTCCGCCGCCACTCCTTCCTCTTCTCCATCTCTCCTCCCTCCAGACCCTCTCATTCTCCCCCCAACCCTCCCTCTGCTGCTTCCACCTTTCCGTCCCGTCTTCCTCCCTCAATCCTGCCCCACACCCCGGGCCCGGTCTCCATCTTTCCGGGTTGGGTCTTCCCCACACCGGTCGCATCCTCCCCCCGGCGGTCCTTCGCCCCAAACCGTCCAGCTCTGGGGGCCCCAGACCCTGAGCCCACTCCGGCCCGAAGGCTTCGAGCGCAGGGCGAGGTTGGGGTGGACGAGGTCCAGGGGGAGAATGGACAGGAGGGGAGCGGCTCCGGCCCAGAACCCCTTGCCATACGCCCCTCCCCACCCTCCGCATCACCTCGTTCCCCTTCCACGCACCACCTCACCCTTTCAGCCTCATCTTCCCGGGCCCTTGCCCTCGCTTCCATCCTTGCCGGTCTCCTCCCTGTCCCCTCCCCGCTAAAGAGACACACACCCTTTCTTTCGAGGCTGGGAAAGGAGCCTGGAGCCGGGGAGGCTGTGAGCGTTGGGCAGCGCAGGGCGGGGGTCCCCTGAGGCCCCCCGCTCGAGGGGCGGCTGAGAGAGGAGAGTTGCAGTCTGGGCAGAGTGAGCCAAGCACTTCCACCGGGATTAAAAAAAAAAAAAGTCCGGGGCTCCAGAGGGCTGGAAGGCACGTCCCCTTCTCTCTCCCGGGCACCCCAATCCCCCTAGCAGCCCACTGTACCTCCTCTCTCCCTGCTCACAGGACCCACAGTGACCACTTTAGGCTCCTATGAGGCATCTGAGGGTTGTGAAAGAAAGAAAGGCCAACGCTGGGGGTCCCTGGAGCGGCGGGGGATGCAAGCAATGGAGGGTGAGTTTTCCAAAAAAAGCTTTGTTTCTCTCCCCTTAGTCAGTTGCCCTTCCCTCCTCCTTACCCCATCTGGTCCTTAGAAGTCCCAGCCAGGACAGAGCCCTTTCTCTAGTTCACCTGAGCCCCCTCCACCCTTTAGGTCTGAGTTCTACCCCTCCTCAGCGCTCCGGCTTTGAGGGAGGTTCTGGGCACATCCCTTTGGGGCCCTAATCACCAGCTAACCAGGTTGTGTGTCCTGGGGGAGCTGCCAGACAGAGAAAGAGGCCTTGTTGGACAAAGCTTTGAAGCAGCCTTTCAGCAGGGGGTTTGTTCTCACTGCCACCCGACCCAGATCCCAAGCTGTCTCATATTTTTGAAAAGCAGGGAAGTGAGCATGTGAAGTGAGCATTCTCTTTCTGGTGCCACCACCACTAACTTTGAATGTAAGCCTTTTGGCTTTGATTCTCTAGGATCTCTTCTGGCCTGAAAGAATTGCCTGGGAGGGGGCTGGTGAGAAGGCCAACCTTCCAACACTCACATATCCCCACCGTACCCCTGTGACTTGGCAGTTGCTGCCAACACCAGGCCCTTGAGAGGATGCCGGTCCGCTTCCCGGGACTTCTTGTGAAGTGTCCCCAGGTCCATGTGCACATTGTGTGGGCAACCCTGCTCCCCTAAGGGGGACAGATGATGCAGACAAGGGGTCCCAGATGAACCTTGGGCTGCTGTTGTGAGACCAGGGATTCAGAATTGTAAAACAAAGCAAATAATCAGTGTTCTGATAAAATGTTGCTATTTCAAGGAACTGCATTGCAGCAAAGGAGGGGATATTCACCAACCAGAGGCTAGGGACCACTCTACCCCAGGTTCTTGTGCATTAAAATAATAGGCTTTTTTTTTTTTTTTAAGATTTTTATTTATTTATTTGACAGAGAGATCACAAGTAGGCAGAGAGAATGGGGGAAGCAGGCTCCCGCCCAGCAGAGAGCCCAATGCAGGGCTCAGTCCCAGGACCCTGAGATCATGACCTGAGCCAAAGGCAGAGGCTTAACCCACTGAGTCACCCAGGTGCCCTGGTAGGATTTCTTTTACACACAAGTACAACCTTGGACTTGAATGTGAAAACTGCCCTATGGGCAGCGTGGAGGGAGGGGCTTCATAACACTCATGGAAGGGTGAGGCCTCCTGACACTCTGCAGAGAAAAGAAAGGTGGACCTTGCAGAAAATTTCAAAAAGCTACGTGAAAATACATTTGAAAGGGCCCCAGGGTTTGTCCGTTGAAATATTTAGAATCGTTTCATTCAGAGGTTTTCTTTCTCTAAATACTGATAGGCAGCTAACTCTTTCTAATTATGGAAAGGCTAATTTTTCCCAAGCCACCTGGATAATTTTTTAACTTTGGACAAACCTTGAACTGTGACCCTTGCCCCATTCAGCCTAAAGGCATACCCAGTGTCTGAATCCTTTCTTGAGTACTTGTCCCACACCGCAGGGACCACCAGGACTGGAAGAAGCAGGTATCCTTGTGCAAGCTCACATGGCTAACCTGCCCCCAGCTGCTCAGTTTGCCCAAAGGCAGTAATAGGAGGCCACCTGGTACAGTCCTGGTCCAGAAAGAGCCTGGGCCAGGTGGAGGCTGGGCGACCTTCCACCTGAGGACTCATCATGAGTGCAGGTCCTGCCTAGGGGCTCCTTGGGGGACACCAGGTGGCACTATTATACCATCCCTGCCCTGGGACCATGAGCTTTCCAGAGTTCCTTGAAGGACTCTGGAAAGGAAGTTGACTCTGAGCCCCTGGGATGGGTTTCTTCTCCAGGGGAAGTGTTGCTCCCTGCTCTCTATGAGGAGGAAGAGGAGGAGGAGGAAGAAGAGGTGGAAGAAGAGGAAGAGCAAGTGCAGAAAGGGGGCAGCGTGAGCTCCCTGTCTGTCAGCAAGCACCGGGGCCTGAGCCTCACAGAGACAGAGCTGGAAGAGCTGAGGGCTCAGGTGCTACAGCTGGTGGCAGAGCTGGAGGAGACCCGGGAGCTGGCGGGGCAGCATGAGGATGACTCCCTGGAGCTGCAGGGTGAGTGCCCGGGAGGGGGCCAGAAACCCTGGGCTCCCTGGATCCCAGGATCACGCCTGCTCCCCCTCTCCCTGCAGGACTCCTGGAGGATGAACGGCTGGCCAGTGCCCAGCAGGCAGAGGTGTTCACCAAGCAGATCCAGCAGCTCCAAGGTAATTCCCAGCACTCAGGCTGGAGGGCAGGTGTATCTGAGTGCTTTTGTCCTGAGGGTTTGGCTGAAGCCTAGCAGACGAATATAAACTAATTCAGTCCTTTCTCCTCATTTTCTGCTTACTATTCTCACTTTTTTTCTCCTCTCTCCGTTCTTTTTTCTACCTAGTAGCTGCTCTTCTTCGCATCACTGCCTGGCTCTTCTGCCCTCCCCTGCCCTTTCTTGCCCTCCTATTTCATATCTCTCTCTGGCTGACAAGCTCCCTTTTCTCTCCTCCAGCTTCCTCCCTTTACACCTATATCCCTTTCCCTTTGTTCTGGGGAGGGGGGCAGGTAATTAGGGCTGAATACCAAACCAGACTACTTTTCCCTGTCCCTACAAGGACACCATGGGAAGAGCAATGAGCCAATGAGAGGGGACTGAAGGGACTCTGCATCTTTTAAGGGAAGCAGGCGAGAACTTGCTCCCTAGGACCAAGCTTATGGCCCCAAATCCCTTGCTTCTAACACCCACATCCCTTTGTCTCTGGAAAGCAGCAAGGCAGGTGTCCCACATTCCACTGCACCACCAAAAAAAGAGGCAGCTTTTGTTACTTGCATGGACTTCCAGAAGGTTTAGGGGAACTGCCCTAGAAAACAGCAGGGACTCTCCCAGGAGAACTGAGATGAAACCAAAAGAGAAATATAAATGGAGAAAAAAGCAAGGCTGGGAACCAGGCCTGGAGAGGAACAAGCAAAGGTGTAGGAAGGGAGGAAAAGAGAAGCGAAAGATATAAGGCAAGGTAGATGCAGGAGAAGTAGACAATGAATGGGAAGAGGGTGAAGGAGAGAAATGGCTGGAGATGTGTTGTAGCTGGGAAAACTGTGAGCATTGGTCTCGAATCACCTAGATTCTTGGGTCCAACTCTGCCATGTTACAAGCTTTAGGATCTTCAGCAAGTCACTTTTTCTTTTCCTTAAAGATTTTATTTATTCATTTTACAGATAGAGATCACAAGTAGGCAGAGAGAGAGGGGGACGCAGGTTCCCCACTGAGCAGAGAGCCCGATGCTGGGCTCGATCCCAGGACCCTAGTATCATGTCCTGAGCCGAAGGCAGAGACTTTAACCCACTGAGCCACCCAGGCGCCCCCAGCAAGTCACTTTTATCTTTCTGAGACTCAGTTCCTTATCTGTACAATGGTGCTGATTTATTTATCATTCATTTATTGAGTGTCTATATACTTGGAGGACAAGCTATGAATAAGACAGACCAGATCCCTGCCTTAATGAAGAGTACATTCTAATGGGGAGAGGCAGAAAATAAACAACATAAGTTCAGGTGGCAATAAATGCTATGAAGACAACATAACAATATGATACACAGAGATGGAATGAGATGGGAAATTTTTTTTAATGGGGCAGTTAGAAAAGTCCTCTTTGGGAAGGTGACATTTGAGCTAATAAGACTTGAATAATGAGAAGAATCTGAGGGAAGAGCATACCAGACAGAAGCAACAGCAACTGCAAAAGCTCAGAGGCAGGAATGAGCCTCATGTGTTTGAAGGACGGAACAAAAGCCATTGTGGCTAAAGCAGAGTGGGTGTGAAGGACCCTGGTAAGAGAGAGTTCTGAGAAGCAGGCTGAGGCCAGATTACAAATAGCCTTACAGGCTGGCTGGGAGATTTGGTGTTTATTCTAAGTATAGTAAAAGAGACATGGGAGGGTCTTATATTGAAGGTGAAGCCCTCGGGACTTCTGATGAAATGGATAAGGTGGAGGGTGTTGGGGGGGGTGGGAATAGAAGAGACGTGAAAGGTGACTTCGCCTTGAGAAACTGGATGGACAGTGCTGTCATTTATTGGGATGGGGAAGACTAGGCCTTTGAGGGCTCAGGGAACCACTGGAGACATCTTTTTACATGTTGAATTTGAAATGACTATTGACATCTAAATAAATATGTTATAAGGGAACAGTTGGATATATGAATCTAGAACAGGGGAGAAATCAAAGCTGGAGATATACATTTGGGAAGCATTTGAATCCCTGAGAGATCACCATGAAATCACAGGGAGGTACAGGAAGAAGAGAAAAAGGCCCAGTCCCAGGGATATTCCAATATTTAAAGGTCCAGTAGAGGAGATAGGAACAAAAGAGACTGATGTAGGAGGATTTCACACCCTGGCCACCACGAGGAGAAAGTGCTTCAAGGAGATGACAATCAATGTCAAAAGTTGCTAAATCAAATAAGATGGCCATTGGATTTGGCAAGATGGAAGGCTCTGAGATATTTCAGGGAAGACGGAAGCCTGATCGGATTGGTATTAAAGTGGAAAGGGGAGGAAAAATAGAGAAGTGAGTATAGATCATTATAGATATACTGTAATAGATCATTACAGTAGTCATATTTTGAAGACAAGCAGAGAAATAAGGGGAATGCAAATGAAGTCAAGGGAGAGTTTGTTGGGGGCGGCTTTAAGATAGGACTCACTACACTAGATCATGTTTGTACGATTGAAGGAAACGATCCAGTAGAGCAGAAAAAGACCTTCGCTTGGGGAAGGGACATACTCCCTCACAAAGAGGAGGGAAGTCCGTAGAGAGGCATGTAGGCAACTACTTGGGAAAACAAATTCTGAAACGACTCCTTACTCAGTAGGGTTGTTTCTGCTGAGCCTCAAGCAAGCTAGGGACTGCAGGGCTGCTGAAGACGCCCCCAAGCCCCACCCCGCGGGAGGAAATAGAGACCGTCCTTGCGCACGCGCGTTGCCCGTTTCCGCCAAGAGGGGGCGCGCGCGGCCTCAGAGGTAGCTGGTGTTGACAGGCCGTTCCGGCCGCCACAGCCCCGCGGGGGCCGGGACCGGCCGGCGGCGGGGGGGCCCCCCAGGGAGACCGCTTGCAGGGGGGCCGACGAGATGGAGGCCATAACCAGTAAGTAGGAACCCGCTTCTCTGTCCCACAGCCCATCTCCCGAGCCCTCGGCTTTGGCCCGACGGACCCAAACCCCCTGTCAACCGGCGCTGGGTCTTCGGAATCCGGGTCCAACTTTCCCAACTCCCGGCCAGGGTCCGCCCCGCCCAGTTTTCGACAAGCCCCTCCTCTTCGGGCCTCCAAGCCCCGCCTCTCCACCCTGGGCGGGCTCTGCCCCTTTGCGCTATGAATTATGAGCTCGCTTGGGGGCGGGAGACTTTCCTCCATTCTCCAGTGGCTCTGAGAAAGCCGTTTTTATAGGGCCAGACCTTAGAGGGGAACATAAGGGAAGTTAGAACCCTAACAAACAAGGATGTAGTAGGGAAGTGAAGGACATAACCATGTTTGGTTACCATTTGATGAGTCTACATCACACAGCTGAAAAGCTGTGAACTCAAAATACAATTTAGGGGCCAGTACTTACCACAGGCAGCTCATGGGAGCAGTGAGGCTCCGTGATTTCTAAACTTCCAGACTGAATAGATGAGAAAGCCTGTAATTTTTTTAGTCGGGAAATTTTTGGAAAGACTCAGTGCATCAGGAAAATACTGTACATGAGTTTCGGTCTTCAATGTAGAAGCACTTAATACTTTCTGTTTGCAGTAGCCCAAGGTGTTGCTTTGGTGCCAGAATCTACTTTTCTACCACATCTTACTACATGGAGTCCCTCCATTCCCTTCTTAGGTATTCCTTTTATTCCATAGCGGATGAAGCCATACTTCGTTAATGGGGTAGAGAGACTAGAGAGCCAGTAGTTTCCAAATAATAAGTCTGCCTTTAACTTTCTGCCTCTAGAACATGGTAGATGCGTTCACTTATCCTCTTGACCATCCCTACCTCTGGGCTTTGCAGGTGAGCTGCGGTCTCTGCGTGAGGAGATTTCCCTGTTAGAGCGTGAGAAAGAAAGTGAACTTAAGGAAATAGAACAGGAGTTGCACTTGGCCCAGACTGAGATCCGGAATCTGCGGCAAGCAGCAGAGGATTCCGCGACCGAACATGAGAGTGACATAGCATCCCTGCAGGAGGATCTCTGCCGGATGCAGAATGAACTCGATGACATGGAGCGCATTCGGGGAGAGTATGAAATGGAGATCACCTCCCTCCGTGCAGAAATGGAAATGAAGAGCTCTGATCCATCCAATAGTTTAAATCTTTCCGATTACTCTGAGATGCAAGGTATGAGAAGGCAAGCCTTTTTCCTGGTCTATCAGTAGAGCCAAGCAGAGGGAGTTTGTCTCCAAGAAGATGGTTGGTTGAAGGTGGTCTTAGATCATGAATTGGGAACCTCTAGAGAAAACCTCCAGGTTGAATTCAAGACTCTAAGGGTGGAAAATGTACCCAGATGTCTCATAACCAGTCAGTGATGGTATAAGAAATAGCACTGTGAAGATGTACCCTGAGAATTTTTCTCAGAGAGCCATTGATTTGTTGATTTGACTGTGGGAAAGCCCTTCCTAAAAAAGTCCAGTTCCAGGATGGGAGGGTAAGGGACTGATCACCTTGGGAGACTCCTACTGCTCTGGCATGGCAGTTTGCTTGGCCCATGTTTCTTTTTTTTTGGTGGGGGGGCTCCAGTCCTCCTTCCAGGTCCTAGGATGCTAATGCTTAGGCTCCTTGAGCCCTCTCCAACGTAGAAGCTTTAGGGAGCAGCAAATCAGAGCACAAGACAGCTGGAGAGGAAGAGAGGTTATTTCCAGTAATACATGAGATACTAAAAAGCTTAGAGTTCTGCTTTCAGACAATGAGTCTCCCAGCTAGTTGCTAGGATTCATGACATCAGAGAGTCTGCCTTTATTCTGAGGCTAGATTTATGATCTGGGTATAATGGGAGGCGCTGTATTAGGCCAGGTCAAGCAGAGGCAATCAACAAGGAATCAAAGAACTGCAAGTTTTCCCAGCTGTAACAAGCTTCTCAGAAGAACCTTTGGACTGGTGGTGCCAGGAGAGTGAGGCCAGCACAGTGGGAAAGCTTGGGTTGAAGTTAAACAGACTTGCGTTCAGAATCTCAGTTGTGCTAATTAGCGGGATGAACTTGGCCTGGTTATTATCTCTCTGAAACTTAGTTTCTATATCTGTAAAAATTGGTTAATAAAACTTTACAGCCAAAGGGGATCCTGGAACAGGAAAGGGCCTTAGGGAAAACGGGAGAGAAATCTGAATAAAATGTTGAGTTTAGTTAACAGTAATGTATGAATGTTGATTCCTGAGTTGTGACAAATGTACCAATGGTAAGATGTTAACAATTGGGGAAACTAGTTGAGAGCCCTCCTGGGGACTTTTGCACTATCTTTGTGAATCTAAAGTTATAAATTAAGAGTTTATTTTTAAAAAAGAGAAAGAAAACCTTACAGGGCTTTTTTCAGGATTAAATGAAATGCCTAGTATGTTGAAGTACTCACAGACTAACTGAATGTGAGACTGAAACCATCAAGTCTAATGCTTAGCACATGGTTGGCTTGTATTAAAGATTAGTTTCCTTCCTTCCATGATAATCTGCAGTATTCCAAGAACTTTTGTTTGGAATAAAGAGGGAACATTAGACATGAATTTCAGGGTATTGAATCTTAGAGCAGATAAGATAGGCCTTGTGTTAACTTGGAGCAAGTTAACATTCTTTAAATATCAATAGAATTGGTATTTTAAGAGATATAATTCTTTTTTTTAAAGATTTTATTTATTTGAGGGGCACCTGGTGGCTCAGTTGGTTGAGCGTCTGCCTTTGGCTTGGGTCATGATCAAACCCCACATTGGCTCTCTGCTCCGTGGAGAGCCTGCCTCTCCCTCTCCTTCTGCTTGCTGCTCTGCCTGCTTGTGCACTCGATCTCTCTCTCTCTCTCTCTCTGTCAAATAAACTAATACAATCTTAAAAACAAAAAAAAGAAAAGAAAAAAGAAACTATTTTTTTAAAAAGATTTTATTTATTTGAGAGAAGGAGAGAACACAAGCAGGGGGAGCTCCTGCTGAGCAAGGAGTCTGATGCAGGGCTTGATCCCAGGACCCTGGGATCATGACCTAAGCCAAAGGCAGGTGCTTAACTGACTGAAGCACCCAGGCTCCCCTAAGATAAATAATTTCTTAATCAGGAAGAAACAATAGTTGGGGTGTTTATATGATTGCAGCTTTATTTTTTTTTTTAAGATTTTATTTACTTATTGGAGAAAGAGAGCATGAGCAGGGGGAGGGTCAGAGGGAGAGGGACAAGTAGACTCCATGCTGAGCAGGGAGCCCGATGCAGGGCTCAATTCCAAGACCCTGGTTTCATCACCTGAGCTGAAGGCAGTTGCTCAACCGACTGAGCCATCCAGGTGCCCATAATTGCAGCTTTAAAAAGTATTGGTACCTGGTACTTAAGAACATGTGCTGGGGCATTTCAGTGAGATCTGTGCTGATGGTTGAGGATGATATGTGGGTCTGGTTGGGATGGGCTCTTCTGTCAGCAGATAAAAGATCATTAGAATTCTTGACCACATGCTGGCTAGTGTATTTGGTGTGGTGATGGAGTAAGTAAAAGGATATTTGAGATGCCGGTGTTGTCTCCAGAGGACCAGGACTGGCAGTGTGACATCTGGCAGTTCACATCCCTCAGCTCTTGTACTGAAAAAGTAATGGGAAGGTCATCATAAATAGTTCAATGGAAAGTTAAACTACGACAACCGAGAAACTCAGTGGAAACCTTCACAAGCTCCTAAAATCTCAAGACTCTGCCTTGGTTGAAGTTTTGAAGATGGGCACCCGGGGAAGATCTTCTAGGCAGATGAAAAAAAGGGCAGCTACCTGAACGAGGACACAGACACAGAGCAGTGTGTAATTTGGGGGCCTTGTCTTCCAAACCGCTGCACATGGTGTCTCTTCTGTCTTTAGGAAAAGAGAAGCTATTTAGCCTTCTGCGGTCTGATTTTTATGCAGGCAAATTAGGGGCTGATTACCAGTGCTTCTTCCCTGGGATCTCACGTGTCTCCATTTGTCCCCTGCAGAAGAGCTGCAGCAACTGCGGGAACGCTACCGTTTCCTGAACGAGGAGTACCGGGCCCTGCAGGAGAGCAACAGTAGCCTCACAGGGCAGCTTGCGGATCTGGAGAGTGAGAGGTACAGCCAGCAGGCTGGGGGTACTCTGCAGGACTCCATTTTGGGCTTGTCTCTTGAGTAGAACTAGTGAAGGCAGATGTCAGGCTAATGAATGTCCCTCTGCTCCTAGACAGCGGTCCTTTCCATGGTATTCTTCAAAGGGTACAGATGCCACCTAGAAGCAGGCATGCAGATCCAACGGTCTCAGGACTGGGGTGCTAAAATGTAGTTTTCTTCCATTCTAGGGATTGAGGTTTGGTTTGCTCTGCCCTAGAGTTGGTCAGAAATGATTCCTTCATTATCTAAACAGCCTGGATTCAGTCTAATGGTGTAGGGCCTCCAGATTAGAGCTGGCTCGACACAAGGTCCAGCCTTGAGCCCAAGTAGACTAACACTCTCAGGTCTCCCAGAGCCAGACATGCCTTGATTGAGGTGCTGGGACCTTTTTCTTCACCTTCTCAGTATGTTTATTTGGGAGATAAACCACAGTAGAAGGCTCTTTACCATCTTTGCTTAAAATAAAGACATCAGGACCAAGCACACTTAGCAGGTGATGCCAGGCAGAGCTCTTACCCAAACATGGCTCTGGGGTTCTGGCTCACAGGACACGAAGAGCAACAGAAAAGTGGCTGGAGTCCCACATGCTAAAGGATATGATGTCAGCAGAGTCTCAGACTTCAGAAGTGGATTTTCTAGAACCTGATCCTGAAACCCAGTTGTTGCGACAACAGCTTCTGGGAGCTGAAGAGCAGATGCATGACATGCAGAACAAGGTAGGGGAAGGCAGGCACCTTGGTTGTTTCTCTTTTATCCTCTCCTGGCCCGTGTAGAAATGCCTCCTTAGACACAGGGCTGACAAAGGGGTCATGCACTGTGGCAGGCGGTAGTACCCTGGGGTTTCACTTGCTTGCCTGATGTGAATATTCCAGTGAGACGAAGGTCATATTCTCTCCAAGATATTCTTTGCCCCCCGCCAAGCCTGTTCTCAAAGGGCACATGGCACCTGTCCTCAGTCAGCCTTTCCGTTTCGTCTCCTGCACAGTGTAAGAAGCTGTGTTGTGAGTTGCAAGAACTACAGCATCATCGTCGGACCAGTGAGGAGGAGCAGCGGCGGCTGCAGAGGGAGCTCAAGTGCGCGCAGAACGAGGTGCTCCGGTTTCAGACTTCCCACAATGCCACACAGGTAACCATGGCCAGGGGACGGGCATCCGGGGAGGGCAGAAGGGCCTCTGTGGAGTCACGGCTTCAGGGAAGGATGGACGCAGGGCAAGGCTATGCTCTGCTGACTCTTGCCCTCAACCGAGGGTATAGTCTGCTGGAGACCAGCTGGAGAAGTCACGTAGCGCTGCATTCTAGAGATGGTAGTCGTTACCGAGTGTCTGCCTCACGGAACAAACCCGACCGTAGACCTGTGGGTGCTCTTCAAGATGTCTGCGTCTGGAAAGGACCCAAACTGGTCTGTGGAGGGGTCTGCTGTTTCTCGAGAGTAACTGTTCTGCCCACATCCTCCCACCACAGAACGAGGAGCTGAAGACCAGACTCTGTGCCCTGCAGAAAAAGTATGATGATAGCCAGGATGAGCAGAATGAGCTCTTGAAGGTGCAGCTCCAGCTTCAGTCTGAGCTCCGGCAGCTCAAAGTCTTGAAATCCACAGGCGTAGAAAGCCCAAGTGAGAAGGTAACAACAAAAGGAGGTGAGGGGCAACCGAGGCGTTAAGAGGTTTTGGGGAAGGTGGCCCAGAGCAGAGTTAGACTAAGGGCGGCTGCCAGCCGGGCCGCACCCCCGACAGGGACCTCCGGCCTCCTGCGAGCGCTGAGCCGGACGAGAGGACAGCCGGTAAGCCAGGGGCAGGGAGAAGGCAGGCCTTAGACTGGCCGTGTCCGAGCGGGGCTCGGGCAGAAGAGCGAGCGGGTTGTTGACCCCCAAGATGCTGCCCATGGCGGGCCTGCTGCGCCCACTGCCACAGCCCCCTCCACTGCAGGAGTTACTCTGCCGGCTCCAGAAGCTGCAGCTCCAGTACCAGCACATCACGTGCGAGAAGGATAAGCTGCTGGAGGTGCAGCACCAGCTGTGCGGGGACCTGCGCTACCATGAGGCTGAGGTACAGCGCCTCAAGGACATCGTGGCCTCCTTCCAGGAGAGCAATGAGAAGGTAAAAGAAGCTCCAGGTGAGGGAGAATGTAGCCAGATGGAATCTTCTGTGAGAGCAATAGGACTGAGGAGGGGGCTTCGTAGGAGTTCTGTGGTCCAGTCCTTGGTGCGGGGAACAAAGAGCTACCTAACAGAAAGGTGATCTCGGAGAGTCATGATGCTCTCCACTTCCTTTGATTTTAGATCAGAAACTCAGACTATAAAAAGGTGGCTCTCTTTCTTCCCCACCTGCCTGAAAAGGAAACCCCAGAAGGTCCCTGTGTAGAGCCTGTTCGGGTCCATCTCTGGAAGCCCCCAGTGGGATGAAATTGGGACCAGAAAGGACCAAGCAGATCCTTTAGTCCCCGTCTGAGAGGAGAGAGTAGCTGCAGGGGCTCCTGGGATGATGGCGGGGCCTGCCTCCCCTACCCCAGAACGCAGAGATGCACGCCCAGCTTCAGGAGATGAAGCGGCTGTACCAGACCAGCAAGGAGGAGCTGGAGCGGCAGAAGTACATGTATGATCAGCTCGAGCAGGACCTCCTGCTCTGCCAGCAGGAGCTGAAGGAGCTCAAGACCACTACACCCATCCCAGAGGACAAGGGGAAGTGTGCTAATAAGGTAATTGTACTTAAGAGAGGTGAGATCTCCTGGGTACTTCCTCTGGAGAGAGGAGGTGTGAGGGCAAAAGATGAAGTCATCCAGCCGAGGGGCTTGATGAGCTCCCTGTCCAGTCACAGCTGAGTGTGCCAGTCAGGAAACAGAGGCAGAGTCCCACCGTTAGCTGTTAACAGTTTGCCTTGATCTGGACTTTGGGCCCAAGCCACAGCTTAATAGGATCACTACAGCTGGATCCAGTCTGAACACCTGAAGATTTTGCACTTGATTCCATGTGTGTCGTCATTTTTCCTTCATTATTACAACTTCAGTGATATCTTGTCATTTGTGGAGAAGGACATACACAAAAGCCCACATATACAGCTTTTCTCATTAGACCCAGAAAAAGAAGGTCCAGTTTTCTCAGGCAGTTGCAGATGCTCTTGTCAGATGACGTGGTCTTATGCCCTGAGTGCTGATTGGTTGTTCAAAGGACTTAGGTGCTTCCAGGGTTTACTCTGTGACTTCAGAGGAGCGAATTTCTCTAAACTTGAGTTTTACCCTTTTTAAATTGAACAGAATACTATTTTCTTCGCACTTGGCTTATAGTAATAAATCCTGGTAGTGATAAGTAAGGCCTTCCTTATTCATTTTCTTTTCTTCCATAGTGTGTAAAATGCAAGCCATTATCAGTTACCCTGTGTTGAGCACTTTCAACTCCTGATCACTGATAGGAAATGGAAGGTGTTGAAACATGATGGAGAAAAGGCACAAGATTCTCAAAAGATGGGTGGAGCAAGTCGCCTTCTGCCAGAGTACTCAGTGGCTCCTCCTGCAGCCAGCAGCGGGCTATGTCTCTGGGGAAGGGCCTCTGGAAGACCCAGAATGGGGAGGTTGTTTTGACCACTCCCAACACCCAGGCTCACATGTCCTTCTCTCTCTCCTCTGTTTAGAGGCCAGAGTGTCTGGTTTTGCTCATGCCCTCCGCTCCTAGTAGAAGCAGCTGTGGAACAGGAGAAGCAGGCTGACACGGAGCCAGCTTTTCCCCTTGTCCTAAAAACAGCATTGAGATCAGTTTGATATTAGAAGGTCTGAGTACTTGGAATCATGGGATAATTTAGTCTTCTCAACCCAAATTCAGCAATAGCCCATATTCTTCTGGAGATTTAAAAAGACGATTATGAAAACAAAAATAGGAACAGATCAGGTGACGTTTTTATTGGTAAAGAGTATAATTAGGTATAAAACCAGTTGGGGTTGATGACAGCGATAGGAACTAGAATTCCCAGCAGGGCCAGAGAATGGTGTATATCACAGGGAAGGGCCAAAAGGGCAGGAAAGTGGGGTCATGAGAAGGGAGGGGTTTTGGTAACACTCCCCTCAAAGGGCTCTCAGAAGGGACCAGTAGATGGAATCTGAAGCACAGCCAGATGGTCCTGAGAAGCCTGCTGGGGTTTCCCAAGTTTGGTGTCTAAGCCTGTATGGGCACAGCCTGGCTTGGGATGGTCAGTCCAAGGGGACTGTACAGGGAGGGAGCCCCCGGTGAACCATAAGGGCCAGGAGGGCACAGGAGGGCTCTGCCCGCTGGATGGGGCGGAGCAGCGGATCACCGAGTAACTGTCCCTCCGCGCCCGCCCCGCCCACAGTGTGACGCACTGCTGTCCAGACTGACCGAGTTGCAGGAGGAGTACAAGGCCAGCCAGAAGGAGATGGGGCAGCTGCAGATGGAGCAGTGCGAGCTCCTAGAGGATCAGAGGAGGATGCAGGAGGAGCAGGGGCAGCTGCAAGAAGAGCTGCACAGGCTCTCGTTCCCACTGCCCAAAGCTGGGCTCCTCCCGAAGGTAACCCTGGCCGGGGAGCCGTGGCTAACTAGGGAGAAGCTGCTTGGAGAAGCTTCCGAGGTGTAACTACACCAGGGAAAAAGAACAGGGTGGGGACTGAACCTTCTCTTTGCTGTCTCAGCCAAGTTCAGTATAGCTGATAAGTGTTTAAAGTCTTAAAATACATAGTATAGTCTGGAATATGTCCAGCATTTTCTCTCTAGGTATTTAGTCCCTCTGGAGAAAATATACTTAGAGAGAACTTTGTAAACTACAGGATACCTACAAACACATGAGATCGTGGCTACTCACCTCGCGGTTCTCCATAAAAGACCGCTCCCCCGCTGCGACCCTGTCCCAGATGGCCGTTCAGAGCCAACCCAGAGACTCCTAAGGGAAGGGTCCCCAGAGGAAGGAGGCACGGGTCTTCCCCTGTAGCTACCACAGTTCCTGCCCGCTTCCTTCCCACTCCACCTCGCAGAGTCAGGAGCTCCTTACAAAGTTACAAGACCTGTGTGAACTACAGCTGCTCTACCAAGGTATGCAGGAAGAGCAGAAAAAACTGGTGCAGAATCAAGAAAGCGTGCTCAAAGAACAGTCAGCTCTGCATGAAGAGCTGCATTTTTTCAAAACGTCTCGTTTCCGGGATGTGTTGGAGAATCCCGATGATTCCAAATCACCTAAGTCCTCCAAGTGTGATCATGACAAGGTAACAGAGCAAGAGGCAGGGAGATGGTTCTGGGGCCAACAGTGTGGGAGGGCAGAGGGCTCCATGGACGGGTCAGAGTTAGGAAGGTCTGTCTGACCAAGAGTAAGGATGAAACTAAGGCCTCCTTCTTCAGCCATGGCCACGCATGGGCTCATGAAGATGTGGCTTTAGCTATGGCCTAAGGCCCTCAGTCAGATACACACCCAGTTGAAGCTCTGTGAACACTGAGAACCTGGCTGACTCAGGGATCTAATCGCCTCATGATTTGATGCCCCTTCAATTTGATGCCCCTTCACATCATTTTCCAGATTTATACTATCAACTTAGTGTTTGTCTGGATTCCTTGAGACCGACTGTAAGCATATCATCCTTTTCTCATGAGCTGGTTGATAATTGAGTAGTACACTTTCAGCCATCAGAATCTATAACCTTTTGGTGTTCTATCTGAGACAGATCTGGGGCCGTTCATTTCTAAGGGAAGAATTCCTAGCCTGTGGCATTCCTGCTACTGGCCACAGTGTCTTCATTACAACTTTGGTGGCAGTAACAGCCGGGTCAAGAGCATTAGACTAGAGAATCCATGCATCGCAAGCACCAGGAAGGGGTCATGCCCCTGAGGTTGCACTGGTAGAGATTTCCCCATAAGTCTGGGGCTGGGGGATGCATTTGGTCTGAGGGCAAGGAAGAGCAGGTACACAGTTTCAATTTAAGGCTAGCCCTATTCATTCAAATATTAGCCTAGTTAGGGAGAACCAGGGAATTGCAGAAGTCCATACTGAGACTTGATCAGATTCCAGGAGCCTCAGATTTCAGCCTGGATAACACAGAGACCAGGAACCAGGTATAACTATGTCCTTAACTGATCAGATCTCATCCTGGGCATCAGCAGCCAAAAAGCCAGGCCCAGAAGCCCTGGAAAACATGCCCAGAGGCCAGATTCAGAATTGGGGCAGGAGGTACAGGAACTCATAGTGAGACCTTAATTCCAGGTCCACATCTTCTGAGGGAGGCATTCTTGTAGGCTCACAATCAAGGCCAGGGCTGATTTTAGAATTGGGGGCAAGGGAAGGGCCTGAGCCCCAAGGTCAGGATAATGGGTATGGCCTGACTGTGAAGAGAGTAGGGTAGGGAGCCAGAGTGTTGTTGATACTCTTCTAGCTCTGCCTCAAGGAGAGAGGGATGTACCACAGTTAGAAACCAGGAGAAATGGGAGCCTGGAAATTGTACATTATCTTTCCTGAGTGGATTTCCCCCCTGTGAGCAAGTGACTGACACGTGCCAGTAGCTGCAGGCAATTAAAGACCTAGGCTCTGGGGAGACTGGGGTGTAGGTGTGCAGGTGTCTGACGCGGGCTCTCACACATCCACCCCAGGAGGGGTGTGTCGAGAAGGATGGCACTGTCTGGAGTAATGGTAATGTCTCCCCACCCACCCACGGCAGTCCAAGCTGATCATCGCCCAGATGCAGGCTCTGCAGGTGCTCTACGAGGGCACACAGGCTGAGCAGGAGCTGCTGCAGCAGGAGCAGGGCAGGCTCCTCGAGGAGCGGAAGAGGCTGCAGGCCGACCTGCAGCTCTGCCTGGAAGAAATGCAGCTGCTCCAGGTCCAGTCCCCCCACAGCAGAATGAGCCTGGAGAAGAACTATGGCAGCGTGGCCTCCAGCAGCGAGAACTATCGCAAGAGTTATGGGAGCAGCATCGAGGAGAGCGAGAGCTATCACAAGAGCTACGGTAGCACCCAGGCCAGCAGTGAGAGCTTTCTCAAGAGCTATAACAGCAGCAGCAGTGCCCAGGAGAGCAGTGAGAAGAATTACGGCAGCAGAAGCAGCAGCGTCATCTACAAGAAGAGTTACGGCAGCAGCACTAGCTCGGACACGGGTCACAAGAGTTACGGTAGCAGCACCGATGGTGAACCCAACGAGCCTGAAGACATGGAGGTAAAAGTAGCCAGTTGAGAGGTCAGACAGGGAGAGAGAAGCCTCCCGTCTTACTAAGAGATAAGTCACCAGGGAAGGGTTCGAGAAGTGAGGAGGGCGGCAGGGTCAGAGCCGAGCTGGGTCACCGGCAATGGATAAGGCACCCCGTCTGTCTAACACGGAGATGCTCCCACCACAGCAATGGTGCTTTACGGGAGCAAACACAGAATTAGCCCCGGGGCGGCTTCAGATCCTTGCTGCATTGTTCCGTAGCCAGGATAGGGCCTAGGGAAGCGAGTGGGCCGGAGGGCAGGTCCTTCTCCCCGTGGTCATTACTCCTCCGCCTTCTGCAGCACTGTGAGGACATGGTCGCCAAGGTAGTGATCAAGCTGCAGGGCGTGCAGGCCATGTACCAGCTCAGCCAGGAGGAACACGACCGGCTGCAAGACCGGATGCAAAAGCTGGTGGACAGGCAGAAAGAGCTGAAGGAAGAGCTGGCTGCCTGTGAAAAGGAATTCAAGGAATGCATGGAAAGTCTTGAGAAGCCCACTGCCTCCCCTAACGACAAGGACAAGAGCGAGGTAACTGCTATCTGGGAGGCAAGGTTTCTTCTAGGAGTCCCTAGAGCCAGAGCAGGCCACAGGCCCTGGCCATTTCAGGAAGGCTGAGGAAGGAGGGCCGAGAGCCCGCTGCCTGCTCTGTGTCGTTGTGGTGCCTTCTTGGTCAGAGCAGGGGCGGAATCCTGGGGGGCCGGGCGCCCTGCCGTAGCCCAGGTGGGCGTTGCTCAGGTGCTTGCTGTGTTCAGGTGTACTCATCAGCAGGACTCTGAATAATTTTTCTCTTTTTCCTTTTGCCACTTCTCTCTTTGGCTGTGTCCCAGAGCACTTCTACACAGATGTATTTTTTCACCTTTAGTTATTTTGGGTGTTCTTGTCTCTTCAACTGGACTGTAAGTACCTTGAGGGCAGAGCCTCACCTCCTTTCAGATCCCTTATGATGCCGAGAAGGGTGATCTGCATCCGTGAGGGATGGGACAGAAGGCGTGCTTTCTGCCCAGGAGTAGTCCACAGTCCAGCGGAACTCACTGTGTGCACGGGAGAGTTCGGGCCACAGTCAGTCCGAGGGCCTCGCTTGCTTAGTTTTGTCACCTACCAGGGAGACTGTGATGCCGGGAGTCAGGGAAGACAAAACCAGCAATTAGGGAGCAGGGTTGGAATTTGTCTCTGTTTCCAGGGTGAGGTACAGGCGCCCAGGCACAGTCTCAGGAGTGGACCGCACGTTTCCTCAGGTAGACGCACCTGGCAGAGAAATAGCTTGGGCGAAGTAGGCTCTTCCGTCAAAAAGACGTCCAGACAGGTCCCAGTGAAAACGTAATTTAAATCATCCTTTTCTGACCCCATTGGGTGTAAATCGTCAGCTACCTCACGTAGAAGCTATTTCTGAAACGGCCTTAGAGGTTCACAGTATCCTACAGTTTAATGTTTCCTCTCTTGTCTACTGCCCCGTGGGCCTTAGCAGGGCAAACTGTGAGGCAGGGACCTGAGGGCAGGGCCTCGGCTGAAGGGCCGGGTGGGGCTGGAGGTGACCGGCCATCCGCCCCCCCGCAGATCAAGGAGCTGCAGGCCAAGCTGCGGGAGCTGCAGCTGCAGTACCAGGAGAGCATGGACGAACAGGGGCGGCTTCTGGCCGTGCAGGAGCAGCTGGAGGGCCAGCTGCAGTGCTGCCAGGAAGAGCTCCGCCAGCTCAAGGAGAAGAAGTCCTCCATTGCCAGAGAAACCAGGGGGAAAAGTGGCAACGAGAATATGAACAAAAATGCCAACGGGGTTAAAAATACAAAGGTGACCAAACCAAGCCTGGCCGATTCTGAGGGCAGCTGTGAGAACGAAAAGGTGAGTGATAACCTTAGGAGCCTGAGAAGCAGAAAGGCAGAGGAGATCTTAGGGAGAAAAATCATCACCACCACCATCCCGGCCAGATGAGGTATTTGTAGAGAAGCTTCTGGTCTCTCTCCTGTATTAGAGTAGTTCCTGCTTGGTAGCAATTCCATACACCCTTTTCCTATGAAGTTAAGGGGAGTGGAACACAGACCACTCATATCTGGGGGCACAGCCCCAAAGGACCACAGCCCCCAGGATGGACGATGGCTCCCACGAGCTCAGCCCCATCTCCTGGGGCCCCTTTTCTTCCTGGGTTACATGCCCAAGAGGGGGGCCAAATGGATGAAGAGAAGGAACGTATTCGAAGCAGTGGCGTACTCAGATGTGAGAAGTGAGAAGGGAAAAGTAGGAGTCGCCATCGCCCTGCAGGGGTCAGAGGCGGTGGTTGAGGGGCAGAGACCAAGATTGTAGCTCTGGTGGCTGTCCGAAATGGCCAGTGGCCAGATGGCCATGTGGGTCCAGAGAGGCTGGGCATGACTGCCCTCCACACGCCGCACAGGGAGAGACGCAGTGCCGCCTGCGCACCGTGCCAGGCTGGGGACCTGAGCGCTCGAGCTAGCCTGGCTTTGTCACGAGGGTAGGCATCTTCGCGATGACCGCAGCCCCCATCCTGCCCTGCCTCCACCCACAGAGTCTGGAGGTGGTGTTGTACTACAAGGCCAGCCACACGGATTTAGATGGTCTACTACAAGAGGAAGTAGAGGAGGAAAAGGAGGAGGAAATCAAAAAGGACACGAAGCAGGACTCCTGCAATGAACTGGTTTCTGTGCCGTCAGAGCCTACGGAGATGAGGTCCCCAAAAGCTGAGGAGGGCTGTTACGAAGAGTCCCAAGAGCAGGAGGGCAAGGAAGAAGACCGCAAAGTTGAGAGCGACAACGACGCTTGCCCCGAAGCTTCAGAGGGAAACAACCCCCTCAAGCTTTCTGAGAGCAAAAAGGTAACCGCGGTCGAAGGCTGGATCGAGTGGGAAGTGGGCTCTGGGCCTCAGGTGCCCTGGTGTGGCAGGGTGACCCGGCCCGAGGACGGACTGATGCAGGAGCGTCCAGGCCCGCCGGCCCTGAGGCCCCGCGCTCGGGGAGAGTGGAGATGGAGCCGGGAGTGCTGGAAGTGGGCCCTCCACGGCCGGTGGTGGGCGGAGAGCACTTTGCTGTGGACCCATCTCAGAGATCACCTTTTCTGGGAGCCAGGGTGGGGCCGTTGCAGTCCTGCCTCCTTTCGCCTCCAGTCGCCCTCGTTCCTTCCATCAGGAGGTCCTTTGCCCCTCACCTGGTGCTGCACCGAGGAGCCCACGGTGTGAGGCTAGCTTCAGGCTCTTGGCCAGCCTGTGTCAGTCGCTCGGGCCTGCCTCCTGGAGCTGCCCTGCTAGATTGATCTTCATTGGCTGTTAGGAGTGTGGGGAGGCAGGTGTGGCTCAGGGTTCTGTGGATTGCAGGGCATGGTGCAGGGCTGTCCCAAGTAATAGAATGTTTTAGTCTGCACAGCAGGGGCGTGGGCCAGTCTGGGGACAGCAGCCAGAGCCCTAACCCTTTACCTGCTGGATCTGAGAGGTTGGGATGAGAGTATTCAGGGTAACGTGCCAACTGTACAGAAGTATGTCTATATTTTAACTACTGGTACTTCCGAATTCCTGCACTAGTTGAGGTTGACTGGGGGCTCTGATTCCCTGAGGACTGAGTACTTCCTGAATCTCAGTTTTGGTATAGGCTCTTTGCGTCTTTCTAAACCCAGGGGAAGAAAATAAGTCTCTTGTGGTGGGATGTCCCAGTCAGCTCTGAGAAATCTGGAATTTTCTGGCAGCTTAGTCTGCGGCAGTGGCTAAGGATCTAGCATGCAGTTCTCTGTTAACCTTGTGGCAGAGGACCATTACTTAGGATGTAAAAAGTAGGAACAACCGCAGCCTCTTCCCCAGTGCTCTATTTCTTCGAATTCATCATATTTCACCACAGCTGGTTCAGAGCCTCTGCAATCTCCTTGCCTTGGGTGCCACATCTCTAAACGCCAGGTGGATCCTTGTACTTCAGAGTCAAGCGCATTCCTTGTGTCTACATGTGGAGGCATCCCTTTGCCTCCTCACGTCCTGCATCTTTTGCGGGCCGTTCTAATGGTGTACGTTACTGCATGCGAATTCACTTTCTCTCTGGAAGATCGTTGCGGTTGAAGAACTAGCACTTCTCCACTGTCAGCCTGTTCTAGTGCATTTTGTCTCAACAACAACAGCATTAGACTCCTCGGGGATCGTAGGGACCAGGGCCCAGGACGTGGGAGATTTGGTGGAGAGCCGCCAGAGCATGTGGGCTAACGGAGGGACAGGCGGCCAGGCAGGAGACTGAGTGACCCAGGAGAAGTATACGTCCTCCTCATGCGGAGAGCCTGGCTTCACTCTCGGAGCTTCCCTTTTTCAGAGTTGCTGACCTGTAAGAACGTTATAGTGCAGATCACCCCTGCTTGACAAGATGTGCGAGGGGTGTGGCAAGCCAGGAGACTGGCCCCACCACCTGGTTTGGCCCTGAGCAGCTGCTTAACCCATTCAGGTCTGCCTTCTCCACAGGCTGCCAGTGGGAAGATCCAGGCCTGGGCGCAGAGGAGAGATACGGCTGCCCTCACTGCCTGTTGTTTAACCTCTTGATCTCTTTCTCTTTTCCCTTTGTTTTCTCATCTTCATTATCCGTTGGACTCATGTGTTGCTGTCTTTTTATACCACCCCCCCATCTCCTGGCCTCTCCTTGTGCTTCCTTCTCATTTGATATGTTGCAGCCATCCCCTGCCCCCGAGCCCCCCATCTTCTCCTTGCCTCTTGTAGGCCTGGTGGTCATATCGGCTTTGCTCTGGTGCTGGTGGGCCGAGACGTCGTCCTAACACAGGTACTGGTATCAAGTCCTCTCCTTCCGAGGGGTAGAGGGAGGGTGCAGGTTGCCCTGGCCTCTCCTCTTTCCCCCTTTCTCTCACTTGCTTACTTCTTGCTTTTAGCATTTGGCAACAGGATACTCAGGGCTGAGGTTTAGCCTTGGTTTCTCCTTGGGCTACTGCAGAGCCCGTAGCACCTCTGAGCACGTCTTCCTAACATATAGTGAGTGAGAATGCATACTGCTGACACGGTTTGAGTTCCTGTCCTGTGGCTGGGAAAACTTTGGATGATCTCGGCACTGTTGCTACTTTGAAAAATGCCTGATTGCTTCTGATGAGCTGATGTCTGTGAGGCTGCCTGAGTGCTCTTTGTCTTTGTTTGGCCCCAGAACCAAGCTCTCACTACCATCACCGCCCAGGATGGCGAAACAAAGCATCACTGCTTTCCCCGTTGGTTGAGAGAGGAATTCCGGAGGGCTGTGACCCAGCCGCAACCCTAACCCCTGCCCAGGGGCTGTGTCTGAGGGCAGGCTCAGTTTGTCCTCCAGACATGGTGAAAATGGAACAGGGACCACTACCATGTTGTGTTCTTTCTACTGAGTAGTTCTCTGGTGTGGGGCTTCTGGTCTTCAGAAGAATCAGAACCAGAATGCCAGGAAATATTTTCTAGTTCTCTGTTTATCCCTTTTGGGTCCAGACTCTATTGTAATTGCCTTCCCAAGCCAGGCTTTCTGGACAGAATGTGGTACTGGGGAAAAGAAGGAGATGCAAGTATTCTCAGGGCACCAAGGCTGACATATTCTGGGCACCTTCCATTTGGCCTCGGTCCATGTAATCTGGTCTGTCAACAGGATACCAAATTTAGGAGGCAGAATGTGGTCTTGGGGCCCAAGATAGAGCCCTATGGTTCTTCCACCTGTCTTTGGAACCCATAAACTATTCTTTCCTGGCCTGTTCTGGCTCCTTTCTCCTGCTCCCCTGCCCCCTGCCACCACTTCACTCCCTCCCTTCTCACCCCTGCAAATGGAGTACAGCTGGCTTAATGCGCAGGTTGGGGCAGCGGCCGATGTGTATGTTGGTAGTGCTCACCAGCCTCCTTTTCTCCTTCCTTCTCCTATTTTTTCCCTCTTCATCCTTTCTCCTCTTTAAGGCATTGCACTTACTCCCCAAAACAGTCTGATCCTTTAGTGATAGGGTCCTTCCCTATACCTGTTCTTACCCAGTCTGCATCCAGATTTCTCAGTCCCTAGAGGAAGAGACCCAAAGCATTAGGCCATAAGCTTTCTGCTCCTCAGCCAAGCCCATGCAGAGTGAGAGAAGGAGCTCCAGGGTCAGAGTGCTCTTGGGAAGCCTGCTGTGCCCCACTCTGCAACTCCCAGTCCAGGAGCTAAGGCAGCGTAGCGTGTAGGAAGTGTGGCTGACAGGTGAGAACCTGGCCCCGTCTGTCTCTGCCTCTTACCACTTAGTCCCAGTGGGCAAAATGCGGAATGGGAAAATTAATTTCTTCAAATGACAGCAAAGAGTGGTAAAACCTCTGCCTTCCTCATATGAGGATCACAGGAGTTCATGTTTACGAAAGTGCTTCATAAATGATAAAACACCTCGTAAATGATTTAAAAAGCCTATACTTACATTCTACATACTATGCGCCTGGCACTCTTCTAATCACCCTACATATATTAACTCATTTAATCTTTGCAAGAACCCAACGAGGTGGCTTTTGTTATCATTTAATATGTAATAAAGCTAAGGCATGGCAAGGTCAGGTCATACCGCCAGTGAATCGTGAATTGGATTCTAAGGACCTATGTTAGCAATAACTAAAATTCCAGCCTTGCTTCCCCCTTGCTGTCTCTCCTCAGTTTGAACAGCTTTCCATGGTTGCTTCCACGTAATTAGGAAGACTCCACACTTCTCTTCAGACGGTCTCCAGTGGCATCAGCTCTCTTGACAACTAATGTCATGTTGTTAACTCTCTGCATGTATTGTTTATAAGGCCCCTTTGTGTATCGCATATGCTAAGTGTCCTCTCCCCATTCTCGCCCTGCACTTGACTTTTTGGATCTGAGACAGAATTTTTTATTCATTCCTATTAGATATACTAACATGTGGAGTTTGGGTTTGTTTTTTTTTTTAATCTTGACCTTGTAGTTTCAAATTATGCATTTCCTTGCCTGCTCCACATCCTCCTCAAAGGCGACCAGCCTACCTTCATATGTTCATGTGCATTTTTTTTTTAAGTTTTATTTATTTAAGTGATCTCTACACCCTCCTAGGACTTGAACTCACCACCCTGAGATCAGGAGTCACATGCTCTTCCAACGTAGCCAGCCAGGCACCCTGTTCATGCACATTAAAGATGAGGGCTTAGCCTCTGGGGTGTTGTCTCCAGGCTCTCTTCTATCCAGTTCACTGGTCCCCTAACAAATGGTCACACAGCAGCCTGTGCTGGGACCATGCTCTTACTTCCTCTCCTTCTCTCCAAGGAGATCATGGAAGATCTGTCAGATGTCTTGATAAAATCCAAAACCATTTCTTTTATCTGTCAACTTAGTAACCTAGTCTGAAAGGAAAGCCTGATGTGATTTACACCTTTGGGACCAGTCTTCCACTCAGCCATCCGGAACTTGCCTCTGACTGGTATAAAGGGTACCAGTTCACATTTATGGGTCTAACTCTGTCCCTTTTTTAAAAAAAATTTTTTAAATTTTATTTATTTAAGGAGCGGGGCAGAGAGAGAAAGAGAATCCCAAGCAGGCTCCATGCCCAATACCGGGCTAGACCCTGAGATCATGACCTGAGCTGAAATCCAGAGTCAGATGTTTAACCCACTGAACCACACAGGCACCCTGCTTTGTCCTCCTTTAGAAACACTGGACTGATGTTTTCAGCAGTGTGCATTAGGACATACACATCTGAGCGTGTAAATGCTTTTTCTAGCTTCCTTTCCACTTATTTTATAAATTACTCTGTATATCCACCTCTAGCATTGTTTTGCTTTCCATTTCATTTGTGCTGCTCTTTTTAGTAACCATTTCTACAAACGTAGACTCCTTTGTGCTTTGTAGAGGGGTTAAAAACCTCTTTTTAGTTCCATTATTCTCTGAGCAAATGCCTTCTTAGCATCAGTACTCTGCTCTGCTCTCACCTAAAATCATCCTGTTAGTATGCCATAGCTGACGACTCAACCCAAATCCCGTCTTTCAAGTAATACAGTAACGAAAGTAATAACAGGAACTATTTCCCCAAGTAGGTATTACCCACAATTTCATGTTCCCTAAAGGATGCTACTTTGTTGACCATGAGTCAGTGGGATTTGCTGTGGCCGGCAGTGTCTGGAGGCCTCAGCACACCAGTCCGTGCTCGGAAAGTCCGTCAGTACAGCGGTGCCCAGGGGTCTTTTAAGGCATCTGTCTCCCATGGCCGATGACTGGCTTCCTTGAGTTTCCTCAAACCAACATCATTGTCTAAAAAAGGTTTGGGCTGCCCAGGAATCTCCTGTTTGCCTGCGCTCTGTGGCGTGCTTTCTTTACCGCCCCCTCGGTCTTATCCTTTTGACGGAGTTTGTGGCTCCTGCAGGAAGCCAGCCAGTCAACCCAAAGGCCCCAGTTGACCCTCTTTGTCTTGCCGTGGCGCTGGTCCTTCCTCATTGCAACCATCGGATGCTCTTTGGTCTGCCTCCTGAGCTCACTCCTGCACCAGGAACCGGTATTGTCCTCATTCCATGGGGTGGGAGTACACATAGCCACCTCCGGTGATACTTCCGGGTACCTAGCTCCGCTGGAACTAAGACCACATTGACTCCAGTTTCCCAGAAGGTGAGAGAGACCATACTGTGAGGTCCCTGATGTCTCTCCAGTGCCGGTAGACAGGGCACTCTCTGGCTTAGGGAGGGGTTCCAAAGGCCGGGCACTCACCATTTGTCTTTGGTCCCCACAGAACATGTTTGGGATGTGGAAGCCTATGGTGTTCTTGGCTATTGCGGCTGTGGCTCTGTATGTGTTACCCAACATGCGACCGCAGGAGTCAGAGTTCTGCCTCATGGAGTGATGGCAGACCTGGGCCAGCCGAGGGGGCAGATCCCCAGTGGCTACTACCCTCAGCTTTGGGCAGGACACACTGTGCCAGAGCCCCCACCCCACCCATGTGTCCTTTGTGTCCCCCATCTCCTTAGCCTCAGTCACCCAGGCTGGAAAGGTTATGGGGAGCTGCTGGCTGCCATCTCCTGCCTTGTATAAGAACCTGGGTTCTGTGTCATTAAATATCAACCTAATTACCTGAGACTCTGCTTTTTCTTTGTTAAACACCTCAGAACACAACCAGGACAGAGCGGTTTCCTTTCTACCAGGGACCTCACGTAAGGATCTGGTTCCTAAATATTTCTCACCCTACAGATGACCTCAGGGATTGGAGGGGCGGTCCTTGTGCTGCCAGCTGGATTGCAGACGCGCTGGTCTGCACACGAGACCCTGTCTCCAGGGGCTCGTCCAGACACAGGAATGGAATGAGCTGGGTGCTCTGTGTGTGTGTGTGTGTGGGGGGGTCAAATGACTTGCCCCAGGGCCTAGGCCCATACCCATCTGCAGTGAGAAGAGCGCCCTGAGAAGATCTGCTTGCAAGCTTTCATGGCCCGGTCCTTGTGACTCCCCATGGGATTCTCAGGACTTACTGATCATGTAGGGTCACACAGTGAAGAGGTGACACACTCAGCTTGAATTTGAAGAGGGCTTCGTGAAGGGACTCCATACACAGGAAGAGTTAGGAGAACCAGCAAGGAATAGTGAGGTCCCCGGGGCACCAGCCACAGTGTCTCCCATCCTGGGCCCGAAGTGGGGTGGGGAGGAAGCAAGGCCTAGAGGCCTGGAAAGGGACCCCAGACCCACACGGAGGGAGGTACAGCCCTCGTCAGGGCCTGACACCCTCTCTTCTGTTGACACGTCTCACTGGCTAATCCCAGCTGGGAGCCAGAGAGCCCAGGTGACGTCAAGTCAGTCCCCTGGAATTGAGAGCAGGGCAAAGGATGGAGAGTGGATCAAAGTGGGGACAAGCAGAATGATGTGGATAACTTCTGAGAGTCCTTGTTTGCCTTCCTTTCTGTGGAACCCCTTGTGATCTGCTGTTCCATATGAATGCGTCCATAGGAGAGGCCCCGAGGGTATTCATAAGCCACAGTGGGCGGAAACAGCTCTATGACTGCTGCTTTCCTAGACGCCTTCTCTCTGCCTCTTTGCTGCCTGGCGCCAAATGAGCTTGTTCCATCAACCCAGATACCCAAAGCCACGCATATCTATAGGATGAGGCACTGTGGTGGGCACCACTATGCATGAAACGAATTCACTTCTCCCTTGGCCTTTTCCTAAGGGGCCTGGGGCCAGTGCTAACATCATGACCAGCCCCTATAAACAGGGCTGCCCCTGGGGCAGCCTTTTGCTTCCCTTTTAATGACTCCTCTTGGAAGACCATAGTGATTTAGCCTCACCCCTTGCTGCTCAAAGGGTGGTCCACACACCAGCATGGTCAGCTTGTTAGAAAGGCAGACCCTCAGCCCCCCTCCCCAGACCTCCTGACACAGAATCCACATTTTAACAAGATCCCCAGTTGATTAGTATGCACAGTAAAAATTCGAGAAGAACTGCACTCAGTCACGTTAGGTGGTGTGTTCTCAGTTGTAACCTACATTGGAGAAATTCTTTCACAACCCACTGGGTACCACTGGCCTCTTGCTGTTGAGTGTAGTGAGACCCTGTTTCTGTTTTTTTATCCACTTTACTCCAGCCGGAAGTTGGCTGGAGAACGTGTGGTGGAAAGGGCTAGAAGATTACCAGTGAAGATCAGTGATTTCACTTGGAATTAGAAACCAAGATGGAGGTCATGGTCTGGTAGGTAGTTAGCCTCCAGTTGGAACTTTATCAGTTCCTTCCCAGGCCTGAGCCAAGAGCCTGAGCAATGGAGGGAAAGTGGTCCTGCTTTTCCCCAGCCTTTTTGCTTGGAATATAGAACTTTTCCCATCCCCCAGCCTTTTTGCTTAGAATATAGAACTTTTCCCATTGGGACATTTGCCCTGTTGGCTCATTTTAGAAAGCCATCCCCTTCGTCACTGGGAGCTTTGTGCCTCCTGGTCCTATTGACACACTGTTGCCAGAGTAAAGAGGTCTCTCTTCACATGTTACCTCCTTTCATCTTCAATTCAAAACAAAACAAAACAAAACACCCCTATGAGGGTACTATTAACTCCATTTTACAGATTAGAAAACTGAAGCCTTAAAGCATTCTGTGACCTGGCCAAGGTTGCAGAAGCCAGAAGTGAAGAGGCTAGAACAAGCCTCTGACTCTTTCCAGCCTCCAGCAGAGTCCCTGGCATGTAAGCCAGGGCCACAGTTGGTATCACTGATTGATCAGAGTGCCAACTCTTGAGTCTGGCCAACCTGGTATCATCCCAGGTGACTATGGAAATGTCCCTGGCTCCAGAAAAACAAGATTTTCAGACATGGCCCATTAGACCTGGTCACTTCGATTCCACTCAGCCCAAGTTAAATATGGCCAGTGTTGGTGGCTGGTGTCCCTTGATGGGAAAGGCAGGGGCAGGTGAATGGCCAGGCAACCTGGTCTCCTGAGACAGGTCAGTGGGTGGTGAGTCAGGGGGCTATAAACGGCCTGTGGCCCCAGCCAGCACTCCCCAAATACTCAGCTGATGAAACCCCCTGTAAACCCTCTCTGGGCCCCTGCCTGCCTCAGGGAGGAGCACATCAGCCCTTCTCAGGGAGGGGGGCCTCACTTGGCAGCCCCAGGACCAGCATTGTGCACGGTCTGTTCCAGCTTTCATGGCTGGGCCCAGCCTCATGGGCTATATTGAGGGCTGAGTCACCAGCCTGCGCCTGGGTCAGGCTGACTGTGACTGGCTGGCTGGGGCCTGAGTCAGGCCCCGATTTATCCTGGAGAGCAAGAGGTTCGGGTTTCTGTGGGAGGGGGTGAGAAGGATGCCGGGAACCATCCTTGGCACTGGGCACCCTTGTCTGCCAACCATTCACTTACTCCCCTGGAGCCACACACAAACCTCTCTTGTACAGAGGGAAGGAGAAGGGGGAGAGAGAGGGCAGAGAGGGGAGAGAGAGGGGAGGCTATACTTGGGAGTTCTTTCTTCACTCACTGGCTTCCCCTCTGAAATCCCCCCACCCCTTAAGAGGTGCCCCTAACTTACTGGGGGACCTCAGGTAATGCCCACAAAACAGGACTGTGAGCCAGTAGAGTTTGTTAAAGCCTGTCTGCTCCAAGCAAACCCACCCTACCCCGTCCTCTCCTCCCCAGGAGCGATGTTTCAGATCTGTACCTTAGCTTCTTCATCAGGGCTTCAAAGACAACCTCACTGAACCCTGAGCTGGCACCTCAGACTGGGTATCAAATGTCTACCGTTTTACACACACACGCGCGCGTGCACACAATTCACTGTGAGACCGAGCCATGTGTCATGTGTCTCCAGCCGGGCATCCCTCCACAGGAGAGCTCAGCCTCTCAAGCAGACGGTCAGCACTGATGCCCAAGGGTTGGTTTTGGACAGGGGACAAAGGTGGCATGGGGGAATGAGCGTTCTGGAGATGGGGGGTGCCAACAGGAGAGTGGAATTCCTGAGCACCTCGTCACAGGCAGCCGACAGAACATGAGCCGCAGGGCCCAAGCTATTTATACCTCGCCTGTCACTATCAGGGCCCCCAGAGCTTCCCCCCTCCCAAGTCACACACAGCAGGTCCCTTTTCTGTTTCTGGTCCCTTCTCTGCTCCTCCCCCTCCCTACCTAATGAGAAGGGATAGAAATCATTCATGGACACCTTTGACCATAAGCACTGCCCCCCACAAAACCCCTGAACTTGTTTCTGAGCTCCAGAACAGGGACTGCCTTCATTCTGCCCTTGAAGAGACAGCCCTCAAAGATACCCTCACTCCTCTTTTCATGATGCCTGGGGGTAGAAGAGGATTAAGAATGATTCACCGAAAAGGTCCCAGAACCTTCCCAATTCTAATCACCACACAGTCTGAGTTGGGGACTATCTGGCCCAAACTTACTGGGTCAAGAAGGATGGGGCAGCTGAGGAAGTTTGGCCTAAAAGGGGCACCAGGACATATGAAATGCATGTACGCTACAGAACTGCAGACCATATATTCTCCACACAAGTCCGTTCTGTGGTGCTTTCGCCTCGCTCCAAGCAGATCTGCTGTCCGAGTGCCTCAGTTTCCTTGCTATCACCATACCGTAGGCCTCCAGCTACCCTTGACTTACCCTGAGCCCAGTCCTGCCTAGGCTTTCTGGCTGGCTTGCTTGGGCTCTCCCTGCCCACCAGCCTTGTCACGTTTCCCCTTGGCTGTTCTGGGCTGGGATCTCCCTGTTTCTGTCTGGCTAACCCGCCCTTTTGCTGGAAGGATCTGCCTGTGGCCCACATGGGCACACTGCCCAGGGGGCTCCCTGGCACAGTGGGGCAGAGTCTCTCACTGCCCTCTCATCACCTTAAGGTTGAGTCAGACATGGGGGGAGTGGGGGTAGACACAGTCTGACTCACCAGGTACTCTTTTCCTGAGCTCAGCTTCATTCTGAGAGGATGAGGCCAACTGGGCTGGTGACAGGGACACTGAGTCAGGGGCAGCCTCAGTCTTCCCCCTGGGACCCTGGGTTTGGGCTTCAAAGGAGGCTTTTCTACCTGTAAAGTGGAGCACCCCCAAACCTTCTCCCTGATTGGCCTGGGCAGTGTCACTGCTTCCTCTCAGTCCATCTGTACACAAGCACACACACTTCCTTTCCCCTGCAGGTGGACAATAGCCTGGGCCAAGAGCCAGGACTCCCAGGCCCTGTCAACGGCCCTGCCACCAATTCATCCAGAAAAGTCTGTCAACACTAGTTCAGTGTGTTTGGTTCCAACCACTAGCCTCAGTATCCCCATTTATCTCTTTGGTCCCAGAGCCTCTGAAAGGGGTGTATTTCATCTCGCCCGGGCAATACTTAGTTTGGGGGTACTGCGTGCTTTCACCCCTCACCTTCCATCTCTGTGATCCACGTCCACAGCGCAGCAGTGGTGCGGGGACCGAGCCCCGCCTGGGCCGCAGACCCAGGCCGGAGCGGGGGTGGGGGGGCCCGAACCCCTCCCGCCACCACCGGGACCGCGTGGGGGAGGGGAGGCAGAAGGCGGGGCCAGCCGGCTCGGCGCGGCCCCCACCCGCGGGCCGGGCGGCATTCCTGGGAGGCCGGCGCTCTGACGTGGACTCGGGGGCCGCAAGCGCGGCGTGGGGGGGGCGCGGCCCCGGGGGCTTCTTAAACCCCCCGCCCCGGCCCGGCCCGCACTTCCCGAGCACCGCTCCGCCCCCGGAGGGAGAGAGAAGGAGAGAGAGAGAGCGCGACCGAGGAGCGGAGGAGGCCCGCAGAGTCCCGCCAGCCAGGGCGCGAGAGAAGTTGATAGCGCAGCGCAGAGCAGCGAATCCCGCGGTCGCGCCCCGACAGCGCCCCGACAGCGCCCCGGCCCGAGCCCAGCCCCGGCCCAGCAGGCAGCCCAGTTCCCGCCCCAGCCCCGCGCCAGCATGATGAACAACAACGGCTACTCCGAGGCCGCGGGCCTCGGCCTGGGCGACGAGATGGACGACATGCCGTCCACGGAGAAGGACCTGGCGGAGGACGCGCCGTGGAAGAAGATCCAGCAGAACACGTTCACGCGCTGGTGCAACGAGCACCTCAAGTGCGTGGGCAAGCGCCTGAACGACCTGCAGCGCGACCTCAGCGACGGGCTGCGCCTCATCGCGCTGCTCGAGGTGCTCAGCCAGAAGCGCATGTACCGCAAGTTCCACCCGCGCCCCAACTTCCGCCAGATGAAGCTGGAGAACGTGTCCGTGGCCCTCGAGTTCCTCGAGCGCGAGCACATCAAGCTCGTGTCCATCGGTCAGTGCGGGCGAGCAGGGTGCGGGCACGGGGGGAAGGGGACCTGCCCCGAGGATGGGCCGGCCGGTGGGGGCGGCGGACACATTGGGTGGGTGGGCGCGGGGAGCTGAGATGGAGCAGAGGGAGACGCCCTGGCAGAGGGACACAGAGACAGGCCCCTGGCCCTAGCTTGCTTCCCCGCCCATCCACGCAGGCCACAAGGGCACTGCTGCACACAGGTCTGTCCCTAGAGCAGCGTCCAGGGGTGTCCGGATGCGGAGGTCCCGACCTTACCGTTCCTAAGTCCTCCAGCTCAGCCTTCCTGCACACACTCCCATCAACCCGACTGGACTCATTGTCCCCTTTCTTGCCATTGGGCCATCCCAGCCCATGCTTGAGAAGACAGGGTCGGTGCCCATTACTGATTCCTGGGGATGTCTACTCCCTAAACAAAACAAATAGCTTCTTTGCCTCCCAGCACCTCCACAGGGGAAGGACCGGGCTGAAGACAGGTCCCAATCACTGCGCATCCAAGGGCTGGGAGGCAGAGGGAGAGCTGGTAGCCAGGCAAGCATGGGGCTGGGGGACCTCCGTAGGCATGTGCTCAGCAGCTGGGTTCAGGCCCCTGGGCCAGAGCAGGCCGGGCCCAGCCTCAGAAACCTAAAAAGGCACTGAGCGAGTGCAGAGAATCTTAACCCCTGCCTGTCCACCTCCTGCTTCAGCCTGCCTCGGAGGGTACTCCCCCAAGTCCATGCCAGGCCCCAGCCCACCCCCTAGGCCGGGATTGGCTGTAGCTAACCCTCTGGGTTGAGGGGAGGGAGGAGAAGGCCTGTAGAAGGGAGGAAGTCATTGAGTGTAACCAGATTTGGAAGGTGTATCAGTGGTGGTGGGGGTGGGGAGGCACTCCAGGCTTCCAAGCCCAGCCGGGGATCTAAGGGTGGGCTCTGAGTGGCCCGAGGCTGCTCCTCCCCTTCCAGCCCCGCAGAGCTCCCTGCTCGATCGGAACCTAGGAAGACCCCTACCCTCTAGTCCTGGGAAGACCCCCTACCTCTCACCCTGTGGCGAGCTCTTCCGAGTCTTGCTGTGATTTACAAGAAGGGGCCCCTTGGGGTGCATCCCAGGGCCCCAGGAGAGGAGTTTCACACAGGGTCAGGTGCCTTCCCCCACCAGGGTACCCCAGAGACTTCTCTAGATAATTGAATGTCTGTCCACCCCCACTGTCCCTCAGGGCATCTCTAGGCCTCCTGAATTAGCAGCTGAAGTCAGTCCGGGGCCCTTTGCCCTGTCCAGTCCCTTCTCTAGGCCTTACCCCTCCTGCCCCAATACTGCCCCCTCACCCCACCCTCTCTGGCCTGGAAATAGCCCTGCCTCCGTGACACAGCAGATGTCTCTGAGCTTTCCAGAAGGACGAGCCTGAGGACAGGGGGTGGGGGAGGGGGCTCTGGTGTTTGTAGTGGGACTGAGGGCTGCATGAATGTGTGTGTGTGTGTGTGTGTGTGTGTGTGTGTTGGGGGCCATCAGACAGTGTGCGGGGGCGGGGGGGGGGGAGTCAGAGACAAGTTCGCTCTGGGGCTGTCATCCCCCCTGAATGCTGGGATTTGATGACGGGACTGACTGTCCCAGGTGGGGTCTCAAGGGGGGTGCCTGGGGCCTTACCAGGACTTTATAGGAAACTGCAGCCTTCCCCTCCCTTCCCCACTGCGGGGGTGGCCGGCCCCTCTCCAGGCCTCATCCTTCCTAAGCACACCTCTCCCCTCCCCCATGACGGTGCCTGGCTTGGGCCCCTTGGCTCAAGTGTGGAGAGGCCGGCTCAGAGTAGAGGGGGAAGAAGCAAAAGATGGTTTGGGGGTGGGAGGGACGCTCCTCCGTTCCCGCTGAGAGGAAGGGGAACTGTTCCCCATTTGGGCCAAGTGGCTGACTCGCGCTGATGAGATAAGCTGTCAGCAATTCGGGGCCGGGCCTGAGGCTAAGTGAGGGGGGAGGGGGCACCGGCAGTGGGACTGCTCAGCCCTGCGGGGAGATGTAAAGGGATTCCCCATCAGGGGTGGCATTCTGCTTCCTCTGGTTCCTTCTGGCCCATGTAGTGGTGGGAAGGGACTGGCCGGTGGCGGGGTGGAGGGGCTTCCGCTGGGCATTGTCTCAGGACTGAAATGGAGCATCTGGGCTCCCGTTAGGGGGTCAAAAAGACTCCCCACTTCTCTTTCTAGGACTAACCTGGGAGCTGGGAGCCACGAAGTCCACCTGAGGAAGGGGTGCTCAGCCTAGGTTGACGAGCTGTGTGCCCTTACCCCAGCACCCCGACCCGGCCCCCACCACCCCCTCAGCCCCTCCAAACAAAGAGGCTTAATGAGCTCTGTGCCGCAGCTGTTCCCCAGTTGCTATTCCTCCTAGAGCCAACAGCTGAGGGAGGGGCTGGAGGGGGCAGCAGCTGTGCCGGCCCCTCCCTCGCCCAGGCCCTCTCTCCTCCCCCTCCACTTGAGGCCTGGGGTGGCCTCGGGGACTGGCTGTCAGGCTCCTCCCACCCCCTTGGGGGTGTCCCCAGGCCGGAGACGAAGTGGTGGCTCCGGGTGTGAGGGAGGACTCCTGGCTTGGTTGGAGCTCCCCTCTCCTGCCTGGCCTGGGGGGCGGGGGCGGGGGTGGGTAGGGAGGGGAAGGTCATTGCTCCTGAGCGAGACTCCAGGCCCCTCTCTTGCCTCACGCCAAAGTGGACCACTTGCTGTTTGGCCCAGGGCCAGTTCCTGGGGAGAAGCTTCTCCCTGAAGCAAATATGAACGACACCCCCTCCCACCCCAGCAACCTCAGGGCCTCCCTCCCAGAAACCTGGCCCCAGTTGCAAGAAACGCTCCCGGCTGTGTGCACACTGGCTTTGGAGGCTGTCGGGGTGGTGAGAGGCGGCAGGGCACTGGGTGTCAAGACTGTGTGAAAGTCTTGCGGGCCGTGTGTTTGCGAGAGCGCGCCGGAGCACGGGGAGGCCGGGAGGGAGTGTGTCATGGAATCTGAAAGCTGCCAAACCATTGTGCTGCGGCCGAGCCAGGGGGGAGTAGGGGCGGGCTGGGGAGCTGCCGGGGAAGGAAGGATGAATCAGTGAAAGGGTGGGGGAGCCAAGGGGGCTAGAGCTGGGGGCCAGAGGGACACACAGGCTGAGATTCTCCCTCCTGGGGGGGTTGGTGGGGGGTGGGGTGGGGGACTCTGGAGTTCCGCAGGCCTTTGGTCTCTGAGCTGCTTTCTCCCGATATCCAGAGGAGAAGGAAAAGATGTGTTAAGGGGCGGGGGTGCCTCCAGCCCCACCCTCTGCTATCTCTCGGGCAACACCAGTAAACAAGGCTGACTCTCCCCGCCTCCCCCCCCGCCGCCCCCTCCTAAAAGTGGTGTTCAGGGAAGCTGACGATTTCAGTCCTGCATTGTCCTTACATATAAGCTGGTTTGCAAAGATCTATACTCTAGTCCACCTTGGCTCCTGGATCTTTCTTTCTGTCTGTGGAAGGAGAACTAGGTCCCCCAGATCTTGGGGAGTGGGTTCTGGCATTCCCCCAAGGAGGGGATGGGTGGGGAGTCTGAGCTTCCCAGACTTGAGTCCACATGGGGGGCATTCTTCCTGTGAAATCCCACCGGCCCCAGCATTTAAAAACATGATTTTCAAGCTTTACCCGTGTTTGCACTGTACCCCCTCCCTCCTTCCCGAACTTTGTTCCAAAAGCCTTTTATGGTGTTCAGAGGAGAATTTTGCTGGAACCAGGTTAGCTTTATTCCTCTCCAAATTAAGTTTTTAAGATATGCACCCATTCAACCAGTATTTATTGAGTATAAGTAAATACTGATAAGTAAATAATAAAATACTATCTAGTGTGAAAGAAGCCAGACAAAAAGAGCACATACTATAGGATCCCATTTGTATAAAACTCCAGAAAATGCAGATGAATCCATAGTAACCAAGGGCAGACCAGTTGTTGCCTAGGAAGGAGGGACAAGGAGGGGCAGCCGGAGGGATCACAAAGGGTCGCGTGTGAGGAAATTTGGGGAGAGATGGGTATGTTTATGACGTGGTGATGGCGTTAGGGGCATGTACAGTTGTGTACTCGAATATGGGCAATTTGCTGGGAGGCAGGCATACCTTAATAAAACTGTTAAAAAGTGAAAACAAAACGGCGTTCTGCCCCCAGGAGGCTTACGATCCCGGATAATCGCCCAGGTGCCTGCAGCCTGATGGAGGCTTGTGTCCCACAGGTGAAAGTACCTTGGGGGTTTCGGGAGCACATTGGGAAGCAGCCTCACTGAGAAGGGAGGGTCCTGGAAATGTTAGGCTTCTGGGTCCAGCCTCCGCAGAGGGTGAGACTTTGGTAGGCAGAGAAGGGGGCAGTTTCCAGAATCCGGCATTCCGGCCCCCCCCTCCCCCAGGGCTCTAAGGGCAGCTTCGGGAGCTGAGCTGTGGAGGGCAGCGCCCTTGCTGAGCCCCACTGTCTGTCCTCTCCACTCTGCAGACAGCAAGGCCATCGTGGATGGGAACCTGAAGCTCATCCTGGGTCTCATCTGGACGCTGATCCTGCACTACTCCATCTCCATGCCCATGTGGGAAGACGAGGATGACGAGGACGCCCGCAAGCAGACCCCCAAACAACGTCTGCTCGGCTGGATCCAGAACAAGGTGCCCCAGCTGCCCATCACCAACTTCAACCGCGACTGGCAGGACGGCAAGGCTCTGGGCGCCCTGGTGGACAACTGTGCCCCTGGTGAGTGGGCCGCGGGGCCCATCACGGAGCCCTTTGCTGGTGGTGGTGAGGCCTGTGCTTGTCAGAGTGGCGGTGTCAGGGCTGGGGGAGTCGGAGCGCCTGGGGGGCTTGCCCCCTGCTCCAGCCGCGGTCCTTGCTGGCGTCAGGCCCTTCGTGACAGGTAGTGTCAGCTCCCGTAGTTTGCAGCAAAAGGTTCAGCGTTCCTCCTTTTACAGACAGGGACACTGAGGTCCAGAGAGGGCCAGTGACTCATCCAAGATCACACAGCTTATTTGTGGCAGAACCAAGCTAGAGCCCAAGACCTCAGCTTCCTCCTCCATGAGCTTCGTACTTTGCCACAGGGGTACCATTTCTGCTGAGCTGAGAGAACGGAAGTGTGGTAGAACTTATAGCAAGAAGGCCAGGAGCTCGACCCTGAGAAGGTTCTACTTCGTGAGACCCCAGGAGACGCTTGAAGGAGAGCCGAGGCTGGTGGGGCACCCCCTGGTGGCCAGTGGCCCGGCCCTGCCCCCTCTCACTGTAGGCCCCAGCCTAGTCAGGTGGAGGCAGCTCAGGGTCCACGAGGAGACAGAGGCATCACAGAATAGTGCCCTGCCCCACAGGCAGCTCCCTCTCTGACCGTGACCCCCCAAGCAGATAGGTCATCTTCTAACTCGGCTGGATCAGCTGGGCTACTAGCCCCTTGGGAGAGTCCTCCCCCAGCCTAGGGTCAGCCGGGGAGCAGGGGGTGGGAGGCGGGGGCACTAGCCACTTGGGAAGCATTCCCAGCTGCTGAGCCATTGCCCACAGCTGGTGAGGCCGCCAGCGGTGAGCTCAGCTGTTCCGGCGGTCATGGATTCCAGCCTTTGAGCCACCCCCTCCCAACCAGTGAGCATCACCCCTTCTCCAGCTCTGGCCCACACCAAGCACCCCCTTACCTCTGCACTCCTCGACAGGAGTGATCTGGAGCCACCTTAGCATTCTTCCCATTAGGAGGGATGGGTTTTCGCTGGCCACAGAAGAGAACCCATTCTCTGAAAATATGCCCTTAAGCACCTCAGTTTCCCCAAGTGCTCAGTGAGGAAAGAGAGGGTGTCTCTTGCCCTAAAGCTGATGTGGGAAGGGCCTGGGACTCTAGGGCTTGAGGCCGGCTGTGAGAAGGCCTTCTGGGGGGACAGGTCTGGGGCATGTGCAGGATGGGGCCTCCGACCTCCCTCCCCTATGTACTCCCGGGGCAGCTGGGATGAGGGGGAGTCCTCATAGGGTCTGTGCTGGGACCCGGGCAGCCAGGAGACTGACTGGCAGGGCCGGTGCCAGGCTGCGTCAGCCAAGGCAGAAAGGCCTCATTGTTGGTGCTCGGGGTGGGCGGGAGGGGGGTGCGCCTCTCAACAGTGACGGGCATCCCAGCCGATGGGCCCGAACATAGGGGGTCAGCAGGAACCTGGCCTGTCAGGGGCCTCAAGCCGCGTGGCCGTGGGTGTGACTCCGCAGCGTGTGAGACTCTTGGATGCGCAGATGCTCTGCATTCTGGCTGGCTGCTCCCCACTAATCGTCATCTCCTTCTGCCATCTCTCCAGGCCTCTGCCCTGACTGGGAGGCCTGGGACCCCAACCAGCCCGTGCAGAACGCCCGGGAGGCCATGCAGCAGGCGGACGACTGGCTCGGGGTGCCCCAGGTACACGAGCAGATAGGGTGGGGGAAGAGTAGAGGGCCAGAGGGCCCCGGATGCATGTTGGGTCTCTGAGGAGGCCCAGTCAGGCTGTGGGAGAGAAGCGAGGTTGCTAGGCCAAGGGCACCCTGTAACCCCCTTCCTCCCTGTGGCAGGTGATTGCCCCCGAGGAGATTGTGGACCCCAATGTGGATGAGCATTCTGTCATGACTTACCTGTCCCAGTTCCCCAAGGCCAAACTCAAACCTGGGGCCCCTGTTCGCTCCAAGCAGCTGAACCCTAAGAAGGCCATCGCCTATGGGCCTGGTAGGTGCTGAGCCCCCTGACTATCTTCCTGGGTGGCTGGGGATACCCTAGGGTGGAGTGCCCTAAGTACCCCGGCCCTGCCTTCCGCCCCTCAGGCATCGAGCCCCACGGCAATACTGTGCTGCAGCCTGCCCACTTCACCGTGCAGACGGTGGACGCCGGCGTGGGAGAGGTGCTGGTCTATATCGAGGACCCCGAGGGCCACACTGAGGAGGTACCGAGATCTCTGGGGACAGGAGGGATTGGCATGGGTTTGGAGCCAGAGACCACAGGCTAACAGGGATGGCCTGGAGACGGCCACCGGCACTTGCTGTTGTGCTGGGGACTGGAGGAGGCGTCACCGTGGGGGGCGCCAGGCACTGGGGGGGCAGGAGGGGCTATGGCCACTGTGACTTCTAATCTTTTTCTTTCTCAATAGGCCAAGGTGGTTCCCAACAACGACAAGAATCGCACCTACGCGGTCTCCTATGTGCCCAAGGTCGCTGGGCTGCACAAGGTAGCTCCCAGCAGACCCTCCCCATTCCAGTCACATGCTTAGCTCTGGCTGAGTGGACCCCCCTCTCCACAGTTTGCACCACCCCTCACCCCAGCACACCCAGAGGCCCGCCTCCCCCGATCTTGGCTCCACTCTGCCTGCCCGCCCCCTCAGAACTGCTTTTCCCAAGAAGCTGAAGCTTGCCCCCTGTCCCCAGGTCACCGTGCTCTTTGCCGGCCAGAACATCGAACGCAGCCCCTTTGAGGTGAATGTGGCCATGGCCTTGGGGGATGCCAACAAGGTGTCAGCCCGTGGCCCTGGCCTGGAGCCTGTGGGCAATGTGGCCAATAAACCCACCTACTTTGACATCTACACAGCGGGTAAGGATGGGCCCCAGCAAGGTGGCGGCCCAGCAGTCCGTGACTGCATGGGGTGACATGGATGCGGACCTGGGGCAGAGGGGGGTGGGTGGGCCCAGGACAGGGGAGCTCGGTGTGCCCGGAGCAGGGGTGCTCACAGCCTTTGTGCCTGGCAGGGGCTGGGACTGGTGATGTTGCCGTGGTGATCGTGGACCCGCAGGGCCGGCGGGACACAGTGGAGGTGGCCCTGGAGGACAAGGGTGACAGCACATTCCGATGCACATACAGGCCTGTGATGGAGGGGCCCCACACTGTGCACGTGGCCTTCGCCGGTGCCCCCATCACCCGCAGCCCTTTCCCTGTCCACGTGGCAGAAGGTAAAGGCCCTTCATCCCCATAGTCCCGCTCACTGAGGCCAGGACATAGAACTGCCACCAAGTTCTGGGTCGGAGTGCTTATGGGAGAAAGGAGCAAATCCAGGGATGGGACGGGAGAGCTGAACCTTTGAAATAGGTAGAGAAGCCATGGTGCCGGGGAGGGAGAGGCGTAGATCTGGAGAGGCCTCATCCGCATCATCTCTCCACACACTACCCCTGGAGACCCAGGAGACCACAGCAAAGCTTGTCAGACAGGGGCCACCCTGGGACAGTTGCAGGGGCATAGGCGACAGGCCTCAGGTGGGGGCTTCTGCCACTCGGTTCTCTCCCTGCTGCTCAGAGCCTTTGCTGCCAGTCGACCACTCCATGCCCATCCTCCCCCAGGCTGAGAAGGTGGTGGCATATTAGTACTATCCGGGAGAGGTGGCGCCGGCGTGGCCGTAGGTGACCCGCCTCACCTGTGCTGGGGGGCAGGGCCCGGTGTGGAACTGCCCCCCCTTCCGTGGCATTCTGTGGCAGGCCCCAGGTTCCATGCCATTGCCTGTGCCCCATGCCAGCCCCCGCCCAAGGGGTTTGAGTCCAGTTTATGTGTTCCGTGGCAGGCTGAGATTGCCATTCTTTGGCCCGTGTTTAGCAGCAAGGTCTGGGTTCACTGCCATTGGTAGCCTTCTGTGGCAGGTTGATCTCCATGCATTGCCTGTGATTTGTGGCAGGCCCCCTGTTCCGTAGGATGTCTCCTGTTCTGGGGCCCTGCAGAATGTTTTGGGGCATGACTTAGTCCTAAAGCTGCTGTGGAGGGTCTGACTGGGAAGGCTCATGTGACTGTGGGTGGGTGCCCTTGGGTGGTTTGGGGCCCTCCCCTATCTCTCTTTGCCCCCCTCTCTGCCCAGGCTCTGCCATGTGTTTGTCCCAGGCAACACTGACGCTGAGAAGCCCAGAGGGGAGGGTTTCTTATAGCTGGCTCCCTGTCCCGGCACGGCTCCCGAGGGCCCCGGTTGTGTCAGTGGATCCAGAGGCGGACAGCATGAGGCCCAAGCCCATGCCTTTGAGGATGTCAGGGAGACTATGCCCAGGGAGGTGGCGGGGAGGAGTGGTGAGAGGCTGAGGCTCTATCTCAGGCCCCTCAGCGCCCCTGATCTTCTCTCTCGAACCCCCAGCCTGTAACCCCAATGCCTGCCGCGCATCGGGGCGGGGCCTGCAGCCCAAGGGTGTGCGTGTGAAAGAGGTGGCAGACTTCAAGGTGTTCACGAAGGGTGCCGGCAGCGGGGAGCTCAAGGTCACAGTCAAGGGGCCAAGTGAGTACCAGGGCCCAGGACTGGGGAGTGGGAGAGCAGGGAGGAAATCTGGCCAGTGGGTCTGCCTACCTGAGGGCAGTGATGGTTAGCACCATGCCTGCCACCCTGGAGAGACTCCAAAGAGAGGCTGACCAAAGGCACCATGGAGTCTTAGGCACATTGTCTCTTCTTTTGCATCAATTTCCCGACTACAAGCCGGGAAGGATCCTCTCACCCCTACGTGCTACCCTGGGGGTCGTGCAGAGGGAGGACATATGATCTCTGCCTGAGCTTCAGCTCTGCCCCCTAGTAGCAGTGCCCTCAGGCTAGGCCTGGGTCCCCAGGGCTCCTTGAGGGGAACTAAGGAACTCTGACCTCCTTCTCTGCCCCCCATCTCCTCAGAGGGCACAGAGGAGCCAGTGAAGGTGCGGGAGGCCGGGGATGGTGTGTTCGAGTGTGAGTACTACCCAGTGGTGCCTGGGAAGTACGTGGTGACCATCACATGGGGTGGCTATGCCATCCCCCGCAGGTAAGCCATGCACCCCGTGCCTTCCTGTCTGGGCCCTAACGGGGCGGGAGGAGGACGAGGGGCTACCTGGTACTCCGAGGGGAGGGTGGTACTTCTAGTGGAGGTACTTCCTAGCATGGACGCCAGATTCCTCTTTGCCCAGCCCCTTTGAGGTACAGGTGAGCCCAGAGGCAGGAACACAGAAGGTTCGGGCCTGGGGTCCCGGCCTGAAAACGGGCCAGGTGGGCAAGTCGGCCGACTTTGTGGTGGAGGCCATCGGCACGGAGGTGGGGACACTGGGTAAGTGGCTGGATTGTAGCAGGTGCGAATGCTGGGGAGTGGTATGTTGGAGGGACGTGGGAAGTGAGTGGGGGCACAGGAGGTGGGAATGCTGGGTAGCATCAGGATGAGATGGAGTGGGACACTGGGGCGACGGAGGGAGTGATGGGAGTGTCCGAGCTGCCTCTCATGGCCTCTCATCTTCCCTCCCTTGCACACAGGCTTCTCCATTGAAGGGCCCTCACAGGCCAAGATCGAGTGTGATGACAAGGGGGATGGCTCCTGCGATGTGAGGTACTGGCCTACAGAGCCCGGGGAGTATGCCGTGCATGTCATCTGTGATGATGAGGACATCCAAGACTCGCCCTTCATTGCCCACATCCAGCCGGCCGTGCCCGACTGCTTCCCAGACAAGGTGCAGTTGGGGACCTGCATGTGGACCCAGGATGGGGCCAGGGGGCCCTCCTCCAGTCCCTGTCCTAGCTTTCCGCTCCTCCCCCTGCACAGGTGAAGGCCTTTGGGCCTGGCCTGGAGCCCACTGGCTGCATCGTGGACAAGCCTGCAGAGTTCACCATTGATGCCCGTGCCGCTGGCAAGGGAGACCTGAACCTGTATGCCCAGGTGGGGCACCGCCTAGCCCTGTCACCCCCCACTGTCCCAGGCAGGAACCCTGGGAGGGTGGGGGCAGGTGAGAGGCAGAGGAAGTTGTAACATCTCAGGACTGACTCTCATGGATCCAGGAGAACTATGCAAAACTGAAAATTGTGTTTTCTGATGATAATCTTAACATATTTTACAAAAAGTGTATTTGGTTGCACTAATAATTTTTTATTTGAAAGATGATTTGATTCAGACATTGGCTTCCCAGATCAGTTCCTCAAACTGGTGTCCACCAATCCCTAAAGTTAATGAATGTATTCTTGGGTCCAAGAGGATGATTTTTCTTTAAAGTGTTCATTGTTCAACTTTAGAAACGTGGATTTAGCCCAGCCTCTCCCCTACTAACACCTTTCAGCTGCCTAGGCTAGGAGGTGAGGGGGCCTAGATGGTTTCCAGACGGATTCCAGGCTCCCTGGGTACGCTCTGCCCCTGGGCTCTCTTGGCCTAAGGTCTGCAGCGGATGAGTAAGGAGGGCGGCCTGAGGCCAGCAGAGGGCGCCAGTGCTCTGAGGCGGCCTGAGCACCCTGAGACTCTGCTTGGTGTTGCCCACAGGACGCTGACGGCTGCCCTGTCAACATCACCGTTATCCCCAATGGCGACGGCACCTTCCGCTGCTCCTATGTGCCCACCAAGCCCATCAAACACACCATCATCGTCTCCTGGGGAGGTGTCAACGTGCCCAAGAGCCCCTTCCGGGTGTGTCCTCCTACCCTGCCCCTTGACCCTGGGGTCCCAGAGGGAGGGTAGAGGCCTGTGCAGGAGATGTTGGTTGTCCCTGGGCCCTTGTCAACACTCTCCACCCACGGAGGCCAAGACTGGTTCCAGGGTTGGGCTGGTGGTGCTGGGGAAAGAGGCTTTGTGGGAGGGGCAGTGTGCTGAGCACCGACCCCCCTCCCCACAGGTGAACGTGGGAGAAGGCAGTCACCCTGAGCGGGTGAAGGTGTATGGCCCGGGCGTGGAGAAGACGGGCCTCAAGGCCAACGAGCCCACCTACTTCACGGTGGACTGCAGTGAGGCTGGGCAAGGTGCGCCGGGCTGTGGCTGGGGACAGGGGTGCGTGCGGCCTGGGGTGGGGTCCCGGGCAGGGTCTGTCTGGGTCTGTGTTGGTGGGGTACCTGCTCTGGCTAGATCCTGTTTCTGGGCAGAGTTCAAGTGGGACTAATTAAGTGGGGGTGAGGGTTGTTGGGACCTCACTCATGGCCTCGTGCCTGCCGCACCTCAGGTGATGTGAGTATTGGCATCAAATGTGCCCCTGGCGTCGTGGGCCCTGCAGAAGCTGACATCGACTTCGACATCATCAAGAACGACAATGACACCTTCACAGTCAAGTACACGCCCCCAGGAGCCGGCCACTACACCATCATGGTGCTGTTTGCCAACAAGGTACCCCACCTTGGCTTTTGGCAATCATCGGCAGCCTGCACCCTCCAAGTCTCAGCCAGTGGCTTGACATGCTGTCATTTACGGACAAGATCACAGCCATCGCTCAAGCCCTTCTTGTGTGCGGGCAGTGTGCCTTAGAAGGCACAAAGCGGGGGGCTTTTTCAGAAGCTGCCTTTGCTTACCCTCACCAAATCTTTCTTCCATCCAGGAGATCCCTGCCAGCCCCTTCCACATTAAGGTGGACCCATCCCATGACGCCAGCAAGGTCAAGGCTGAGGGCCCCGGGCTGAACCGTACAGGTAGGTGTCTGGGCAGGGGCCGGGCTGGGCTGGAGTTGGGGCTGCATGTCCACCAGACCCTCACCACCATCTCGGCTGGGTCCCCCCAGGTGTGGAAGTTGGGAAGCCCACTCACTTCACGGTGCTGACCAAGGGAGCCGGCAAGGCCAAGCTGGACGTGCACTTTGCTGGGGCCGCCAAGGGTGAGGCTGTGCGGGACTTTGAAATCATTGACAACCATGACTACTCCTACACTGTCAAGTACACAGCGGTCCAGCAGGTGCGCCCCACCCCTTCCCTGCCTCCCCCATCCTGGCTGACAGGTCCTGCATCTCCTTCCTCCAGTCTCCGAGGGCCACTTCTGAGTCTTGGCCCCTTTCCTGCCACCCCTGTGCTGTGGCCGTGCCCCTCTGAGCCTCGAGTCCATGGCCTTGGACATGTTGCCAGACTTTGTTGTCTAAGCCACCCGGTTCTGACCTGCTCTTGTACCGAACAGGGCAACATGGCAGTGACCGTGACCTACGGTGGGGACCCTGTCCCTAAGAGCCCCTTTGTGGTGAATGTGGCGCCCCCGCTTGACCTGAGCAAAGTCAAAGTTCAAGGCCTGAACAGCAGTAAGTGGGGCAGGGAGCGGACCTAGAAATGACAGGGATCATGGGGTGGCCTGGAGCCCCTGTTCACTGTGCCCCTCGCCCTCTCCGCAGAGGTGGCTGTGGGGCAAGAACAGGCGTTCTCCGTGAATACCCGAGGGGCTGGCGGTCAGGGCCAGCTGGATGTGCGGATGACCTCTCCCTCCCGCCGACCCATCCCCTGCAAGCTGGAGCCCGGGGGTGGAGCTGAAACCCAAGCTGTGCGCTACATGCCCCCCGAGGAGGGACCCTACAAGGTGGACATCACCTATGATGGTCACCCCGTACCTGGCAGCCCCTTTGCTGTGGAGGGTGTCCTGCCCCCTGACCCCTCCAAGGTGAGGAGACAGGAGCTGGAGGGAACTGGGATTCAGGGGTTTACAGGGAAGATGGAGGAGTCACAGGGGCAGAGGCCAGAGGGCCCCTGTTTCTGGAGTGAATACCAAGGGGATACCAAGGTACCCCCCCTGGCCCCGGACCTGCCTCTGAGATAGCTTAGTTATTAAGAGCATGGCCTTTGGTCGCACCTGGGTTTGAATTCCAGGGATAAATGATTTTGGCCGTCTGCCTGCACTTCCTCATCTGGAATTGTTCTAAGAAGGACTCAATCTGTGGTGGTTGCTCCAAGGGGCAGAGCTGGGTGGGGAGCCATGGAGACCAAGCACGGGAGGGGCCCGAGGTGAGGACATCATATCTGTGCTCCTCTTCTAGGTCTGTGCTTATGGCCCTGGTCTCAAGGGCGGACTGGTAGGCACCCCGGCACCCTTCTCCATTGACACCAAGGGGGCTGGCACGGGCGGCCTAGGGCTGACTGTGGAGGGCCCCTGTGAGGCCAAGATTGAGTGCCAGGACAATGGCGATGGCTCATGCGCCGTCAGCTACCTGCCTACAGAGCCGGGCGAGTACACCATCAACATCCTATTTGCCGAAGCCCACATTCCCGGCTCGCCCTTCAAGGCCACCATCCGGCCTGTGTTCGACCCAAGCAAGGTGCGGGCCAGCGGGCCGGGCCTGGAGCGTGGCAAGGCCGGCGAGGCAGCCACCTTCACTGTGGACTGCTCAGAGGCGGGGGAGGCTGAGCTGACCATCGAGATCCTGTCGGACGCTGGCGTCAAGGCCGAGGTCCTGATCCACAACAATGCCGACGGCACCTACCACATCACCTACAGCCCTGCCTTCCCTGGCACCTACACCATTACCATCAAGTACGGCGGGCACCCCGTCCCCAAGTTCCCTACCCGCGTTCACGTGCAGCCTGCTGTCGATACCAGCGGAGTCAAGGTCTCAGGCCCCGGTGTGGAGCCTCACGGTGAGTGAGAGGAGGAACCGGTGAGGGAGCCATGGTCAGCAGCAGCGGGGAAGGAAGTGGGGCTGAGGGCTTAGGGAGGGCCACGGTGGGGTGAAAGGAGGGTTTGGGGGCAGCCGTCAAGTCCTGAGGGCTCGGATACCCCAGGGAAATGGCTAGGCATGGGGGCACAAGGTACAGGGAGGCAGAAGACCCAGACATACCCTTGCAGCTGTGGGGCACCTGAGGTGAATAGAGGATCATGGGTTGGGGGTGGGCACAAGGCAGGGGCCATGGGAGACGGGCCCGGAGTGCACAGGTGTGCAGAGGGAGGTTGGGCTCAGGCTGGGAAGTAGGAGGTGTCTGGAAGGAAGAGTCTGGGAGCTGGGGAGAGTGGAGGCGTGAGTGCCCGTGGGAGAGCTGCTCTGGCCCCACACTGAGTGCCCCTCTCCTGGGCCCCAGGTGTCCTGCGTGAGGTGACCACCGAGTTCACTGTGGATGCCAGATCCCTAACGGCCACGGGTGGGAACCATGTGACCGCGCGTGTGCTCAACCCCTCGGGGGCTAAGACAGACACCTATGTGACGGACAACGGGGACGGCACCTACCGGGTGCAATACACAGCCTATGAGGAGGGTGAGGGCCCGGCGGAGTGGCGCGGGGGTGGGGGGGTGGGGATCTGATGACACTGCTCCCGGCACGGTCGCAGTCGTGGGGCCGTGCACATCCCAACCCGCTCTGTGTGGCTGGCTTCCAGGTGTGCATCTGGTGGAGGTGCTGTATGACGAGGTCGCTGTGCCCAAGAGCCCCTTCAGAGTGGCTGTGACGGAAGGCTGTGACCCCACTCGTGTGCGGGCCTTTGGGCCAGGCCTAGAGGGGGGCTTGGTCAACAAGGCCAACCACTTCACCGTGGAGACCAGGTAACCTCCCCCTTGCCGGGATACTGAGGCTGTGGCCACCCTGATCTCAGCCCCTTGCCCTTCTCCTCTGTCCTGTGTGTACCTCACGCCAATCCCCTCTCAAGGGTGACCAGGAGCAAACCTGTCCTCCCCCCAGCTCCCTCCTGCCCCAGTATCTCAGATCAACCCCTGTAGCTGGTCCCTCCTCAGTGGGGCCCTGGCGGCCTGCCCTCCTTCCTCCGCTTACCCCATTCAGCCGCTCTTCCCTCTCCCCACTCGCTCACGGTCACTAGCAGAACTGAGGAGGGTGTCACCTTGCAGGGGAGCGGGCACTGGAGGCCTCGGCCTAGCCATCGAGGGCCCCTCGGAAGCCAAGATGTCCTGCAAGGACAACAAAGACGGCAGCTGCACCGTGGAGTACATCCCCTTCACAGCCGGGGACTATGACGTCAACATCACCTTCGGGGGGCGACCCATCCCAGGTGCGTGTGGAAAGAACTGCAGGAATGTCCAGGGGCTGTGGTGGGCTAAGCAGCTCCCGTCCGCGCTGCTGACACAGTTCCCAACTCATTTCAGACAGACAGAGAGCATGAGCAGGGGAGAGGCAGAGGGAGAGGTAGAAGCAGACTCCCCCGTGAGCCGGGAGCCTGATGCGGGGCTCCATCCCAGGACCCTGGGGTCATGACCTGAGCCGAAGGCAGGCGCCTAACTTTATCTGAGCCACCCGGGTGCCCCAGAAGTGGATTTTATTTTTAAAAATCCATTTTTTGCATTTTAGTTAGGACTTTTTTTTTAAATTACTTTTTAAAAAATTAACATAGTGTATCATTAGCCCCAGGGGTATAGGCCTGTGAATTGTCGGGCTTACACCCTTCTCAGTGGCAGGACTTCTCCCAGGCGGGTGGCTCAGCTCATGAGGTTTGCCCAGCCTCAGTCTGCAGCCAAGTTTATCTGTCCCTGTTTACATTTTCTTAGCAAGTTCTTAAGCGTTTGCACACGTTGGTCTGGCCTCCCTGGGGCATTTCGGAGGCAGGGAAGACCTCCTCCTGCCGGCCTCCTCAGTGTCTGTGACCCTCCTGGGCAGGTGGACAGGGGCTGATGTCCTTCTCCTTGCAGGGAGCCCATTCCGGGTGCCGGTGAAGGATGTGGTGGACCCTGGGAAGGTGAAGTGCTCGGGGCCAGGGCTGGGGGCCGGCGTCAGGGCTCGAGTGCCCCAGACCTTCACAGTGGACTGCAGCCAAGCTGGCCGAGCGCCGCTGCATGTGGCCGTACTGGGTCCCACAGGTACAGAATGTCAGGGCAGGGCGGAAGGAGGGGTGGGAGGATGGGGTGCTGGGAGGCTCTGCTGACCCTGCCCCCCTTGCCCAGGAGTGGCGGAGCCCGTGGAGGTACTGGACAATGGAGGCGGCACCCACACGGTCCACTACACCCCAGCCACCGATGGGCCCTACACAGTAGCCGTCAAGTATGCTGACCAGGAGGTGCCACGCAGGTAACTACTTTGGGGCTCCCATGCTGTGACCGAGCTGGGGGGGCCCTCCTCCTGGGGCCATACTTGCGGGCCCCTGCCAGGGCCCTAGGGGTGCCCCTTTCACCTGTCTTGGTCTCAGCTGGTCTCAGTCTCAGCCACCCCAGCCTGCTCCTCCGTGGGGCTCCCTGCCTGTCGCCACAGAGAGGCAGCACAGCCCCTGGGGCTCTCCTTGGCCCAGGCTTTCCCACCGCATAGCTACCAAATTAGTGCTTTGGGAAAAGACAGGTGGGGGCTGAAGGCAGCCCTTGGCACCCTCCTCTTTAAACTGACCCCAGCATCTTCCTGGGGAACACAAGAAATGCTCAGGGTCCATCCTGGGCGTCCTCGAGTAACCGTCCCACAAAACTCGGGATGTGGTCTGTTCCCCCCTCCCTGCCCCCAGAGAATCCTCCCTCCTTACGTGTGTGGGAGGAACTCTTCCCAGACCCCCAGCAAACTGTCCATCCTTTCTGCCCCTCAAGCCCCTTCAAGATCAAGGTGCTTCCTGCCCACGACGCCAGCAAGGTACGGGCCAGTGGCCCCGGCCTCAACGCCTCTGGCATCCCTGCCAGCCTGCCTGTGGAATTCACCATTGACGCCCGGGATGCTGGGGAGGGTCTGCTCACCGTCCAGATCCTGGTGAGTCCCTATGTAGCTTGTCTCCCCCATCAGGGTTTGGCCACAGGCAGGGCCTGACCTCTGCTTCTCTCCCAGGACCCCGAGGGAAAGCCCAAGAAGGCCAACATCCGGGACAATGGGGATGGCACGTACACTGTGTCCTACCTGCCAGACATGAGCGGTCGGTACACCATCACCATCAAGTATGGTGGCGACGAGATCCCCTACTCACCCTTCCGCATCCACGCCCTGCCCACCGGGGATGCCAGCAAGTGTCTTGTCACAGGTGGGTGCGCGTCCCCCATGCTCTGCCCCTGCTCACCGTCATGTACCCCTCACAGCTAGGTCCCTGGCCTAGTCCCTAGGGGACTGCCAGTCAGAGAGCCCCCCTGCCCTACCCCCCCTCCCCTCACCCCACCCTCCCTTTCCTCGCCCCACCCCACCATGGCTGTGTGGCCTCACACTCTTCTCTGTTTCCAGTGTCCATTGGAGGCCATGGTCTGGGTGAGTGCCCTTTCTCTTCTTACTGTGGGCTGAGGTGATGAGGGCAGCTGGGAATGGAGAGGGACCGGGCACAGCTCCCACCGACCATCAACTTGGCTCTTTTGGGTGGCAGGTGCCTGCCTGGGACCCCGCATCCAGATCGGGGAGGAGACCGTGATCACGGTGGATGCCAAGGCAGCAGGCAAGGGCAAGGTGACATGCACAGTATCCACACCCGATGGGGCGGAGCTTGACGTGGATGTGGTGGAGAACCATGATGGTACCTTTGACATCTACTACACGGCGCCCGAGCCGGGCAAGTATGTCATCACCATCCGCTTCGGAGGCGAGCACATCCCCAACAGCCCCTTCCACGTGCTGGTAAGCTCCATGGCCCCGGACAGTGGATGGGGAGATGGGCCCTGTTAGCAGCAGCAAAGAATCCCAGAACCCACTCCCCGTCTGATGCATTCTGGGCCCAGAGTGTTCTGGAGTCAAGTCTTTGGTTTCCCACAGCCTCCCAACTTGGGAGTTGAGCACAGCCCATTTTCTGGCCTCTCCAGTGGTCTGTCAGTTTTCTCTGGAGGGGCTGGCCATGTAGTTCTCCAACTCTCGGGCCCAGAGTCCCTAGACATTCCCCGCCTTCCCCCGCCAGGCGGCCCTGCGGGATGATGCAGCCCTCCAGAGGGAAAGTTCACCAGATACCCATCCTACCCCAAGGGCGGCCCAAGATCTCAGGTCCCTGGGCCATTCTCGGAGGCAGCTCCTGAGTGCTCAGGCTGACATGAGCTGGCCTGCCATAGCCCGTGCTCTCCGTGCCTTGCCTCCCAGGCGTGTGACCCCATGGCCCACGTGGAGGAGCCCTCTGATGTGCTGCACCAGCCCAGCACCTACCCTGCACATTGGGTACTGCCACCTCCTACCGGGGCTGCTCCTCGCCCTCCTCCTGCTGTTTCATTTCTTCCTTCTAGTCTTCCGTGGCCAGGGCTGGGGCTTGGTGTGGGGCCATACTGGGAAGCGGGTGGGTCCCGGGCTGAGCACGGCACCTCTTCTCTTGCAGCCTGCCACTCTGGTTTCACCATTAACCATCTTGTTCTTTCCTCCCTTTCTTGGACTTTTGTTGGGACTCAGGCCAAGCTCTGCAAGGCTTCCCTGGCAATGACTGTTCCTCTCCCCTGCCACAGGCCACAGAAGAGCCAGTGGTGCCCGCAGAGCCAATGGAGTCCATGCTGAGGCCCTTCAACCTGGTCATCCCCTTCACCGTACAGAAAGGGGAACTCACAGGTAGTGTCCTGGGGCCCTGAAACAGGAGGGCTGCGGAAGCCAGTGGAGAAACCAGCTACCCCAGGCCCAGAGAGGGGAAGCGAGCTACCCAGGGTTACAGAGCCAAGTTGGGCACAGCTGGAACTCAGACTCAAGCCTTCTCTGCCCCAGTGCAGGCTTCATCTCCCTGCTCTGGGCTGTCTCTCGGGGCCTGGGGCAGCAGGGAGTGGGGGGCATGCTAGGAAAAAACAGGGTCCCTTACATAACTCTGCTACCCCGCAGGGGAGGTACGGATGCCCTCCGGGAAGACAGCCCGGCCCAACATCACCGACAACAAGGACGGCACCATCACGGTGAGGTATGCGCCCACCGAGAAAGGCCTGCACCACATGGGGATCAAGTATGACGGCAACCACATCCCCGGTAAGTTGGGGCCGGGCTGAGTGGAGGCCACTGTGGCTTCGTCCTCACCTTCCTTCTTTCAATAAACATTCATTGAGCGCCGACTGTATACAGACACTATGGGAGGCAGACTTCCATCAGTCAGGCCCCCCACAGCAGACAGGGCAGCTGCAGGAACATCCAGGGGCTGTGGTGCGCTCAGGCAGCTCCCGTCTGCCCTGCTGACAGTCCCTTCTCTTGGTCTCCTTCAGGAAGCCCCATGCAGTTCTACGTGGACGCCATCAACAGCCGCCATGTCAGTGCCTACGGGCCAGGCCTGAGCCACGGCATGGTCAACAAGCCGGCCACCTTCACCATTGTCACCAAGGATGCCGGGGAAGGTGAGGAGAGCTGGAGGCAGAGGGCTGGGCTAGGAGGCCAGGTGCAGGGCTGAGGGCAGGACCTCTGATCTCACCCTCCCTCCTCCTCCAGGGGGTCTGTCCCTGGCCGTGGAGGGCCCCTCCAAGGCTGAGATCACCTGCAAGGACAACAAGGATGGCACCTGCACCGTGTCCTACCTACCCACAGCTCCCGGAGACTACAGCATCATCGTGCGCTTTGATGACAAGCATATCCCAGGGAGCCCCTTCACAGCCAAGATCACAGGTGGGGCATGGGTGGGCTCACGAGCTGGGAGGGCAAGCCCAGCATATCCGTGTAACCCGGGGTGAAAGGGTGCGGGCCCCTCTGGGTGCAAGGGGTCATCTTTGGACAAATTCAAGGAGCCCTCCATTCCCTAGAGCAGATGGGAGGTATCCGCCCACCCCCTGTGCTTTCAAATACCTCACCTCATATTAGGTCACTGAAGTAACTCTGGAGAAGTTAGGGTACTGCTAATCTCTTCAGGTAGGTCGGCAGGCCCAGAGAGGCTAAGCCACCGGATCAGAGCCCCATGGTGGCCAAGGAGTCTGTGTCCTCTGCTCTAGTCTCCTGTTTTGGGTCCACGAAACCATGTGACTTGCAATTAAAATACACAGATCAGGGCTGAGCCCATTCAGGCCTGAAGCACTCACAGGGCAGCTGGGGTACTGGGCCCACCTGTAATCTCCGGCAGCCAACGTGCGACCAAAGAACCTGCTCTCTCAGGCCTTTCTGCCCTTTGAGAGGTCCCAGCTGTCGAGTCCAGCTGGGTCAGCTAGGAGGTTTCCCACGCCCCGTGAGGACACAGCCTGCCTGGACCCCTAACTGTCTGACATATCAAACTCCCCCACCAGGTGACGACTCAATGCGCACGTCACAGCTGAACGTGGGCACCTCCACGGACGTGTCCCTGAAGATCACCGAGAGTGATCTGAGCCTGCTGACCGCCAGCATCCGTGCCCCCTCGGGCAACGAGGAGCCCTGCCTGTTAAAGCGCCTGCCCAACCGTCACATTGGTGAGTGCGGGCCGTGAGGAAGGGCCGCTGGAGGGGGTGGGCTGCTCTGCCGGGCCCAGGGTCCTGTGCCTGACCACCCCCTCTCCACAGGCATCTCCTTCACCCCCAAGGAAGTTGGGGAACACGTGGTAAGCGTGCGCAAGAGTGGCAAGCATGTCACCAACAGCCCCTTCAAGATCCTGGTGGGGCCATCTGAGATCGGGGACGCCAGCAAGGTGCGCGTCTGGGGCAAGGGTCTGTCCGAGGGACAGACCTTCCAGGTGGCGGAGTTCATCGTGGACACTCGCAATGCAGGTGCTTCTCACCTCAGGGACCAACCCCCCACCCCGTTTCAGCTGGTGCTTCTGATGAGGATTTAGAACTTTCCTGCCCACCCCCCCCACACAGGAACTTCCTGGCCCAGTCCCTGGGGATTCACATTCCAGGGGAGGGGGTAGTGCTTCTTCCATGTCATATCTCTCACGTTTGGAAGCCCAGCCGTCCTGAGTTTCTGACTCTCCCTTACTGGCTGGAACCGAAAAGGCCCACTGAGGGACTGGTTCAGGGCCAGGCTTATCCCTCCTCCTGCAGGGCCCGCTGGTTATCATACATGTTGGGCCCCTGGTCCAGACAGAGCCTGTAGCATGGGGAGGGGACAGTAGAGTGGCAGGGCCTGAGGGAGATGTGTCCTTGGCCTCCTGCCAGGTTACGGGGGCCTGGGGCTGAGTATTGAAGGCCCCAGCAAGGTGGACATCAACTGCGAGGACATGGAGGATGGCACGTGCAAAGTCACCTACTGCCCCACTGAGCCGGGCACCTACATCATCAACATCAAGTTTGCTGACAAGCACGTGCCCGGTAAGCTCTGGGCGATGGCTGGGCAGGGGGAGGCCGCGAGGCTGGGGTCTGAGCTAGCTGATGGCCCCCTACTCCTGTTCTAGGAAGCCCATTCACTGTGAAGGTGACCGGCGAGGGCCGCATGAAGGAAAGCATCACGCGGCGCAGACAGGCGCCTTCCATTGCCACCATTGGCAGCACTTGTGACCTCAACCTCAAAATCCCAGGTGTGAGCCCAGAAGAGCCGACGTGGGGCTCCAGGGAGGGTGGCGGGCCCAGAGCCCACCCCGGGGCAGTCCTGGCTCGCTCACCTCTGTGGCTCCGTGTCCCACAGGGAACTGGTTCCAGATGGTGTCTGCCCAGGAGCGCCTGACGCGCACCTTCACCCGCAGCAGCCACACCTACACCCGCACGGAGCGCACGGAGATCAGCAAGACGCGGGGCGGCGAGACCAAGCGCGAGGTGCGGGTGGAGGAGTCCACCCAAGTTGGGGGCGACCCCTTCCCTGCCGTCTTCGGGGACTTCCTGGGCCGGGAGCGGCTGGGCTCCTTCGGCAGCATCACCCGGCAGCAGGAGGGTGAGCATCATGGCTGTGCTGGGCCAGGGGCCTCCTGGAACCTCCGGGAGGCCGGGACAGGACTGGGAGGGCACGGCACGGTGGCCGCAGGGGCTCTGGGCAGAAGCAGAGCTTTCACGGGGGAGGGAGGGCGGGCCCAAGGCGGGGAGCAGTCGCCCTGATGCTCCCCACTCCCTGCAGGGGAGGCCAGTTCTCAGGACATGACCGCCCAGGTGACCAGCCCGTCAGGCAAGATGGAAGCCGCCGAGATCGTTGAGGGAGAAGACAGTGCATACAGCGTGCGCTTCGTGCCCCAGGAAATGGGGCCCCACACAGTCACTGTCAAGTACCGCGGCCAGCATGTGCCTGGTAGCCCCTTCCAGTTCACTGTGGGCCCACTGGGTGAAGGCGGTGCCCACAAAGTGAGGGCTGGAGGCACTGGACTGGAGCGAGGGGTGGCCGGCGTGCCAGGTGAGGGGCAGGGGCCAGGCAAGGGGGTGGCGGGGCGGCCAGGGGGCGGGGAAGGGTGCTAACAAGCTGCCTCTGCGCTGCTCCCGTCCCCAGCTGAGTTCAGCATCTGGACCCGAGAAGCAGGGGCTGGGGGCCTGTCCATTGCCGTGGAGGGCCCCAGCAAGGCGGAGATTGCCTTTGAGGACCGAAAAGATGGCTCCTGTGGGGTCTCCTATGTTGTCCAGGAACCAGGTGGGTGTCCATGATGGAGGGGGAGGCTGAGCCTGCCGAACCTTTCAGACTGGGATGCTGACCAGAGCAGAGAGAGGGGCCCCAGAACTCCCCCTTCACCTGGGCGCCTGCTCTTGCTCTGCCCCATCTCCCTCCACCCCGCACGGCTGCAGATGTGAGACTCTCTCTAGACCTGAGCCCTGACCCAACGAGCCTGTCCTGGCCTGAGGCGGGCCGGAGGTGCCGCCTCCCCCATCTCCTGTCCAGGGGCCTGTGCTGACCAGCCTTCCCTCCTCAGGTGACTATGAGGTCTCCATCAAGTTCAACGATGAGCACATACCAGACAGTCCCTTTGTGGTGCCTGTGGCCTCCCTCTCAGATGACGCTCGCCGCCTCACTGTCACCAGCCTCCAGGTATGTGCTTGGGGGTAGGACCTGGGCAGGAAGTGAAGGCAGGTCCATGTGTCCAGGGACTTAGCAGTGGCCTTGGAAGAGACAGCAGGGGAAACCATGCCTCACCCCCAGGTTCACCTTCACATACTCCCATCCCCAGCTGGCCTCCTTGTGCTTCTTCCAGTCCTTCCCCTTGACCCACCTTCTCCAGGGAGCCCTCCCCAGGCCAATCTAGGCCATTCTTCCTTCCTCGTCTGGGCCTCTGGGCCTTACAGCATGATCAGGCACTGGCCTGCTTTATGGTGTAAGTCTTACTCCCTCAGCCAGACAGGGTATGTCAGCTCATCCCCCCACCATGCCCAGCACAGCCAGGTGGGCCCACCTCCGGGCAGGTGGATGCCAAGGCCACAGGCCCAGCCCCTGCCTCCCACCTCCCTGAGCTGGGCCGGCAGGGGTGGGAGCCTCTAGGCTAGGCGGGCAGCAAGAGCAGTGCTCCAGAACCTTCCAGGAGTCTGAGCACCAAGCTTTGCGCAGTGGCAGTATCGTAGCCAATGAGGTTTATCCGAGGCACGATTATTGCTAACAGAAGTCTGAGCACCCTCTGTGGCCTCTGCAGGAGACAGGTCTCAGGGTGAACCAGCCGGCGTCCTTTGCAGTGCAGCTGAACGGTGCTCGGGGCGTGATCGATGCTCGCGTGCACACGCCCTCCGGCGCGGTGGAGGAGTGCTACGTCTCTGAGCTGGACAGCGGTGAGCTGGCCTTGGCCGTGTCCCCCCATGCCAGGCCCTTCTGGGGGATGGGGAGGGGAAGAACAAAGGCTTACTCACTAGCCCTCTGCCCAACAGACAAGCACGCCATCCGCTTCATCCCCCATGAAAACGGCGTCCACTCTATTGATGTCAAGTTCAACGGTGCCCACATCCCTGGCAGTCCCTTCAAGATCCGTGTTGGGGAGCAGAGCCAGGCTGGGGACCCAGGCTTGGTGTCAGCTTATGGTCCTGGGCTTGAGGGAGGCACTACTGGTGAGTGTCTGGGTCTGGGGAAGAGGGCTGGATATTGGGGTACTCGGCTTCTGGTCCTGTACTGCCCTGACCCAGAGGGCTGAGGCCCTGCAGAGGTCTGCTGTGGGAGCCTGGGGCTCGGCCCAGCCCGGGCCCCGGCCCAGCCCGGGCCCCAAGCCCTTCCTGCCTACAGCCTTGCTACCTCCAACCCCCAGGCGTGTCATCAGAGTTCATCGTCAACACCCTGAACGCAGGCTCAGGGGCCTTGTCTGTCACCATCGATGGCCCCTCCAAGGTACAGCTGGACTGTCGGGAGTGTCCTGAGGGCCACGTGGTCACTTACACTCCCATGGCCCCTGGCAACTACCTCATTGCTATCAAGTACGGTGGCCCGCAGCACATCGTGGGCAGCCCCTTCAAGGCCAAAGTCACAGGTGAGTGCCCTGGGTGGGGGGCATCCCTGCGGCCCAGCCTGGATGACTCCAGTCGCCATTCACATTGAGTCACAGTCTGACGCGAAAACCACAGGCAGCTCAGCAGGAACAAGCAGGTCTGCCCTCACTCTGTGCTCCGTATGTGCAGCCGCAGAGAATCCGTTTCAAAGATCAAATCCTTCTCTTTACTGTTGCCCGTCACTTGATTTTCCACCCACCTGGCTTCTAGGTATCTGGGTTTCTAGAGAGCAAAACTCAGTAAATACTTAGCAGGCTCTCCTTTCGGAAGCAGGGTGAAGGAGTAGTTGGATCTGTGATCTTTTTTTTTTAAAGATTATTTATTTATTTATTTGACAGAGAGTAGAGAGATCACAAGTAGGCAGAGAGGCAGGCAGAGAGAGGGGGTGGGGCAGTGGGGGGAGAAGCAGGCTCCCTGTTGAGCAGAGAGCCCGATGTGGGGCTCGATCCCAGGACCTTGGGATCATGACTTGAGCTGAAGGCAGAGGCTTTAACCCACTGAGCCACTCAGGTGCCCCAGATCTGTGATCTTTTTAAAGCAAGACTCTTACCCTGTGACTTGGGTTCCCAGGCCAAACCAGGGTGAGAGCTGGAGCCACCCAAAACCCAGGACTTCAGGATGCCGGAGCTGGCGCACGCAGCCGGGCTCGCTGGGTGCCACAGCAAGGGAGGGGACACGGCCCATGGGACTGTCAGTGTGGGGCTGAGGGCCTGCAGCTCAGGGGAAGGCAGGCCTCCCCCCCAGTCTGTGCTTACCCCAGCTCTGTCCCTCAGGTCCCCGGCTGTCTGGAGGCCACAGCCTTCACGAAACATCTACGGTCCTGGTGGAGACCGTGACCAAGTCGTCCTCCAGCCGCGGCTCCAGCTACAGCTCTATCCCTAAGTTCTCCTCAGATGCCAGCAAGGTGGTGACACGGGGCCCGGGGCTGTCCCAGGCCTTTGTGGGCCAGAAGAACTCCTTCACTGTGGACTGCAGCAAAGCAGGCATGCTGAGGGAGGACAGGGGTGGTGTCCCAGGGTGGGCCAGGGCACCGGGACAGGGGGATGGGGGTTGCTGAGGGGCTGCGGGCCCCTGGGGTGACCCAGCCCTTTCTGTCTCCTTCTCCAGGAACCAATATGATGATGGTGGGTGTGCACGGGCCCAAGACCCCATGTGAGGAGGTCTACGTGAAGCACATGGGAAACCGGGTCTACAACGTCACCTACACTGTCAAGGAGAAAGGGGACTACATCCTCATCGTCAAGTGGGGCGACGAAAGTGTCCCTGGAAGCCCCTTCAAAGTCAATGTGCCCTGAATCCCGGAAGTGCCTCCCCCAGCCTCGGCCCCCACCTCCGGCCAACGCACTCACACTCACACACAAACACACACGCAAGTACCACACCTAGAAGCACACGCAGAATCAGACCACAAACACCTGCCTGGGGTGTGGGACGGGCGGCACAGCCTCCCCACCCCGCCATGCCCCGCCCCGGGCTTGGAGGGCCTCCCCTGTCTCAGGGCAGTGTTCCTCCCATCGAATGTGACCCGAGGGTGGGCTAGGGGTTGGGAGGGGGTGAAGGAAAGCCCCGAGTTTTCTGGTGGGGCTGAGGCCAGCGGGAAGCATGTGTTTGGGGGTGTCTGTGTGTGTGAGAGGTCACCCTCAAACTGCACTGCCGGCCAGACCACCTTGCTGCTAAGGACCGTGTCTGGCCCCTCTGGTGGCCACAGGACTTGGAGAAGAAAGCACAATCAGAGGAGAAAACAGACCCAGACCCAGCAGCAGCGCTGGACGTGGCCTGGCCCTGGGCGACCTCTAGCTGCCCAGCCAGGCTTCCTGGAGGACTGCTTTCTCTCTCTCTCTCTCTTTTTTTTTATTTTTACGGTTGCACAGTTCTGCCCCATGGGGGGCCTTTTTTACACATTGCGAGGCCCAGCTTTCTGGGGGGACTTTTGCACATACCATGCGGCTCTGCTGGGAGTCGCTTTCGTGGAAAACTCCAAATAAAGTGCGGCCTGTCGCGGAGGCTGGGCTGTAGTGTGTGTGCTTTCTACGGGTGGCTGCCATCCGGCTGGGGAGGGCTGGGGCTGTGAGGGTACCTGGAAGGACCAATGACAGGGCCCTCCAGGATTAGTCCTCCAAACCCTAGAGAGTTGGCCATTGGGACAGGAAGGTGAACGCTGTTCTGGAAGACTGTCCTAGGGCTCCTGGGAGGTCAGCTTCCCTTTGGCCTGATCTCAAAAATGTTAAAAAAATTAGGTCCTTAGAACAGTGAGCATAGACTCAAACAGGAAATGTTCCTCACCCAGCAAGCAGGCAGAACCCCACACAAACCCAGGAACCTGCAATCCAGCTAAGGCCAGGGTCAGGTCTGGATCTGCTCTGGCGCCGCCAGCAGTTCTGACTTCGCTCAGGACCCCAACCGGAGCCAGCCTCCTCACTGGTAACCCTGGCCTGAGCTCTTCCCTTGGTCTCCCTGGCCCACGACCATCTGCGGCGGCACCTGCGGCCAGCTCTGCTTCAGGCTTCCCAGCTCATGGACCCCTGAACTACTCTTGGAGGCCCACCGCCGCCGCAATTGGCCCCCCTGGCCCACCAGCCTCTTCGTGAACATAACCTCCCCGGCTCACAGCCCCCTGAGCCTGAAAACCAGTTTTGTCCATTCTGCTCTAAATATCTCTTGACTCCATCTCCTCCTCCCCATTCTCACTATCATGACCAGAGTTCGGACCACCATTATCTCTTACTGCAATGATATCCTTCCAGTCTTGCCTCTGCACACAGCACTGTGACAGCACTATCTTTAAAACATACATCTCATGACATCATTTTCCTGCGACTTCAGGATACTTAGTCCTCAGGATACCTTTGCTTGAGGGCACTTATGCCCTCTAGTCACTAAGCCTTTGCATATGCTGTTCCTCTTGCCTAGGACACCCTCTTGTTCTTATTTCTATCTCCTGAATCCTTCTGGCCATCTTCTTTGAGCACACCCTCAGCCCAGTGGGCTAGTTACTCCTTCGGTGGATGCTTCCAGATCCTGGTCACATTTTAGCAATTAACACACTGCTTTGTAATTGCCTGTTCACTTGAATCCCTACCTCACTAGTCAGTCACGATTAACTTGTTCAATCTTTTATCCACTAAACAAATATGTACTAGCTGTTAACTCTGTGCCATAGTTAAATACTTACATACGAGATACAGAGCTGGACATTACCCTGGAGAACAGAAACCTCACCTTCTCTTCCGGGCTCCAGATTTGTCTTAGCAGGAGGCTCAACATGTTTATTGGACCAGCGACGGAATGCGCTTGCGTGAGCCCGTGTTGCCGCGCGTACTTCTGGGAATCGTAGTCCCCAGGTTCGGGCCGCTATAGCGCAGGCGTATTCAGATTGAGACCGTTTTACTATTGATGCGCATGTCCCGGGAGGCGGAGTGGTGAACTGCGCATGTCTAAGGGGTGGAGGTGCGGTCGAAAAGGCGGTGCACTGCGGAGGTGGGGGCATCGGTGACTCCCGGCCGTCGCGGACCTGCCTGCGAGAATGGCGGGTAGGGGGAAGCTAATCGCGGTGATCGGAGACGAGGACACGGTGACTGGCTTCCTGCTGGGTGGCATAGGGGAGCTTAACAAGAACCGCCAGCCTAATTTCTTGGTGGTGGAGAAAGATACAACCATCAATGAGATCGAAGACACTTTCCGGTACGGTAGCCCGCGAGGCCTGAATGGGACCCTTTGCCTTGGGTGGGAGTGCGGAGAGCGGTCGGGGGCTGCGCGGGGACCCGGCGGCCGGGCCTGCGCTGGGCTTCCGGACCCCGACGCCGAGGGTCGAGGAAGGTGGTCCGACAGCCCTTCCGGAGGAGGCCTCTGTGCTCCAAGTTCCCTTTTGGGGCTTGGGAGAACCCGGGCTATGTCAAGTCCTCATCTTCACATGACTGTGTCAGGAAAGAAGGGGAACAGAGCTCCTGACGGGCGCCGCCCCAGGGTCCCGTCTCAGCTCCGCCCACGTTCGCCCCCAGCCTTGCTAGCACTCGGCTCTTGCGGATTGGCATGTAAAGGAACCACGCACTCATCGGGAACACCTAGGCAGTGGGGTCGGGGTCGAGGTTTCTTGTGTTTTCACGTCCCTTAGAGGCTAACAACAATCCTGTAAGGTAGGGGTTATCGTTCTCCTTTACAAGTGGGAAAACTAAAGCTCAGGGAGGTTACGTACTAAAGTACCATTTGGAAGAGAAGGAGAGGGTTTGAACCCAGTCCCAACTCTCTTAAGCCAAATCCACACTTAAATTAAAATGGTGGGTGTGCACGGGCCCAAGACCGTGATCTTTTTTTGCTTGTACAGTTCCCTCACTCTTAGAATTTCCCATTGTCCTGAGTGCAGCAAGCAGATACCAGGACAGTGTCCTGCTTCCTGCTAAGATCTTGCATTTGAAGTTCTCATTTCTTGCCCTGGGACAAGAGTAATAGTTTCCTAGTGTGAATGCAGGCATGCCCCTTAAACCAGGAAGTGAGACTTGAATTGAGAATGCCAGCCCCCTGTGCTTTCTCACCCCTTCTCTAAGGCCCCTGTTGCCAAGTCTCAGCGACAAAACACGTTCACCTGTTTTTCCCTACACAGTCAGGCCTGAGATGCAGGCTCAAACTGGTTCCTGCTGCCTGGGGTATGAAAGGCCGTCAACTGGCCTGATCTCTAAGCATTCTGGCAAAGTGACCCAAGTTACCATGAGAGAAGGACAGATTTTACTCCAAGAACTTTCCATGCTTCTATCCAAAGGGACCCAGAGATCATCAGGTCTAACCAGCTGTAGTGCCTGGCACAGAGCAAGCACTCAGTAAAATTAGTTTTTAATATTTTAATTAACTAATGTATGGGTGATCACAAGGAAGGGAGATCCCAATCTAGGCTTTCTCTCTGGGGAAAGTATGATTTTCCTCCTTTTGTCTGTATTCTTGGCTCACACCAAACTTCCCCTCTGATCCATCCGCCAGCCTCATCAGCATAGACCTTAAGGCCTTTAGTGGTCTCATCAGCCTCCTTAAAAAAAATTGTTTTCCTTTGAAAAGTTAAAGTATTCGTGTGGTTTGCAAACATATTTAAAAGGTATACACATTGAAAAAGTCTTATTCCCATCCCACCCCGTCTTTTTCCACTTCATTACCTCCTTTCTCCACCCCTGTAAACACTTAATTGCTTATTTACCTTTTTCTGCTTTTTCTTCATGTACATACAGAGGGACAGACATGCATATTCTTACCCTCGTAGCATACAGAATATGCCAGCATGTGCCCTAATCTTCAGCACCAGTTCACGTGGAAGCCTTCCAAGCAGGGGAGGTAGAAGCCAACCCTGACAGCCAGGGCCCTTAGATTTTTTAATGAAGTTGATCCTGGTTAGAATGGAGAGAGTTTAGCTAGCAACCTTTGCCCTTGAACTCTGCGGTTTCTGGGTCAAGCCCATTCCCCTCTACAGCCGAGCGTCACCACCTCACAGTGGACTGCCTGGAATCCCTTCTCTCTCAACAGGCAGTTTCTAAACCGGGATGACATTGGCATTATCCTCATCAACCAGTACATCGCAGAGATGGTGCGGCATGCGCTCGACGCCCACCAGCGCTCCATTCCAGCTGTTCTGGAGATCCCGTCCAAGGAGCACCCCTATGATGCCGCCAAGGACTCCATCCTGCGCAGGGCCAGGGGCATGTTCACGGCCGAGGACCTGCGCTAGGGCTTTCCCCACAGCCAGGCAGCTTCTCCCCAGCTTGCCGTCAGCCCTTCTCTAAGTTGTGAGCCCCAGCCCCCTGCCCCTTCCCATTCCACTAAGAGGCTAAGTGAAGGGCTTCCAGGTTGCTGAGGCTCTGCCATTAAAGTCAAGCCTGGTTAGGGAACAGGAAGCCTTGAGTGTTTTCTCTCCACTACCTCTTCCCTGTGCTGTTACACAGTGTCATTATTGATGTTAAATTAAAAAAGTAATGTTCTTGTTTCTCTCCAAACTGAGGCTGGGTGCTACAAAGGATACGCATGGGATGAGGCCCTTGGGGGGATTAGATTGGCAGGGCTGGGAAGGGTTTGGCCAAAGATACAGGCATAGCAAAGTTGGACCAGGAAGACTGTGCCAGGAGGTCTTAACTCAAGGATGGATCTTTTGAATCAACAGTGACCTGCTCTGGTGGGGAGGAATGGGAGAAGGCTTTGTGCCCAGGCCCTTGGCTCCCCCACTTCAGTCTCTCTTGGGCTAGGAAAGGACCTAACCCCAACAGATGGAAGCAGAAACACAGGAAACCTAGAAGCCTGTGGTATCAGACCGAGCCTGGGTCCTCCAAGAGGCTTGGAGATCAAGGGTCTTAGCCGATGGGCTCTGGCCTGAGGTTGCCTCGGGAGTGAGGCGTGTGAGGTCTGCTCCAGGCAGGGCAAGTAGAACCCTGGCCCTGTGTGAGGTGAGGCCTGGTTGCCGGGTGACTGCCTGTGGCGGCCCCTGCTGTCAGAATGACTGTGCTTGCTATTGCTCACCCCTCGGGGACAGACAGCCAGGTACTGCTCCTTCCCCTGCTACCATGTCACGGCAGCTCAACATGGATACGCTGCGGCAGAACTTTTGGAAGGAGGAGTATCTGCGGGAGAAGATGTTGCGCTGTGAATGGCACCGCAAGTTTGGGACGATGGTGAAGGCCAAGCAGAAGGCTAAGGCTGCAGCGCGCCTGCCCCTCAAACTGCCCACCCTGCACCCCAAAGCCCCACTTCCACCTCCACCAACCCCCAAAGCTGTGCCAACCAAGGCCCCCAGCCCTGCGCTGGAGACCCCTACTATTCAGTCAGAAATGTACCCGGTCCCGCCCGCCACCCGGGCTCTGCTGTATGAAGGCATCTCCCACGACTTCCAGGGGCGCTATCGCTACCTCAACACCCGAAAACTGGACATGCCAGAGATGCGCTACATCTTCCCCATCACCACCAGCTTCACGTACGGCTGGCAGCTGGGTGAGCCCCAACCTCTCCACAATCATCCCCCTCATGCACACAGAGCCCCTGCCCTGAGAGGCAGGCCATGCTCTCAGCACTAGGCACGCAAGACGTGGTTGGGGGTGTCCAGGCCGTGAACATAAGACAAAGGACCCATTTGAGAAGGACCAGTTCCATGATGAGACTAGGGAGTGATGGGGGAGATGGCAAGGGATGGGTGAGGCTTTAAACTGGATTGTCCAGGCAGGCCTCTCTGGGGACCTAACAGAAGTTAAGTGACACAAAGGAGGAAGTTGGATTTTATCCAAGTGGGAGATGAAGCCACAGAGTGTTTTAAGCCCGTGAATGGTAATGGTAGGGGTACTAACTATTCTGTAAGTAACGGCCTTTCCTGTGAAAGAGTCAACTCTAGCAGCTGAGGTCTGCATCTGTTGGGTCACCCTGGCAGGAGAGGACAATGGCTTGGGCGAGGGTGATTAGCAGTAGAGCCGAGGGACATTCAGGCTATGTTTTGGAGGAGGAGTCATGAAGCCTGCTGATGGACTGAATGACAGAAGGGGAAAGGAGGCTGTGGCAAAGCCCGGATGTTGGGCCCAAGCGCCTGGACAAGGAAGATGGGGAGGAGCAGGGCTGGAGGGTGTGTGAAGACAGGTGGGCCCTGGCCGTGCTGGAGGGGCCAACGAGGCGGCTGTGTATGGAGGTCCCCTCTCTGGAGGGAGGTCAGAGCTGAAGATGCAAGTTTGGGGGTCATCAGGATGTAGGTGCTATTTAAAGCCTGAGGTTGGGTCGGCTCACCCGGGGAACTCCAGGAGCTGGAATGTGACACGAGAGACGGGGGGCACAGAGAGGGGTAGGGAGATGATGTTGGTGGGAAGGCTGTCCATCTGGACCGAGTCTGCTTTCTCTGTGAGGCTGAGAGTCAAGGTTGTCCACCTGGAGGAGAGGGGGGAGGCAGTGGTGTAGCTGGAGATGCAGAGTTAAGTGGCACAGGAAAGGGAACATGCCCGCAAGTGTGGCAGGACTGCTGGGTGAGGCCGTGTCCTTTGCTCTCTGTGCTCCTGAGTTGCAAGTGAGGCAGCTCAGTCATGGGTCGCTGTCCGTGTGTGTCGTCGTCGCCCCCCGCCCACCCGCGTGCTTGAGTGCCTGGGCGAAAAAGGTGGATGGTTGGGGATAAACACGGCTGATGTTTTGCCTAAAAATTTCCCCCACTTTCCTTAGGGTCCTAAAGGGAAGGGGAAAAGAGGAATTTTCCCACAAAAGAAGGAAGCATGTCCCAAGAGAGCAGGAGTTAGAAGGAAACCCTCTCTCCCAGAGCCGTCTAGCTTTGTCTGTCCCCATGACCAGCAATGCTGGGTGTCCTGCCACCGGCTCTGTGGAGGAGCCTGAGGTGGGAGAAATGATGGCACGTGACAGACTGGCCAGTTCGGCCGTCCCTGTTGGTCTGGACCCCCAGCTGGTTCCCTGTTTGCCCACAGCCAGTGTTCCTCAAAAGTACCTTTTATTCCTTCACACTTCCAAAGTGGATACAATACAGGCAGATTCCTAGGGCTTCATAGGCAGGGCTCCCAAGCTCCGCAAGTTCCCTTTCCCAGGCCCCATTCCTGGCCTCTGACATCTTTTCGCAGGCCCCCCAGTGAAGCAAGAACTGGTCTCCTGTAAGATGTGCCGCATTGAATCGTTCTTCCGAAAGAATGGGGCCTTCTCGCTGCTTGACCCTCAGGACCTGGCTCTCTGACGGCGGCCAGGCAGTGGACTGAGCGAGGGAAGAAGAAATAACATGCCTCCTGGTGGGGCCAAAGCTGCTGTGTGTGTCTGTGTGTCTGGCCTCCCAGGCCCTGAGGCAAAGTTCTGGGCCTTTCTTGGAACCACCTCTATTCTGCCTTTGCTGGCCTGCAGTTTGCTGGCTTGCTTTTTCCTTAATCCCCTTCTTTTTCATCAACCGTTTGAGGATTCAGCAACGACTCAAGGGGGCTGTGAAGGGTGGGCGCTCCTCTCTAGGCAAGGGCTCCTCAGCGCCAGGAGGCCACAGTAGCTGCTGGAAGCTCTGGGTGTTCCTGGGTGAGAGTGGCCCGTCATCCCAGAGGCCTGAAAAAGGGAACAACCCTCCCTCCCCCATCAGCGTCCCTGGCCTCCCCCTCACCTGGCCCCTATGGCCCGCAGCCGCCAGGTCCTCTCCTGGAGCCCTCGCTGCAGCTGCTCCTGCAGGGCCCGTCGCTGCCCGACCGCGTCCTCCTGCGGTGGGCCGAGCGCTGAGTCCCCGGGCGCCCGCCCCGCGGGCCGGAGGGAGCCAGCAGGAGGCAGCACCCAGCAGATGCGCCCCTCCTGCCGTTGGTCTGTGTCGGTGCCGGCGCACGACAGAAGGGACCCGGGAGGCGCCCCCACCCACCCCTGCCCTGGCAGGATCGCGGGGGCCCCGCCGTCTTCTCCCGGGAGTCTTGCCTGTGGCGGGAGCTGGGCCGGGCTGGGCGGGGGCCCCAGAGGGTGCACCCGGCAGTGGCGGTTCCAGGCGAGCCGCAGGCGTTCCAAGACCTGCGGGAGGCGGCTGTCAGCGGCCACGTGGGTCCGCCCCACGTGTTCCTCATGCCTCTCGTGCCCCAGGCTGGCCCGGCGGGGCCCGGGGACGCACCCAGAGCCTCTGCTGCTCGCGGGCCTGTCGCCCCCGGCGCCTGGCCGCGCGGTGCAGCTCCAGCAGCCGCTGCAGGGCAGTCTCCTTCTGCGCCGCGCTCACGGCCACCGACACCTTCTCCCGGTCCGGGAGCCTGGGCCACGCGGCCTTCGAGGCACCGGGGGCCTCCGCGCCACCCCTCAGCTCCCCGACAGTGCCCAGGAGCCTAGTGGAACCGCCGGGCACCTGCTCCTCCGTGCCCGGGCTTCCTTCCAGGCCCCGAAGCCCGTGTGGGTCGTGCACCGGCCCTGGGCGCCCTGGGAGAGCCAGGGGGTGCCCCTGCGGGCCCAAGTCCCCGATGCCTGGGGCCGCTAGCGCCTCGGCCTCTGGGCCTGGGAGCCTGGGCGGTGGAAGGGGAGGCCGCGCCCCGTCCTGGGCGGCCCTGGGGTCTCCTGTGGCCGGCTTTGGGCCATCAGTTTGGCCCTGCATCAGCTGGGTTGTCCTTTTCCTGGAGCCAGGGCTCTCCCTTCCCCCAGGCTGAGGCTTCTGTTCTCCCGGGGACTTGCAGAAATCCCTAGAAATTCCCGGGGAACCGCCTTCCTCTGGGGGCTGTGTGGGCGCCTCTCCCGCAGCCACCCCCCAGGCTTGTGAGACTCGGCCTGGGGAAGCCCAAAAGCTCTTCACTTCCAGACCCTGAGTCTCCTTCTGCGGCTCCTGCAGGACCTCTTTTCTCTGGCACTCAGGGCTGTTGTGTCTTTGACCTTGAAGACATTCTCTCCTCTCACTCTGGGGAGCCTTCCCCCCGGGATACACGGAGGCTTCCTCCCTCAGAGCCTGAGTAGCCTCCCCACTCTGACCCTGGTGTATCTTCTCTCCTGGACTCAGAACTTCCTTGCTCTCCCCCCTGGGGGCCTCCCCTCTCTGACCCCCGGGGCGCTCTTCTTTCTGCTCTAGAGGCTCCTGCTCTCTCTGCCTCTGAGGAATCTCAATCCTCAGCAGTTTCTGAAGTTCTGCCCTCTCCTGGCCCAGGCTCCTGTCCAGCCCCTCAGGGGGATCTTGGGGTTCTGACAGGCCCTGGGAGGGCAGGCCTGAGGGTCTTAGAGACACGAGCTTCCTCCCCCATAGGCTTGTGGATGGCCTTTGGGCTGTAGGTCGGGCTTGTCTTCTCTCTCCTCTCTGGGCCAGGTCCTGGGAAGGAAGAGCATTTGGGCCCAGGCTTGTGAGGGAATCCCCACGCCAGGGCCACTTTCCCCAAGCGACCCTGGAGACTTCAGAGGCTGTCCCAGTGGACCTCATTTCCATTACAGCCCTTGCCTGATTCCTGAACTCGTTAAGCCTACTGTATGTAGTGTAAACGGTGCTTCAGGGAGGGCCCCTTCTTCTACCAGCTTACAGGAGGTGGCATCACTTCCCCCCAGTAGCCTCCTCTAAGGCAGACCCCACCCCTGCTATCCCCAATCTGAGAGGGCCTTTGCCCAGAACATTTTGACTCTTACCTTGAACTTAGAGCTTCCTGGGTCCCCAAAGCTACTGCTGGTGGTGGGGTTCGGCTCTTGTAAGCCACCTGAGGGAGAAAGACCAATGTCAGGAACCCTCTGGTCATGTCCCAGCCCCTCACACACATTCCACCTGAACTGAACGAGGGAGTCCCCAGCACATAAGGGGAAGGGGACGCCCTGACGACTGATGTTTGAACTTCAGCGCTGTCGCAGCTCATTGGTCCACCTTTCTTTAAACTCCCTGCCATGTGCCAGCTGGTTGGACTGGCCTGCCAACAGCCCACCACACCTTCCTCATCCTTCCAGCCAAGGCAGAGCACCTCAGAGGAACGTGAGCAGAACCAGTGCACCCTTGTCCTCAAAACCTCCACGGGATGCCGGGGGGTGGGCGTGGGGTGGGGGAAGGGTCTGTTAGCCAGGCTTGTCAGTGCCTTATAAAGGCACCCCACTTCCTCCTGGTGGGCCATCTAGGCCCATCGAGAAACCCACTGTATGCACCTTACTTTGCTGTTATTAAGAAAAATCCTCTTGGGGCGCCTGGGTGGCTCAGTGGGTTAAAGCCGCTGCCTTTGGCTCAGGTCATGATCCCGAGGTCCTGGGATCAAGCCCCGCATCGGGTCCTGGGATCGAGCCCCGCATCGGGCTCGCTGCTCAGCAGGGAGCCTGCTTCTTCCTCTCTCTCTGCCTGCCTCTCTGCCTACTTGTGATCTCTGCCTGTCAAATAAATAAAATCTTAAAAAAAAAAAAAAAAAAGAAAAATCCTCTTTAGGTCTTTCTTGGTTGCTGACAGTAAAATCAAAAGAAACTCAAGAAATGAAATTTTAGGCTGAAGCCTGCCCTAAAAACTGCAAGTTTCATAATTAACAAAAGAACTCTAAAAATAAAGATAGGAAACATCTCTGCTCCCGTGCAGCTGTGAAGGAAGGAGAGTCATTCTGCATCCCTAAAACTGTTAAAAGAACTTGATTTCTTAAGATCCTAAATGGAGAACGTTCACAAGAATATTTCATCTATGTAATGTGGATGTGTGAATATTCACAACAGTAACCAAATGGGTATGTTCTTTGTGAAAATGTCTTTCAAACAAAGGAGTCTGATAAGACTCCCAAGCCTTTAGAAATGATTGCCGCGAACAGTGAGCATAACCCCCAACCCCTGTCCCCTCACAATTCTAATCTGTTGTCTTACTCGATAACTTATTTCTCTGGTTATAAAGTTGTAACTGATACATCTGTATTCCCAAGAGATCTTTGCCTTGGAAAAATCTGTCGATCAGAAAAACAAGCGTTGGCTCTTTGCTTTTTCTCTCACGTGCATGATGCGACAATGAGAGGCTTATGGCTCAACTAGGTTTATTTAACCAAAAATTTCAGAGTCTGTTTCATTCAAATTAATAGGCCCAGGGTTCACAGCATCTATCCCATGGGATTCTAATTGCCTGTTTATGGTTATACCCTCACCAAGCTGTGAGCCCCGCAATGACAGGGACCAAATAATAAGGCCAATGAGGCCAACATGATCTGTATGTTCCCAGTGCCCAGCGGGGAGGGGGAAGGGGTGGCAAACAGGTGACATGTGCTGCTGTGCCATTCCCTCCTCCCTGGGCCACTGCACACAGTCGTTGCCAGCACTCCCTCCCCGGAGCCCCAGTTTAGCTTCAGAATCCTGGACCCAGTGCCTGAGACAGCTGGTACTGAACAGGTAGAACTGGGACATAAAACCTACTTCTTGTCCCCGGGTGCTCCTTGGCACCCAATAAGAAGTATGAGATGAAGAATGACTGAGAAGGGGACTGGAATTGGGGCACTTGGGATGAGGACTTCCCACCTCCTCCCCATCTTGCCTGGCTACCAGCCAGGAAGTCAGCGTACCCGGTGTAGGCTCTGCAGGCATGGGAGGTCTCTCCCACCGGGGGTCTCTGTCCCTCCTAGCTTCGCCCAGATCCAGGGCCCATGATGGGTCTACTGCCTGCCCCCTGCAGGGGTCAGAGGCTGCCTCAGAATCACCCTTGTAGCCCATTGGCTCCGGAAACGGGAGGCAGCCTCTCTGTCTCCCCACCCCAATGCCTGAGCCCAGTCCAGGGTGGTCTCTCCCAGCTCTGTCCCCACCCCTGGGTCCCAGGAGCTGGAACTCAGGGGTCACCCTTTCCAGGGGCTGTGGGGTAACCCTATGGGTACAACTGAGTGAGAACCCCAAGAGGAATGTTGGGCATAAGGAAGAAGTGCTAGGCAGGACCGTGGAAAGAGAGAGGGAAAAGGGTCCAGTGTTTGGCCTTTCTGTGTGGCAATACAAACTGGACAGAGTTTTCTGGGAGAAAGACTCACCCGTCTGGAAGCTGGTGGGTCTGGCTCAGAGAGTCCCCAGCCTGAGGCAGTGGGCACAGCCTGGAACTCTGGAAAGTTGGAGGGTGCCCCAGTCCACAGGGGCTCATCCCCTGTGTGGTGGGCAGCCTTGAAGATGGCCCACAATCAGCCCTCCTCCTGGTGTCCGTGCCCATGTATGACCCTGCTCTCTTCCCCTCCTCGTGAGGAAACAGGTCACTCCCACCCATGCGAGCCTTCAGAAGAGATCTCTGTTCTGGCCAACGATGCTGGCTGGGCCCTCCCTTAGCGGTTGCCCACTAACACCCCCACTCACTACAGCTGAGGATGCCTCAGCTCTCAGAGGGGGCTGCCAACCTGCCCCAAGAGCCTCTGACCATTGGTGACTGAGACCCCGGGCCTCTGGGCCTCTGCCCTCAGGAGCCAAGCCAGGCTTGCTTTCCTCCCACTCTGCAGCCATGTCTAAAGCCTTCGAGATGTCATCACACCACTGATTTGATCAAGATGGTCATTAATTGTGCAACGTTAACATCAGGCTGTATGTAATGAGCAGGTCCTGGGCACTAGGCAACATGCAAAACCTTCATGTAGATGAGTTCACTGGGGCTCCCTCCAGGTAAGATCGATTACCTTCCCCATTTCGTAGCTGAGGGAACAGAGGCTTACATTCCCCAGGGAGCATCGGTACAGAGACAGAACCCAGGCCCATCTGTGTCCGAAGCCCCTACTTCTCCCACCTCCTTCATGACCACCATCACCCTAATGTCACACTGACCCCCCTTGCCTCCAGCCAGGCCCCTGCTCACCCTGCTGGCCCACCGCTCAGGGTCCCCGCCTGTCCCACCGTGGGGCTTGCTGCGCTGGCTCCATACACACTGGGCCTGGTCCCTCAGACCACAGAACTGGGCCCAGGGGGGCCAGAAGAGGCTCAGCCCTGCCCCAGTCAGCAGCTCCAAGTCCCACAGGAGCTGCAAAAAGATGGGGCGCCAGGGTAGGAAGGGGTGCCCACTCTGCCCTCTGCCACACCCCTTGGCCAGCCCTCTACCTGCTCCTGGGCCCTCCGACTCCACTCCATCTCCAGCAACACAGTGGGCAGCTCCAGTCCTGAGTGACAGGCCCGACTCTCTCGCACCTGCGGGGGACGAGATGGAGTCAGGCCTCCGCCTTGCCCTTCAGAGGCCATGCCCCACTTCCCTCACCTGCTGCAGGGCAGCCTGGAGCTGGCCCAGGGCCGCAGGACGTCCAAAGAGGTGCTGGTACAGGGCTAAGGCCTGCCTGTGGCTGCAAGGGAGCCATGGGCCCCCAGGTGCGGCTGTCTGCTCCATGGGGAGGGGGCGCCAGAGCAGATGTCCCCTCCCTTCCTCCCTCTCCTCTGCTGCGGGAGCTGGGAGAGGGGAGGACCAGGGAAAGAGGAGGAGACAAAGGCTCCCAAGCTCAGTAATGCAGGGGACCTGACATGTGAGCCGGGACCTGGACCCCAGCCAAGTCTCAGGGAGCCTCGGCCTGCCTTTGACCTGGAGTTCTTGGCTGTAAGGGGCAGCAGGGCGGGGCAAGGCCTGTGCTGAGAGCATGTGTTGTATGTGTACATATGACGCTGGCAATGGTGCTCCATCCACGTAACCCGCCCCACGCGGGCCACGGCCACAGCCACTGACTGCGTACTTACTGTGCAAAGTGGGTCCCAGCCTCCCCATCCCGGTCTACGGAATCCATGCCGTCCCACAGAGGCGAGGTGCCCTAGCTAATGTGGGGTGTTGTCTTCCTCCTCAGGAGGCAGGTGGACCTGATGATGAATGGGCTTGGGGGGAAACGTGGTCTGGGGAGGGGGCAGGAGCCACCACAGGCAGGACAAGGGCGAGCACTTCCCAGGTGCCTGCTCCATGGTATCCAAGTGCAAGGTGCTGGCCCCAGGTCACTCTACTGACTCATCCGACACACGAGATGCAGCAGGTTGAGGGCATGGTTTGTGTAGTTATGACAAGGGCAGGGACAAGGACACGAGCTGGTCTGCATTGCCACGTCCCCTGCTGTCCTGAGCAGCCCTGCATACCCGCTGCTTTGCAGGCGCTCAGCGAGAGTCCAGGGCTGCCTCTGCTCCCTGGGCCTTGGCACACGTGGGCTGAGCTGGCCAGACGGCTAGTCTCGGGTCAGTCCAGCTCTCCCTCCACTGCTGCTGAAAGGTTAGGGAGCTAGCAGTAGAATGGGGTACCCCCTTATCTTTTACCCAAGGCCCCAATGTCACCACAACAGAGTCCTTTTTGCAGAGACTTTTCAAAGAGATAGACTTATTTTTCTATTCCCAAACCAATGTTCTTTCCCCTACAAGGATGTCTGCTCCTCATACCACCATCCAGGGTGGGTGTGGCTGTGAATGCACACAGGGGCCCACGCGTGTGCTGCATGTGTTTACCTGAGTTTCTGAGGAGTGTGCATATGCACGTGGGTGCATACGTGTGTTCATATGTGTGCTATGTGCATGTGTGTATTATGTGCATATTATGTGTGTATTATGTGCATGTGTGTGCGTGTGTCCATATTTCCTCATGGTCTGTTGTGTTTCCTGTCCCCCATCCCAGGCAAGGAGTCCCTGTCACCAGCTCCTAGAGAGGCCCTGGATGCCCCTAGCCTCCCCAAAGTAGAGAGGAGTGGGAACACCACGTGAGGACTGAGCCCCTTTTCTATGCTCCTCAGCGCCCCCACAGGATTCTACATAAACCACCGAGGGACCAACATGGGGACCATGGTCCATGCTTGAGACATGGTGTGAGCACAGAGCTGAGACGGAGATACCTAGGTCCTCCTGCTGTCCCGTGCAGGTTTTCCCAGACAACCCCAGGGTATGGCAGGCACTGGCAGCCCAGGCAGCTGCGAGAAGTGAGCAAGATCCAGGGCTCAGTTCCCACAGCTGCCACCTCTCAGATTCGGGGGACACAGACCACTGGACCCCATGTTCCAAGCAGCCCACGCCACCATCTAACACCAGGAGAAGACACACACACACACAAGTATGCCTTAGGAGAGCCCCCAGTTTTATTTCCTCTTACTGAACACACTGAGGTCTTTGTGTGACACAGGCCCAGGCTCCTGGGGCCTGGATGGGGCCCTCTGTCCACGGCTCTGGCCACAATGGGAGCCATTCTCCAAGGGGAGGCTTTGACCTGATGAGTCCTGGTATCATCCTGGCTCCGGGTGACCCCTGGGGCTACTGGCCGGGGCTGGGCAGAGGTCTGGGGGGCTGGTCCCCAGTGAGTTGGACAGGCGGGCAGGCCTCGGGTGAGATACAGTGGGCCTCGTGCTCCACCAGGCCCGCAGGGCACTGGCAGCCAGGAACGCAGGGCCTCACGCAGTGGGCCGCCAGCTCTCCCAGGGGAACGTGCTGGTTGAAGCAGGTACGGGGACAGGGCGGGCCACACTCATCAAACACGAAGCCACGGTCCAGGGGACAGCCCACCACTGCAGGTGGAATGGAAGGCAAGGTCATGGGGGAACCCCGGCGATGAGGCCCTCCTGTTACCTGCTCACCCCGTCCAGACCTGAGCCCCCTGTGCCACCCTCTTCCCCAACTCGCACTGGGCATCGCCCCTCACCGCAGAGTGTGGGGCCCCTCCAGGCCGGCGTCACCCCTGCCTGGCGGCAGTGGCTGGCATAGGCCTCCAGGGCGTCACAGAGGCAGGCATCGGCCAAAGAGCCGGGGCCACAGGCACATAGGTCATACACGCAGGCGGCGAAAAAGGGCTCCGGTGGCACAACAGCGTGGCAGCGACTGAATGGGGAGGACTTCAGCACCCCACACCGGGCGTTGGCCTCACGCCTGGCCCGGTAACCCGATGCCTTGCACGGATCCACCTCGCGGCCCTTGAAACATGGCCGGCTAGGTCCGGGCCCTTCTGGGACCTAGGTGGGAAGAGTGACCGTGATGGGACAGCATCCACTGGCAGCTGACCTTTGTGTGCTACGTTCTTCAAAACACTTTCCACCAAATATTTTGGTTTAGCTTCAGAAACCTCCCTACAGGAACAGCAAAGGAAGTACTGGCAACTTTCTCCTTGTCCCCATTTTACAGATGGACAAGCCAAGGCCCAGAGCAGGTAAGGGATTTATTCAATGTCACATAGCCAGCGAGTGGCAAGGCAGGGCTTGCAGATTTAGGTGATGCCTCTTCATCAGGCCGTCCTGCCCCCCACCCCTGCCCCAGCACCATGACAGGCCAGAAGCCCCCAAATCATCCTGAAGCTGCCAAACCCATCGGTGTGTCCCCCCCCCCCACCCCCGACTTCCCATGTAAGCCGGCTGCTCTAAGACTCCCACTCAGTGTGCCTCCCTCAGCCACCCAGCTCCTGTGCCGCTCACCTGCCAGCTATTCCCAAAGGCAGCCTCTGTAGGCAGGAGCAGCCCTTCAGGGCCCTGCAGGTCATCCTGGGCAAAGCCATTGAAGTTCCCACAGAGCCCGCACATCTGGCCCCGGTAGGAGCCCGGTACGCTCACCTCCACCTGAGACTGCCCGTCCCACAGCACCTGTGCAGCGAGCCTGGGATTGGGGAGTGGGGAAAGGTAGGGACCCCATCCTGGCCCCAGGCACTGTCAGCACCCTCCGCACTGTAGGGGAGGAGAGTGCGTGGAGAGAGGCTCCCCACGGAGCTGGGCCCCTGGTGAAATGCAAACCCGCTTCCAGAGGGTCACTTTCTCGTGGGCATTAGGGCCTTACAGAGAATAAAGCACAATTCGAGTCCAGATCACAAGGGTAGACAAGACTTCTTTTAGGAATTTACAAACTGTATTTCTTGTCAAAGGCAGGGAGAAATTCACTCTCTGGCATGGGAGTTGGAAGGATCTCAGAAGCCACCTAGGAGACCTTAACTGACATCCTTCTAAAAATCCCCCCCCATTTTTTTTTTTTTTTTTTTTTTACCAGTGAGAAAACAGGCCCAGAGGGGACCTAAGTGCCCCACTGTGTTGGTGGCTGAACCAAGATTAGAAACTAGGCTCAGATTTCCTTTCATTCCACCCAGGGTGTCTGATCATGATTCCTCTCCTCCCCTCAGAATCCAGCAGAACTTTCTCACCTTCCTGGTCTGATCTGGCCCTGGCCCTAGCTGGTATTCCCACTGCCTCTCCAGATAGAGAGGCCTGAACAGGCCGGGAGCTCCCACACCCTCACTGGCCCTGGTAGCGGCACCTGGAGCCCCGGCTGGGCGTGCAGGATCACGGTAGTTCTCTGCAGCTCCACGTACAGCAGCGGCTCCTGCAGGAAGGGCAAGACCACCCGACGCCCGTCCACCTGGAGGAGGGAGGCAGGAGGAGGGGCGGCCTCTGGACTGACGAGTGGACGGCAGATGGAGCAGGACCGACCTTCCCCGGGTGTCAGCTCTGCTCACCGTGACCGCTCTACCCTGCAGCAGCCCCACGGTCACATCTCCGAGCTGCACCTCCACCTCCTGGGTCCAGGCCACACCCCTCCGGCCCCGGTTAGCGTTGGTCACGTGCACGCTGTGGAGGGAGAGGCCCAGGTGCCGGGGTCAGCAGGGACCGGTGTAGGGAGTTAGGGAGGAGGCACGGGGGTCTGCGCACCTGAAGTCCCCTCCGCGGCAGTCCTTGGCCAGCACGTAGCTGCAGCTGCCCTGAAAGTGCAGCAGGCGGCCGTCGAAGGTGCGGTAATGAGGGTCTCCGAAGGCCATGCAGGAGGCGGGTCGAGGCAGGCAGCGGGGGCAGCAGCTGCCGGGACTCAGGGCGGGGGCCTCGTCCTGGCCTCAGCCCCAGATCCAGTCAGCAACATCGCCTTCCCCGCCATGCCCCACGCAGAGACTGCCCGGGACCCAGGAGCGCCCGGGAATCTCCAGGGACTCCCGCTCCGCTTCCGGACTCACCGCGAGCGGGCTCGGGGCGCCGCCTTGTGGCCACACCTGGGAACTGCACGGCCCCGGGTACTCCCGGCTCCGCCGCGCTGCGGCCGCTCCCCAAGCCCTACCTCCTTCCTCCCGCCTGGTCTCACCCGGGTGTGGGTGCCACGTGCCCACTCACCCCACCGCCCTCGACCGCGGCACTCACGGGGCCACAGGAGAGCGGCGGGCAGCGTTGGCTCTGGCAGCGCACCGTGCCGGCCACGCAGGAGCAGGTGGTGCAAACGTCCACCGCCCAGCTCTCCCCGGAGGCCACCGCCCGGCCCTGGTGCGCGCACGACTGGGCGGAGGCTGAGGGGACAAGAAGCGGGGTAGGGTCAACTGTCCGTCCCTCGCTCTGGGTCTCGCTCGTCCCCAATCCCCCGTCGCTCTGGCTGTCACCTTGGCATGGCTCACAGCAGCGGCCGGCCTCTGGCACCTTCGCCCAGCCCTGCGGGCAGGAGAGGGCGGGGCACTCCTCCGCGTCGCATTCCACGTGGCCCCCCTGAGGAGGAGTCATTGCACTAAAGACCTCCTGCAGGACCTGGGGGCCCTGGGCCTCACACATCTGGAGGCCCTCTGGGTCACAGTCTGAGGCAGCCACCCCTTCTCTCTGCCCCTGCCCCAAAAGAACACCCAGGTCATGTTCAAGTGGGGGATGAAATCAACCCTTAGTTCCTTGCCCCAGCACACGGGAGCTGCTGCCCGCCCTCGCTCAGAGGGGCCGCCTTTTTCTAATTACCTCAAAGACCCCATATTCACCGGTCCAGTGTCCTGAGACTCCTCTGTCCATCCGTCCCTAAGGCCCTCTGCCCCACCCCTGCCCACCCGACGACCCCCGCTCACGTGGCAGGTGCACGTAATGCACGGGTTGCTGGGGTCCTGCCAGCTCTCTCCATCTGCCACTCTCCGGCCCTCTGCCTCCACCACACACTCTGAGAAGGAAGAAGTGAGGACGTGGGAGCACTGTCCTTCCAGCTACATCCTCCTCTCTGGAGCTCACCCAGAAGGCCCACAGCAGGGGAGTGCCACACCCCTCCACGGCACCCTGATGCTGCTGACTTCCTTAACCAGTGTCCAGATGACCTACTAGATGGTAGGCCCTACCCCAGGGCTCAGAAGCGGAAAGGGCCCCGGAAGCCCAAAGAGCCAAAGGCTGGAACCTTTCCATTGGCTAGCTGTCAGCTCACTACAAACCCTGGTCAGTGGGCCCGGGGTCCCTCAGCCCACCGACAAGTCTAAAGTGAGGCCTTGAGAATCCAGACTTCATTCCCTGCTTTTCTTGGCTTTCTGCACCCCCATGACTTTATTTCTCCAAAAAAATGGAGCCTGCGTTTGGAGTATAGACCCTAGGTTGCCCATGTAAGCCTTTGGATGCCCCCCTGCCTGGCTACCCCCTGGGTTCAGGCTCAGAGATGCAGGTCAAGACTGGCACTTACCTTGGCACATGGGGCAGCAGCTCCCAGGAGGGGTATGGCGCTCTGACAGGGGACAGCTGAGCTCGGGACAGGCCCGGTGAACGCAGAGCCATGTCAGGTCCTGTGGAAGGGCGTGTGACCACCACCGGCAGAGATCAGCAGGGAGGGAGCACGGTGTCATTAGGAGCAGGCCTAGGCCAGGTATGATGTCCCAGACAAGTGGGTGGATGTTAGGGTGAGTGGGGAGCCTGGAGTTGCTGCAGGGCAGGGGGCGCTGCCACAGCTTACAGAGGAGGAAGAGAGAGCTTTGGGAATCCCCGAGGCAGAAGGGCTCACCTGGCAGTGGCAGGTGTAGCAAGGGTCAGGCGGGGCCAACTCAGAGCCCAGCAGGCTTTCTGTGCAGTTACTCAGCGCCTCTGTGAAGACAAGAACTCCGTGTTGGAGGGAGAAGGGGGCAGCAGAGGGCAAAAGCCCACCTACCCATTGTGTCCCCAGACATCTTGGGCCTAGGGCATACTTCTATCCCCAGCACCCCGAGTCCAAGAGAAGTCCTCTTTCTTCTGGGGTCAGCAAAAAAAGGTTAGACTTTTTAAAAAGAACATTAACTAGAGTGGAGCGCCTGGAAGTGGACAGGGCGTGGTTTCCTTAGTCTGAGGTCCCTAAGGACCATCAGGATGCCTCCCCGGCTCCCTCTGCTACTTCTTTTTATGTCTCCTGGTGAAAATGGCACAAGGAAGCCCAGAGAGCCAGGTAGGTACTCTAGGTTCTAATCCTGGCTTCAGCATTAGATTCAGCATTTTACAGATGAGAAAACCTCTGTTTTCTCATCTGTAAAAGGGAACAACAATACCTCTCACTGGGCAACCGAGAATTAAATGGGATACTGTTTATTCAAAGCACCATGTACAGTGTCTTGCATAATAATGTCAGTCCTCTTCTCCTTCCCTGAAGCACATGCTAGCAAGTGTTGGTAAGAACAACTCCCCACCTCTGTAGCCCCTCTGGTCTCCAGTTGGTGCTCTCAAGAGGCCAGAGGAGGGCAAAAGTCTCACCCCATCTGCCCCCATAAACTGTGTGTGGCTTCAGTCAAGGATCCCCAGTTCTCCCTGGGGGCTGCCTGGCCAGCGCATGGGTTTCCATAAGTCCATCAGACTCAAGAAAGGGTGAAGGCTGGGGCTGCTGAGGAGAGCAGGCTGGTTCTTCCAGTGTCACTCTGGGGGTGGCCGTCCTACCCTCTTTTTTACCCCCATATCCAGGGACTCACGGGCACAGGTGGGGCAGCAGTGCTGGGGCCCAGGGGGCAGGATCTGGCTGGTGGGACAGCCCACCAGGCTGGGACACTGCTGTCGATGACACTGAATGCTGGGGGGTCCCTCCGGCTGCAGCTACAAAAATGAGTGAGCAAATGGGGTGGGTCCCAGGCCCTGGCAGCCGAGACACACCCTTTTCCCCCTGGACTCCAGGCTCTTCCATCTGCCTGCTGCACCTCCCCCTGGATACTTCTTGTCCCGTCTGCAGAGACTTACTGTCTCCCCGGGTTGCTTCTCACCCTGCGCCCTAACCCAGACGTGATGTCCCCTTCTCTTGCCAGTTACTCAGGCCTGACCCTTGATGTGACCACGGATCCTCCCGCACTCTCATGCTATCCTCCCCCCTCCCTGCCAGGTCTCCAGACATGGGATGTCATATGTCTGCTCACCATTACCTCACATGGAGTTCTCTAACATCCCCCTACAACCGCTTCCCAGGTGTCTCCCCCTATCTCCCATACACACCCACACTACCCTCCAGCCAGAAGGGCCTTCCCACTGCCCCCAGCCCCACATCCCCACATCCCCACTCAGTGCCTGTCCCACCCACACTTCCTGGCCCCGCTTAGCTCTTCAGTTCACCCCAGGTCCTGCCTCTCCTCCTGGCCACAGAGGCACAATCCTCTCTGACCCTCATAGTGTTTGTGCCCCCCAGGGTCCAGGCTTCCCCACCCCTCAGTGTTGCCGTCACCCACCTCACAGATGCACACTTCACAGGGGTCTGCCCCAGGCTGGAAGCTCTCCCCTGGTTCATACTTGCGGCCCTCATGCTCACAGTCTGGGGCGGGGTGGTGGGGGGGAGGGTAGGAGCAGAACAAGACCAGGGAGCCTTTAGGCTGGCAGGAACACCAGGGGATGGGGTTCTCTCTCCCTGCAGTGAACTCCAGCTCCAGGGACTGGAGTGTGTGCAAGAATGGGGGCCACTTCTAGAAAAGCCCAGCTCTGCTGCCCAGCCCCGGAGGGAGATGCGGACCAGGTGCTGCCTCCTTGCCTCCCCCACGCTGGCCCCAGGTTCCCAGTACCAGAGCATCGAGGGCAGCAGTCATTGAGCCCTTGGTGGGGCCGGGCGCAGGAGCTGACACACTGGAGGCGGGCACAGGTCACGACGCCATCATGACACATGCAGGAGGAGCAGGGGCTCTGGGGGTCCACCCAGCTACTGCCTTCAGGGTGCTCCTCCCCACCAGCCAGGCAGCCTGTGTCCCAGGTGGGCATGGGTGAGCTCTGAGTTCTGGTTCTGCCGGTATGTCCTTGTCCCCCCAACCCTGGGTGCTCGGCAGGGCATGTGGGTGCCAGGAGCGGGACCTTCAGGGAGGAGGTGAGAGGGTGGCCTGGGACAGAGCTCTTGTGCATGGTGGCGGGGAAGGACCCTGGCTGAGGGCCAGAACCCCATTCCATGGGTTCTTAATCCCATTCCATGTCTGCTTGCTTTCTAGACCAAGGGTTACAATGAATCGTAGACCAGTACCAGCAATGGCAGTTGGCATGCAGTAGGTGTGCAATAAGTGCATGCAGAAAGAATGAAAGGCTCCATCACTAAGCATGTGCCCCAGGTTAACAATATGGAACCAGATGGCTAAGATGCAAATCCTGACTACCACTTACTTACTAGCTGCATGACTATAGACAAGTTATGTTTACCTCTCTGTACTTCAGTTTTCTCATCTGTAAAATGGGAATCATAACAGTACCTATCTGATAGTGTGTGGGTTAAATGAGATATGTCGAGTGCTGAGCTCAGATGGGATGTGCTCAGCAAATGTGAATCGTCGTTATGATGATGATGACCAGAGTATGGTGAGGAAAGGGGCAGTTTTGAGGGGTAAGGGTCTTGGCGGGCCAGGGGCAGGGACAGGTAGGAAGAACTGAAGACCAGCAAGGATGAGCGCTCAAGAGCCAGGGCGTGAGAGGGCCAGGTGGTGTGGACAGGGAGGGGGAAGCCAGGGGAGAGCTAAGAGAGGGACGTGGGGTGGATATAGGGCATGGGGCCAGGGGCGAAACAAGGGGACAGCCCCATGGGGCCAGGCATACCTCTGCATCGAGGGCAGCAGCTGCCCGGCTCCGTGACCTGGAGCAGGCAGGACAGAGGAGGGCACGGCAGCCGCGCACAGGTGACCCGGCCGGCCTGCAGGAGACGCCCTCTAGGCCAGGTGCCCCAGAGGCACTGTGGCCCTGTCCCCGCCCTACCCCACTTTGCCCCCTCCCTACCATACCTGACACCGACACCACTCACAGCTGCCTGGGGGTCCCCCGAACTCTTCCCCGTCCTGGTGCTCCTGGCCCTGGGAGAAGCAGCCTGTGGGAAACACATTTCCTGAGTGAGGGGCTGTGCCAGCTCGCCCTGTCCAACCACAGACCTGGCGGACAGAGGCAGGGGGAGGGGAGGGGAATGAGCGGGGAGCAGGGCATGTGGAAAGCAGCTCACTGTGGCAAACAGGGCAGAAGCAGGGTCCTGGAGAGGGATGGGGGCAGAGAGCTGGAGGACAGGGCTTCTTCCGGCACTGCACGGAACCTTCCTGAAGGAGAGAGGTCACACTGCCGCTTCTTGACTCCATGTCGTCACCACCTCCAAACAGGCTACACATTGCCCCAGGGTAGGGTGTCCCTACTGAGCCTGCCGGGCTCCAGCCCCCCTCCCTTGGCCTGGGAGACCCGAATCCAATCCTCTTCCACCAGATGGTACCCCTGGGAGACGGTGGGGTGGGTGGGCTGAAACAAGGTCTTCCTGGCCAGAGAGGAGGACTAATCGAGGAAAGGTTACAGGTTTCCAATAGGCCACCTCACCTGGCAGGTGCAAAGGGAACAGCCGGGGTCAAGTGGGTCAGGAAGGGTCTCTCCAGGGGCTGCAGTGACTCCATGATAGAGACATCCTGGCAGGGCAGGAAGCGCAGCCAAAGAGTAGCCATCAGCCCAGTCCCCCACGGCCTTGCGTGGCTGGGCCCGGGGACCTCTGCCATGGCTGGGGGAGACGGCAAGTGCGGCCTGCCATGGCCCGTGAGGGGACGGTGGGAGGACAGCCCCCGGCTAGCTCAAGTGGGGACCCCCCGCAGGCGTGAAGGGGGAGAGGACTGGAGCTGGGGTCAAAGATGGCAGGCAAGTTGCCGTCTGTGGGGTCCGCGGGAAGACGAGGTGAGGAACGGGCACTCCTAGAAATGAAGGCTAGAGGTGGGCCGGGCTCAGTCAGGATCGTGGCCAAAAGAAGCCAGGAGGGAAGGAAGCTGCCTCTCAGGACTGCTGACTCAAGGGCCTGGGAGCCATCGAATGGGTCCGAGTCTGGTAATGTGCCATTTTAGGAAGGCAGTGAGACAGTTTAAGAGCAGGAAGTTCTGGAAGCACGAGGCCCAGTTATTTGATGAGCACAACCGTGAGTCTTAGGGGATAGCAGGGACAGACAGGAGGGCACAGGCGTGGTTTGAGGAGAGCACATGGTGTGGGTTTGCCTTGTGGCTCTCTCAGGGGAGGGGTGATGGTGGGGAGGCCTGGTGACGGGGCCCCTGGGAGCCCCAGAAGGGGCAGGGAGGGCAGGTGCTGTCCTACCCTGGCAGGTCGGGCAGCAGTGTCCAGCCGGAGTGAGTGGGTGGCTGCAGCCCAGGGGCTCGCAGGGCCGGCGGCCACATGTCACGAAGCCTCCGAGGCAAGTACACAGATTGCAGGGCTCTCGGGGATCTGGAAACTCCTGGCTGCTCAGGTAGGTCTCCCCCAGATACTCACAGCCTTCAAGAGAGGATGGCGAGGGGGAGGGCAGAGGGCAGAAAGGGTAAGAGGTGAGCAGTGGTCCAGTTCCTTGCTTGGGCCTGAGCTGGGGTGAGGGGAGGGCTCGAGCCAGGTAGGGGAAGGGGGGCAGAGGGGTCTGGGGTGGGGGAACTGGCCCAAGGGCAGACTTCCTCCCGTTCAGCCTGCCATCTAGTCTATCGGGAAAGACCCACACAGAATCTGTCCCCGAGAGAAACACTCAGCAGGCCCCTGCCCAGCCAGAAGGCACCAACGTCCCCAAGCCGAGGAGAGCTGGAGATAGCCCAAGATGGCTCAGGGGATGTGGTTCCAGCCCTCTGATTAATCAGGGACGGGGAGGGTGTCCCAGAGTGGTGGCAGCCTGACCCAAGCAGCTCTCCAACTCTTGCTGACCACCTTTTTTTAAAAAGAAGGGGCTCTTCAGGTCATAATGTATCAGTGTTGGCTCGTAAAATGTCCCCGTCCAGTGGGGGCATGTGGGAGGCTGTGCAGGTACGGGGACAGGGGGGACATGGGAAACTTCTGTACCCTTCTCTCACTTTTGCTGTGAACCTAAAACTGTTGTAAAGAAAAAAATAGACTTAACAGGAAAAAAAAAAAAAAAGAAAAAGAGGCACGTCTGAGTCTCAAAGCCTTGGCAGGCAAGTGTCAGACTCAAATTTAATGTTTTATTTTTAACTGCATTAATATTTATGGTCACCTTCATTCCTGGCAAATTGAATTCATTTACAGTATGCTATAAAGACTCCTTTATAAAAAGATTTAAATTTAAAAGTTGATTTGAAAAAAGTTCATTGGGGTGCCTGGGTGGCTCAGTCGCTTAAGCGTTCGCCTTTGCCTCAGGTCATGATCCTGGAACCCCTGGATCGAGCCCCGCAATGGAGGGGGGGGGTCCCTGCTCAGCGGGGAGTTTGCTTCTCCTCCTTCTTCTGCTCCTCCCTCCCACTAGTGTTCTTGCTCTCAAATAAATAAAATTAAAAAAAAAAGAAAAATAGTTACCTGAATAAAATTACAGGTGGTAGAGTGTCTGTAACAATATTGCTAAGATAGTACAAGGGTGACCAAAGACTGGGGAACTGGGTTTTGTTCAACCCTCTCTTGTTTACAGGAACTAAAGTTAGAGTTACACTTAAAAATGGTTAAGGTAGGGGCACCTGGGTGGCTCAGTGGGTTAAAGCCTCTGCCTTTGGCTCAGGTCATGATCCCAGGGTCCTGGGATTGAGCCCCACATCGGGCTCTCTGCTCAGCAGGGAGCCTGCTTCCCCCTCTCTCTCTCTGCCTGCCTCTCTGCCTACTTATGACCTCTGTCAAATAAATAAATAAAATCTAAAAAAAAATATGGTTAAGGTAGTGAATTTTACGTTATATGTATCTTACAAAAATGCACATTTTTAAAATGCATTTTTAATTAAAAAAAAAAAAGAGGTCCGAAGAGGTTATGTAACTTGTCCAGGGTCACACAGCCAAATGGCAGCAGTGGTAGGAGCAACTCCAGGTTTTAGTCCAGGGTTCATTATTATGTGACAGATGTTGTGGATCCACGGTGGGCAGTAAAGGTGATGCTGACCCCGCCCTCCCAGCCCCTCATACCCATAGTCCCCTGCCCCTCACCTTCACAGACAGGGCAGCAGTCACCCCTGGCAGGAAAGGGGCACTGAGCAGGGGCACAGGCCCTGGGTTCGCAGCGGACGCTGCCCTCCCAGCAGAGGCAGACGTGGCACGCGGCGCTGGGTGAGGGGAAGCGCTCCCCGCTGGCAAACTCCTTCCCCTGGTACAGGCAGCCTAGGGGGGCAGGCGAGGAGGGCAGGAGCGGGAGGCTGTCTGCCAGGCCCACAGCCTCCCAGGCCCCGCGGACTGGGCACTGTCTCCCCAATTCTTAGTGGGACCAGGAGGTGGGAGGGCTCGTCTTGGAAGGAGGAGGATGCTGGGACCGCACAGCGTCAGGAGCTGGAGAAAGGGTGCTGCGGACTAGAGGGCGCAAGAGAGGGCGAGGGTCTGGGGCAGAATGGGAAGGAGCAGGGGGCGGGGTGGGGGGTGGTGGTGGTGGCACTGGGGGCGCCTCCGGGGCGTTACCATCGCAGGAGGGGCAGCAGGGTCCCTGGCGTGGGTGGGCGCAGGGCGCAGGTGGGCAGGGCAGCCGCTGGCAGGACACGGAGCCGTCGAGGCAGAGGCAGCGGCGGCAGGGGTCTTCGGGCAGGGAGAAGTGCTCCAGGTGGCGGGCAGGGACCCCGCCCCCCGGCCGTGGGCAGCCTGAGGAGGCGGCTGAGCAAGAGAAGAGCGGGTCAGGGGTCCAGGGGGAGGCTGCGGAGCCTCCCCGCTCTCTCCCGGGCAGATCTGCCCAAGGGCCGTGCCTACCGGGGCACTGGGGGCAGCACTCGTCGGGCAGCAGGACCGGCTCTGGACAGGGCAGCGGAGGGCAGCGGCGGGCGAGGCACTGCACACTGCCACCCTGCAACAGGGGGGCCACGGCACAGGGCTGCTTAGCGGTGGCGGGCAGAGGAGATCCCCCTCCTTGGGTTGCCTCCTCCCACGGGGACAGACTCACCAGACAGCGACACTGCCGGCAGGGGTCAGAGGGGTGGGGGAAGTCGGCTCCATTGGGGTACTCTTTCCCACCAAAGGCACAGCCTGGGGGAAGGGGCAGCTATAGTAACGGGAGGGGCCCTGCTCCTCCCTGGGTATGCCACCCTTTCAGCCCTAAAAGCCCACAGATGGGACCAAGCCATCCCAGGAGACCACCCCCACCCCCCTTTCCCTATCCCCTCCACCTCACCATTGCAGTTGCTCTGGCAGCAGGAACCAGGCAGTGGGTGGGCACAGGGGGCAGGGGGGCAGGCCCGAGGCTGGCAACGGGCATGGCCTTCCTGACATTGGCACTCTTGGCAGGGGTCTCGGGGGTGGGAGAAGCTCTCTCCGTCCACAAATACTTGTTCCTCCAGGATGCAGTCTGAGCATGGGGGCAGGGGAAGGGGCACAGTAGGGGCTGACAGTTCTAGATCTGCGCTGGCAGCCCATCGATCCTTGGAGTCCAGAGCCACTGAGGCAAGGCCAAGAGGAAGCCCCATGGAGAGAGTGGAGGAGGGGTCCATGTAGGCGGGTGGGGGGTTCTCTCTGAGCACACCCTATGTGTGCGTGGACACGCACATGTGCGCGCACGTGTGTGTGTGTGTGTGTGTGTGTGTTTGAGCCCATTTACCTGCCTCTGAGAGGGAAGAGCCCGGGAGCTCATGCGTGCAAGTGTGTGTGTTTGTGAGACGCACCCTGGCACAGACCCTCCACCGGGGCAGATCTGGGGAACGTGGCACACCAGCACCCAGTCTCCGCATGCCAGACCCAAATGTTTGTGGCATGAACCTGCTTTATACAGAAAGATATGCAAATATACCTGACTGGTTGGGGGGATAGGAAGAGGGCATACATAATGGGAGGGATGGGTCCTGGAGTAGCACAAAGGGAGAAACAAATCTCTACTCTCCCTCCCGCCCATACTCTGTGAGTTCCAGAGAGTTCCAAGCTGTGTTCGGCTGGAAACAATTCCAAAGGTGGTTGCTTTCTAAGGTATCTGGTGAGCCCAGGGGGTCACGGGAAAGCTGGGTCTAGGGTCCCCAGGTGCAAGAAGCACATACCTGGGCACCTGGGACAGCACTGGCCGGGTCCACTCTGGGGCCTGGCACAAGTTGTGGGAGGGCAGTCAACCAAGGAGCACCTCACAGTCCCCTCCTGGGAGCAGGGGAGAGGGCAATGGGGGTGGGCCCCAGGAGGGGCTCAGCAGGGCAGCGGCGAACCCGGGGAGCTACCTCGCAGTGGCAGGTGTGGCAAGGGCTATCTGCGTCTGTGAAGTTTTGCCCATTGGCATACACTTGGCCATGGTAGGTGCAGCTCTCACAGCTGGGGCAGCAAGAACCTGGGTGGGACAGACTTATCAGAGCCCAGCAAACTGGGGGTGGGGGAGCTGGACAAAGCAGGGGGTGGGGGAAGAAAGTCAGACTGGTGTGGAGCACTCACCAGGGGGCTGGGTAGGGTGCTGGCAGGGGGCTGGGGAGCAGAGCACCGCCCCACACATGGGCACGCCATCATGACAGGAGCAGGCCGTGCAGGGCTGACCATCAGGCTCCCACTGGACCCCCTCGGCAAACTCCTCTCCATCAAGCACACAGGCTACAGCAGAGTGGGGAGGGGGGCTGTCACCAGGGCAACTGGGATACCTCCAGCCATCCCTGACCCTCCCAGACCACAGGAACCTGGCTTTGCCCTCCCCATGGTGGTCTCTGAGCCCACACCGGAATGGGAAATGGCCCTGGCAATCCCCCCCTTCCATCTGCGGCGGCTGGAAGCAGCCCTCCTTAGAAGCTTTTCCTCCCTCGCCCCTTCCCCACACATACCTGAGCAGAGTTGGGGGCCAGAGACAGGCAGTGCACAGGGGGCAACCGGGCACTCCTGCTCCTCACAGGAGACCTCGCCGGCCTAGGAGGGACGCTGGCTGAGGGTCCCCAAGGGCTGACTCAGATCTGGGGTGGGAGAGGGCTGGACTGGCTACCTGGCAGGAGCAGCGGATACAGCGCCCACTCTCTTGGAGTCTAAAGGTCTCCTCACTCTGATACTGGTGTCCCTGGTACTCACAGCCTGGACAGGAGGACAGGAGGACCGGCGGGTGGGGACAGAGCAGGAGCCTGACAGCGAAGCTGCACACCACCTCGAGGTATCCACCACCCACCCTGATGCGCCAGGCTCCCCTACCTCCAGGATCACGGGCCCCACCCCAGCGCCCAGTTTGCCATGAGAAGGCGAGCTGAGAACATGCCCCTCACCCGGTGTGACAGAAGCTTAGGCTTTTCAAGGACTTCTCCTATACTGTAGTCCAGGGGGCTTCCAATAGGTCTGAACCCCTGTGCCCGGGCACCCCTGGAGCCTCCCTGGGGCCAGTGCTTGCCTCCCTCCAGGTGACCCAAGCCCCCAGCTCACCGTCACACACCGGGCAGCACTGCCCAGGGATCCTGCCTGGGTGTCTGCAGGGCACAGGAGGGCAGGGCAGAGCCTCGCACTGGATGCTCCCATTCTGCCGATAGGGCCTGGTCAGCGTCCGAGAGGCAGGCCCAGGAGCCAGGCCCTCCCTGCCAGGCAGCCACACTCACAGAGCAACGGCAGCGCGAGCAGGGGTCTCCAGAGCCCACCGGCTCTCCGCGGCGGTACTCCCGCCCATTTAGGAAACAGCCTGTTGGGGAAGAGGGTGCCTCAGACCCTTCTCAGGAACACTGCTCCCCCTGCTGCCTGTCCTGGCTGGCCTTCGTGGGAGACCACGCTGGGCCATCCGTGAGCTTTCTGCACCCCTGCACCAGGCGCCACTCACCGACTCACCATCGCACAGCGGGCAGCAGGTGCCTGGCAGGGGCCGCGCAGGGTACGGGCACAGGCTGGCACACTCTCGCTGGCGGCACTGAATGTGGCCCTCCTGGGAGGGGGCAATGGGGGGGCAGGGGAAGGTGCCATTAGAGCTCCGTCAGGGGGCAGGAACAGCAATTGAGTCCCTGCGATCCACTTACTAAGCACTGTTATGGGTTGAACTGTGTCCCCCCAAATTCATATGTGGAAGTCCTAACCCCTGGGACATCAGAATGTGGCCTATTTGGAAACAGGGTCATTGCAGATGTGATTAGTTAAGATGAGGTCATACTGAAGTGGGGTGGTCGCTCCAGGAACTATGTCTTTGTAAAAAGGGGAAATTTGAACACACACATGTGCGTGCACACAAACACACACCCACAAGGACAGCAACCCAGGAAACCAATACAGATGTATAACCCATCACGTTACTGAAGCGTTCTGTGACTCAGTTTACCCATCTGAAAAAAGACAGTAATAGTTCTGTCCTCGGGCACCTGGGTGGCTCAGTTAAGTGTCTGCCTTCAGTCCAGGTCATGATGCCAGGGTCCTGAGATTGAGTTCTGCATCCGGCTCCCAGCTCAGCAGGGAGTCTGCCCCTCCTCCCTGCTCGCTCTCGCACATGCGCTCTCTCTCTCTCTCTTTCTCGCTCAAGTAAACAAATAAAATCCTTAAAAAAACAATAGTCCTGTGCTCACAGCCTGTTATGGGAATGAAATGAGATGCCCAGCTGGTGTGGCACCCGCCTCTGGGAGCTGGCAATCAAGCCACAGCTGCTGCTACTCCCCACGGCCCCTCCCAGACAGATCCCACCCCTTGAGCTCACACCTGCACCGGGGCTCCATACTGCCAGTCCCTTAAGTGGACAGCCAGTCACTCTTCTCACAGATGCTGGGGAGAGTGGTCCGTGTGAGCAGGGAGGGGGAGCACATGGTTACAGAGGGGGAGGGCCCAACCATTTCAGTTGCTGTAGTGAAATCCCATAGGCTGGGGGGCTTATGAACAGCAGAAATTTGGTTCTCAAAGTTCCGGAGGCTGGGAAGTCCAAGAGCAAGTGCCAGAAGGGCCTGGTAAGGACCTGCTTCCAGGTTCCTAGACACCTGTCTTTTCACGGTGTCTTCATGTGGCTGAAGAGAGGAGGAGCTAACTCTCTGGGGTCCCTTCTACAAGGACACTAATCCCATTCATGAAGGTGCTACCCTCAGGACCTAAATACCTCCTAAAGGCCCCACCTCCTAATACCATTAGGATTCAATATAGGAATTTCGGGGGTGGGGACACAAACATTCAGTCTCTATCACCTGGAGTGTCTTTCCTCATTTCTCCCTGCTTCAATTCTACTCACCCTTTAAGACCTAAACCCACCCCTTCCATGATTTTCTAGATCTGTGCTGTCCAATAGAAGCATAATACAAGTCACAAGTCCCTTTAAATTCTCTAGTAGTCGGGGCACCTGGATGGCTCAGTAGGTTAAGCCTCTGCCCTTGGCTCAGGTCATGATCTCAGGGTCCTGGGATGGAGGCCCCCATTCGGCTCTCTGCTCAGCGGAGAGCCTGCTCCCCCCCCCCCCCTTTCTCTGCCTGTCTCTCTACCTACTTGTGATCTCTCTCTCTCTCTATGTCAAATAAATAAATAAATAAATATTTTTTAAAAAGATTTTATTTATTTATTTGACAGAGATCACAAGTAGGCAGAGAGGCAGGCAGAGAGAAAGAAGGGGAAGCAGGCTCCCTGCTGAGCAGAGAGCCTGATGCGGGGCTCGATCCCAAGACCCTGAGATCATGACCCGAGCTGAAGGCAGAGGCTTAACCCACTGAGCCACCCCGGCGCCCCAATAAATAAAAATTTAAAAAAATTTCTCTGGTGGTCAAATTTCAAAAAGTAGAAAGAAAGGGAAAAAAATGAAAATAGAAGCAGATAAAATGACTTTTTTTTTTTAAGATTTTATTTATTTATTTGACAGACAGAGACCTCTGTAGGCAGAGGTCCCAGGACTCTGGGATCATGACCTGAGCTGAAGGCAGAGGCTTTAGCCCACTGAGCCACCCAGGCGCCCCGATAAAATGACTTTTTAAGATATTCCATTCAACTCAATCTATCCAACAGTTATTTCAAGATACAATCAACATAGAGTATTAATGATATATTTTATATTCCTTTCTTTCACACTAAGTCTTTAAAATCCCATGTGTATTTTATGCTCCAGCCCAAGTCAGATTGAATGGCCCCATTTCCAGGGCTCAGTGGCCACATGCATTAGGTCACAGACTGGACAGCCCAGTTCTAGATGTCTCTAGGAAATCTCCCTAGAACTGTTGCTGCCTTTCCTATCCTGCCCTGTCTCACTCCTGGAGCTTGCAAGTTCTTTGAGTTACTTCACAAATCCATGCTGCACACCTGCCATGCTCAGAACTTGGCACACAGACAGGCACAGCCCTGTCCCCCCACCCCAAGTGCCCTGCATCAGGTCTTCTCCAACTCTGTCCCCTCCCAGTGCCTATGGGATGTGCTCAGTGAAATGAAAGAATGAACATGGGGGACCTGGGGTATGGAGTAGCAGCAGGGCTTACCAGGCACTGGCAGATCCGGCAGGGGTCCCCAGGGGCAGTCCACTCTTGGCCGTGCTCCCAGTGAGAGCCACCTTCCGTGCAGCCTGGGGTGGGGGCAAAGATGGGCAGAAAGGAAGCCTGGTGGAAGCCAGCCTAGCTGCCGGCTCAGCCTGCCCCTACCGTCCTCCACAGGCCCCCTGGGGGCTCTCTCCTGAGCCCAAACCAGACTATGTCATGCCTTGGCCTAGACTCTTGGGGACTCCCAAGGCCCAGATAGCCTGCCCTTCCAGGCCTCCCAGGACCCAGTGTGGCCACGCCCACTTCCCCGTGCTCTGGGTGGGGGGGCCCTCAGCTCTCACCACAGGCTTTGACCATTGGTGCGTGCTTGCAGCTTCCCGCCTAACACACCTGCCTCACACTGTCTGTCCCACGCCACTGTCCTCTCTTCCTGGAATGCCCTCTGGCTTATTCTGCCCGTCACCTAGCTAACTGCTCTCCATCCTCAGGGTTCACCCAGAACACGCTGTCTCCAGGATGCCCTCCTTCTTGTGTCCAGGCTGGACTGGGTCTCCTTCTCTGAATTTCCGCAGTGCCTGGCACCTGCTTCTCAGCCTGCCTTTGCCATAGTACTGCTGTGCGACTCGGCGTCCCCCTCTAGGGGTCCGCCCGGATGGCCCGCCTGTGTCTTCTGTGCACAGAGTGGGTAATGGTGGTCAACATTTATCAGGGTACAGAATGTCATCATCCACAGCTCACAAATGGGGAACTGAGGCACAGAGTAGCTCCCTGAGAGGCATGCAGTCATGACGTGGCAAGGGCAGAATGCGAGCCCAAGCACCTCATCTCTGGAGCCAGCTTGACGGGGCATTGCTCCCCGACTGAGCAAACCCCCCAGGTCCGGGCCAGCAGAATGGGCTCTGGAGTGGAAGAAATGGCGTGGAAGTCTCTTACCTTGGCAGGTTGGGCAGCAGTGCCCGGGCCTGGGAACCGGCTCAGGGCAGGGGTTGGGCGGACACCTCAGGGGTATGCAGTGAACCAGGCCGCTCTGTAACGCACCGAGAGCTGTGAGAAGCAGCCAGGCCCGGGGCTGGCTCCCAGAGAGGGCGGGGTGGGCAGGAGTCTGACACCCTTAGGGGACGGGCCACAGGGCCGGGATGGAGGAGAACCTCACAGGCAGCAGGTCTTGGAAGGTACGTGAGGGTGAAAGGATGAAAGAGCAGCAGGTGTGGCCCAGGGTAGGGGCAGGGGGTGAATAAGGAGAAGCAGGGCCTGGACCAAGAGGGGGGTGGGCACTCACCAGGCAGGAGCATTGGAGACAAGGGTTGGAGCTTGACAAGAAGCTGGCCCCCTCTTCGTAGGAGTGGCCCTCATATTCACAGCCTGGGGAGGGTTGCCAGGATGACAGGTCAGCAGACAGCAGGGCAAAGGGACATCACCCAAGGCAGGGCATGACCCCGAACAGGTACTGGACCGACAGGGGCCTGGGGGATGGAGTGGTGGGGCAGGGCAGGACGTCACCTGGCCGGCAGACAGGGCAGCACTCCCCAGGAGGGGTGTAGCTCTCCAGGCAGTTGAGCTCCGAGCACGAGGGTCCCTGGCACCGCACGGTCCCAGCCTGCAAGGTGGACACTGAGCCCTCCCTCCCTCTCCACTGCCCAAGCTGAGTTACTCTGCTGGCCTAGTGTGCCCAGCAGGCTGCAGCCTCAATTCCTGGGGCAGGGGGACGGCATCAGCTCTGTCCTGCCCCCAGGCTGGGTTTGGCACTGCCAGGCCGGGGGTACGCCGAGCATCAGGGATGTGCATGGTGGTCGGGGCTGGGCTCTGATGCCCTTACCTGGCAGGTGCAGATGACACAGGGCTCTGGGTGCCACGTTTCCCCAGCCCTGTGGCCTCCAGGGCAGCCTGCAAAACCGGGGCCAGGCCCCCACATGAGAGACCCATAGTACTGGAGCCAAAGCACACACAAGGGTACCGAGTCCAAGGGCACCATTCAGGTGAGAACCTGAATTCCCACCACTTCCCAGCAGATGGCAGTCAAGTGTCCGATGTAAATGTTACCAGTAGATTTCCATTATTTTACCAAAGAAGCATTAAGGAAAGGGTGCTTTTTTACAAAATTTCACCAATGATATACGAGCCAGCAGTGGCCTCGAGGCACCATGTATCCTGAGAGTTCTGTGTGTGCGTGCGTGCGCACATGTCCCTTTTCTCTGATCTCCACCAGCTCCCCAGACCACTCCCCAGCCCAGGCCACGACTCCCAGGCTCCACTTCCAGACCCCACTGGTGTCCTGAGCCCCTGACCCGCCCTTCACACTACCAGCTGATATTCTGCTACATAAAATACAGGATGCTCAGCTGAATCAAATTCCATATAGACAATCTATACTTTTTTAGTGTAAGTATGTTCCAAACAGTGCATGAGACGTACTTAACACTAAAAAAAAGTATATGCTGTTTAAATTCAAATTTAACAAAGCATCCCGTATTCTCTTTGCTAAATCTGACAGCCCCGTCCCTGACTGTGAGCTAGTAGCATCCCTGGGCAGAGTTACTGTCCCCACACCCCCGCTTCTCTTCACGTCCCTGGCACCACTGCCTTCTTAGCTTCCCATTATTCCATGGGACCTCACCAGTCACCAGCTCCTGCCCCTTCTTTAGAAACAGCGCCCCCTCTGCAGCCACTGCCATCCCTGGGCCTCCTGGCTCTATGCCTAGATGACACCGTACTAGCCCACTAACTGGTCTCTAGCATCTAGCCCAAACAGATGAATATTCCTACAGTACTCCTTTGAAGAAGCCCCATTCTGGCTCTGCAGCCTTCTATGGCTCCCCATTGCCACAGAAGAAAGTCCAAACTGCAAGGCTTACAGCAGGCTGTTTCCACGGGGCCTTTCCAGCCTGATTTACTGCAACACACTTCTCCCCATCCTGTTCTTGTGCCGAAAGGGCCACAGATAACTGTCTCCTGCTGGTGAAATCTCACATTCTCTTGAAGATGTGGCTCAGGTGACCCGCCATGACACAGTCTTGAGTGGCTCCCCCTGCCTTCCTGCCATCTGCTCTGGCAGATACCCACACGCTGCCCTCCTGCAGTTCTTTTAATCCGGTCATTGGCTCTTAAATCTTGTGTTACATTAACTTTCAGTTTATCTTCTCAACTCGGTCAGAAGCCCTCTGAGGGCAGGAAAAAAATCAGACAAAGGCTCTGGCTCCGCCCCAGGCCAGAGCACGCATTTGCTGGCTGTGCTTCCCTTCTGAATTCCCCGGACTGCCAGAGTGAGTGGGCAGGTGCCCTCTGGGCACGTGGTGGGTGGCACACCATGGCCCTGGGGGCCAGAATGAGTGCAGGAGGTGGGGCCAGGGCTGGAGGGAGGCTGACCTGGCTCACAGTCCGGACAGCATGCTCCTGGCTCTGGGCAGGGTCCCCTTGGGCACGGCTTCTGGGTACAGGTTATGGCTCCTTCCTGTGAGGAAGCCAACAGCGGGGCCGCACGAGCCTCAGAACCCTGAAGGCCCGGCTTCCGGGACCCAAAACTCACCCTGGACCACGATACAGTGGAGGAACCAAAGCAGCTCAAGGTACATGGGCTACCCTCGGGCTGAGGTCAGAAAAGAGACATCCTACCCCCACACCCATCTTCTCCTGCTGCTCCTGAGCCCCAGAAACCATCTCTTCCGGGTGCCAGCAAGTTCCCAGAACAGAGAGATCATAGGAAGGGACCTGAGAGCTTCCTAAATGGAGAAGTGAGGAAGGAAAGGCTGGAAGAAGGTAGATGTGGAGCCAAGGGATGGAGATGAGGAGGGTTGATGAGGGGGACAGATAGATGAGCAGGGTTAGGGAGGGTCCACAGGTGAGGGGGCGATGTAGGAAGATAAGCCGCTCCAGCCCCTCCACCTTCCATGCCACACCCTCTGAGTGCTATCATTTGGGCCCCAATCAGAGGGGCTGGGGGACCCCAACCATGTACCTGGGGGAAGTTGAGCCCCAGAAAATAGAGCTAGTTGGAATCATCTGGAGCCACTAGTGGCGAGGCTTTGGGGAAGGGGCGGGCAGACAGCACTGCTCACCTTGAGCACCAGGCTATAGTGAGAGGTAGCTTACACGAGGCAGATGAGGGGGACAGGTATGGGACACCCATACCTGGATACCCAGGTGGGTCCTAGGAACTCACCAGGCAGTGGCAGGTGGTGCAGGCGTCCCGGGAGAAGGTCTCGCCATTGCGATAGGCCTGACCATTGTGGCTGCAGCCTGGGGAGGAGATGGTGCCATCACTCAGGCACTCAGGGCCATCCCCAGGTGCCCAGGGGGGCCTGGCGGGGAGACAGGACAGCACTCACCACGGCAATGGGGCAGCCCCGGCTTGGGCTCACAGTGTGCAGCCCCCTCCCGGCAGACACAGGCTGTGCAGGGCTCAGGCTCCCAGCGAGCACCCTCGGGCCAGGACTGCCCCAGTCCCCAGCAGTGAGCAGAAGCCGGGCGGCATTCACAAGACTCCAGCTGCCTCACCCTGGCCTCCAGCTCCTTGTTCTGGGGGAAAGAGGCGGAGGGGAAAGCAGGAGGTGCTGGCTCAGCTCTGCACCATCTGACACGCCCCGCAGATTTGTGGCTCGTGGAGCCTGACCAGGGGGAAAAGGAAATCTGATGCTTCCAGGGCAGAGGCGGGTGGGTCCCCTCCAGACAGGCTTAACCATGGTTCTCAAGATCTGGAGTCTGGACAGGTTCGGGGGGGTGGGCTCCCCAGACCTCTCCTTTGGACAGAAGTGGATCCAATCCCTCCCCTCAACAATTGAAGACCTTTACCCATCCAAAATCTTTTCTGATTATGTATAATATGTGCAGTACGTGCTCCATCTAAATTGATGAATCAGTACCCTGGGGGTTCTTCCTTTGTAGGAAAAAGTAAGTATTAAGAACTGTTCCTATAAGAACTTCTCCACGTGCATTTAAAACCAAACTCTATTTTACTGCTCCCGCCCACCCTCCCAAGGCGCAACCCTTCTTTCCTTTAATGGCGCACCGCCTTGCCCTAGTCCGCACATACCGGCCCCGCCTCCCTTGCTACCTGCTCTCTGAGTGCCATCATTTGGGCCTCCAGCCTTCCCAGCCGTTCCTCCAGGGGGCGCCCCTGCTCCTGGGGGGCCCCAGCAGGGGCTGAGGGGTGGGCTGGCTCCTGCTGCCCGGAGTCGTGGATGTCCGCAAGCTGAGGGGGCTCCCTGAGGATGACCCCACCTAAAGGGGACAAGAATCCAAGGTGGGCCTGTAGGTGAGGAGCTGCCAAGGCTTCCTGGGTCCTGTTTTCCAAACCCTGCAGGGGCGGGGGTGGGGCAGCCTGAACCCAACCCGTCCGCCTGCCCACTCACCTTCCAGAGAAGGAGTATGTGCACAGGGAGGGGCGGCTGTTCCCTCTGCTCCACACCCCTGAGTTTGGGCCTGGAGTTGGACAGCCATTTCCACCCCACTTGAATCCCTCCCCAGAAGTCAAGAAAGTAAAAACTGTGGGGGGGGGGCGGGGGTATAAGCTGACTTCACAGACATCGCATAGACCAGATGCCTCCTCCGGGTTGGGGTGGGCAGTGGACGGTCTGGAGGAGGAAGAGGAGGAAGGAGAGGGGAGGGTCTTCCCCAGAGAGGTAGCAATTATGAGGCCAGGTCTGGGGTGGCTAAAGGGGTTTCTAGCAGACACTAGTCCTGTGAGGCAGGGGACTGTGTCACCTATTTCTCACCCCCACTCTCCCAAGGGAGGATTGGAAAGCCTCATTTGAACCCTAAATTGTCTTCTTTCTTCCAAACCTGCTTTGGCCCGAGTTCCTTGGCTTGGTTCCTGCCATGCCCACGGGCTCTGATATATGGGGCTCAGGTTTTCCTCTTTGGTGTCCCCCCAGCCCATCAGCCTCTGGTCTCATCCAGTTGTCCCCAGCCCACTCCCCACTCTTCTCTCCTCTTTCTGCACTCAGGAGGCTGAAGTCAGAGCCGTCCTCCCTGCCCCGGTCCTCCCTGTCCCCACCTGCTGGTCTCTGGCACCACTTCTCTATGTCGCACATCTGAAGGTCCCAGCGCCAACTCCAAATGTGACCTTTTGCAAACGCCACCCATTCTTTTCAGGCTGGCCTGCTATTCCCCACATCCAGGTGCTAACACCCCAACAAATGCCAGCCCTCAAGCCTCTTGTGCACATTCCCATCCCCTCTCTAGCGGGGGATCTTGTCACCTGGAACTCCGTAGGGCTCCTGTAGGTGGCGCTGTTCCCCGCTCTCCGCAGGGCCCCTGAGGATGAGGGCTCAGCATCTTAAACCCTCCGTCACTGCTTGACACCCCCACGCCCACGGTCGCTCCTCTTAGGCCACGCCTCCAGGTCTACTTCAGCAGGCACAATAAGGGAGTCAGAGAGAGGGTGGGGGTCCTTTGGGACCCTCAGGGAAGATAGGGCCAGTCCTTTGCCTGGAGAGACCAGCAGAAAGCGCTCCGGCTCGTTTCAGAGAGCCTGATTGCTCCCCATGGAACTGTCCTCGGCTCCCCTCTCCCCAGCCGGCTGCCAAGTGCTTGCACTGACCCCTCAATTCCTGCCTGCACCCCCCACCCTCCAGACACAAATTCCAAGTCAGCTCCCATGGCGGGCCTCCTTCCCCGCCCCCCTTCTCAAGACAAATAATTAACTTCAGACTCCCGGATTCCAGGACAGCCTCTCCCCCACTGCTGCCTGCAGAAATGCCTCCCGAGGCAGTGCAGGAAGCCCCCTGTCTCCTGGGCCCCGGGCCTCAGCCTCCGTGCGCGCCCCCACGCGGGCTCCTCCACCGACGGGGAGGACCGAGACTGGCCCCGGAGGCGCTCGGCACCCCGCGGCGGGGGTCGGGAGAGGCAGCCTGGCCCCAGCTCCTTCCCTCGGGCTGCGCTGAGTGAGAAACGGGGTCCCCGGACCGCCCCCGCCCCGAGGCTTCGGCGCCCGGACTTACCTCCTCCGGTCACCGAGACCTGGGCCAGGCTGGTGAGCTGCAGGACGAGGGGCAGCAGGGCGGCCCTGGGCCCCGCCATGCTCGCTCTGCCTCGCTGTCTGTGGTCGAGGCTCAGCAGTCGCCGGGGGAGGCGGGGTGGGGACACACCAGGCCGCCTCCCACCCAGTCTTTGTTCAGGGAGGGCTTCTGGAGTCTGTCATCCTGCCTGCCGGAGTCTGCCTCCCTGATAGAATCCTAGAGCCCTGGACCCCAGCTCTGCCCTGACCCCAGCCCCGTGCCAGAGGGGCAGCTGCTAGAGAGCCTCCCGAGCCTGGCAGGAAGCTGGGACCATCTCCCACATATGGTCTCTCGTGGGGACCCTGACAGTAAACACAAATTTATCACTCTGAGACCCTAGGACAGCTGGTTTTCCTGCTCCCCCACTCTCGTGGGGTCACTCCATGTGCACTAGGGTTCCCAGTTCAGCTTCTTCCTTGCTTACAGGAGAAAAGGATGGGGCTGGGTTTAAAACCCTATTTAGCCGACTCCACGTGTCCTTAGGCAGACCCCAAACTGTGCTTCAGTTTGTTTGCAAACTGGGGATTCTGATACCTACTTTATAGACTGGCAATGAGAGTATACAGATAGGGCAGTGGTTGGCACACACTAAGGGCTCAGTAAATAACAAATTGTACCCAAGGGGCTGTTCCAGGTTCCTGAGATCAAGGTCTCCGCTTTCTTCCTCCTTTGTCCACCTATGCATTTCCTTCCTGAACTCCAGTCACCACCCCTATCCATACCAGCAACCCCAGGCTTGGCCCCAAATGCTAAGGCCTCCCTTTGCTCGCTGGTCTCTGCCCATTTTCCAGTTCCTAAACTCAGACCTCGGGGCGGGAGTGCTGGGACTGAGAGCAGGGCTGGGCCCTGGGCTCAGCAGGCAGAGGGGGCCAAAGGGAGGAAGTGAGGAAAGCTGGCCACGAACTCCTCAGTGCAGCTGGGAAGCAGGGGGAGGTGGGGATGGCCCCGGAGCTCACAGCAAAGGGACATTGAGGGCGGAGCCTTGAATCCTGCCAAAGCAGTCTCCCTACCCACTGTAAAGGCCAGCAAGTCAGAAGGCACCCTTCCCCCAAGCCCAGGCAGGGGCTAAAGTTCCCCCTCCCCTCCCAGCCCACTCTCCTTGCACCTTAAGAGAGGGCAGCATCTCTCCCAGGAGTAGGGATCCCTAAAAAGGCCTGAGCAGTTGGCAGCAGGGGGAGGGGCGACCGTGAGCCACTGCTGTGAGGGGCCTCTGCAGGCCTGGAGCTAGGCTCATGGGGGCAGAGGAAAGCAAGGGCCAGCAGGCCAGAGAAGAAACCAGGAAATGGTAGCTCTAGTCCCACCAGGGTTAAAGGAAATGGTGCCTGTTATAAGGCAGGTCCTCTGGGATACTGGGTGGAGCAGAGGCTAAGAGCTGCCAGACTTTCTCCTGGTGACCTCAGGCAAGTCATTTAACTTCCAGTGGCTCATTCTTCTTAGCCATGACCTGTTGCTCTAAGGGCACCCCCTAGGAAGTGTTTTGTGAAGTGCAAGTGAATCAGTGGCTGGAAAGAGCACATTCTTTAGCTGTAATAGAAGGTAGAGAAGCTTCTGGAAAACTCTATGAAATAAAAACCCAAGGCCCCAAGGAAAGGGTGTTTGAAGAGGCATCTGAGTTCTACCATGACTGATCACTGTGAGTCTCTTTTGTGCCAAGCATCAAGCCAGATACAGGGATATAGCAATAAACGAAACATCGTTCTTCATGGAATGCCCCATGCAGGCCAACGGAAGGGGGGATGGGGCTTCTGGCAGAGGCGGAGTGTGAGCCGGGGATCGTAAGTGCACACAAGTGTCAGGCTTGGAATACACGGCTTTCGTTTCTCTGCCAGATGCTGCTAACCTGACCAACACCTGGTCCGTTCTTTAGAATTCTGGGTATTCTGGCTGGAGAATGCAGGAAAGACTTAGGCTTGGGTCCTTAACTCGGCAGCATGGCCCGACATACAGACTGGTGTGTGGGAGGCAGGGGACTATGTGGGCAGCAGAAGGACTCCAGGGTTTGGAGTTGGTGAGTTCTGAGTTCAACTCCAACTCCACATTCAACAGTCTGCACTGTTGGTTCTGCATTTCTCCCCATTCCCATTCATTCTCCCCACTCTCAGCTCCTACAGACTGCAGCCTCCCCTCCCGCTTCCTGTTGGGTCAGCCAATGAGAGGCAGAAAGGCAGGCAAGGAGAGTGGTTGAGGATATTTCTTCCCTCCTTCTGCTCACCTGGGCTCCCGTGGTAACACTATTCCTTCCCCTTGTTCTCTCTGCCCCCAGGGGTGGTGCTGGCTTCCTGCTATTTTTAGCCCCTGGTGTTCATCATCCCTTGTGGATTCTCTTACCCCTGAGTCAGCAGGTCTGTAAATAGTCCCCTTCTTTAAGTTCTCCTGAACTAGGGGCACCTGGATACCTCAGTCATTAAGCATCTACCTTCAGTTCAGATCATGATCTCAGGGTCCTGGGATTGAGCCCTGCATTGGGCTCCCTGTTCAGCAGGGAGTCTGCTTCTCCCTCTCCCTTTGTCCTACCCACACCTTGGGCACGTGTTCTCTCTCTCAAGTAAATAAATAAAATCTAAAAAAATAAGTTCTCCTGAGCTAAACCCTTTTGACGGGAATTCTGTTTTCTCCTGGGTCTTCTGCCAATAGGCGAATCTTACTACTTATTTCACTAAGCTACTCCGTCTCCCTAAGCTGAAATCTTTCACCTGTAAAATGAAGTACTAACCCTACAGCAGGTGAAGAAAGTTCCATAAGGATGTGTGCCTGACAGAGTGTGGCGCCTGGCACACAGAAGACCCCAACGTAAGTTACCTCCCGGACCTTACCTGCTTCAGGCTGTACTGCCAAGAGTAGCAGGTTGATTTTTCTCTTGAGATTTGCTAGCTGGAAGCAAAAGGTCTTTGCGAGGAGGGAGGGACAGAAAGGGTTAATAAATGATTACTTTTTTGTACTTTGCTATCTTTCAAATCACAGCGGTTATAACAAATGCAGGGAGATACTACAAAGGTATGCAGACAAAACACATCATTATGTCTCTTCCAGCCCCTTTTCTTGCCCAGCTCCTCCCACCCCGTGACCAATGTTAACGGTCTGTTCTTCCGCACGCTTCATCTGGGTCACACAACCACAGGCGAGCATGCCTACACCATGTGACTTTGTCTGGCGAAGGCATTTTGCAACTGGCTGTGCGGGATCTCATGCCCCCAACCCTGCTCCGACCATCCTCTCCAGCTTGCCCTGGAGTCAGCAGTCTCAGTGGCCCCTGCCTCAGCCTCACCATTCCCCCAGAACCCTCCCTCCCCACTCACAACATCATGTTCCCCCCAAGGCAAAGGTCACCCCTGGCTGACCAGCTGAGCTGCGGTAGCAGGTAGGGGGATGTGTTGTTGGTCATAGATCTGAGATTCCAATCCCACAACTGTTTCCCCGCAGCCTGGCTACCCGTCCCCCATGTTCAGGGTAAGTAGCCCACCAGTTGCCCTCCGGGAAGGTCATCCTTTGCCTGTCCTTAATGTGCTTGCAAAGGTGCACCTCCTGATTTCCCAGGCTCTGTCCCACGCTGTGGCATGTCTGCTCCGTACAGAATGCCAGTCCACACACTTGAACAGCACTGCTCGAAGATTAATACTCACAGTTGGAATACTTCCTTGTTGGACTGAACCAACAAGGTTGGTTTTAGGAGCGTGTGTGCATTTTTTGTTTGGCTTTTGGCACAGAGAGACTGATGCCATGCAATTGCGTATCTGAGCCCTGCGGCAGAGCAAGGACCTAGGGGGTGGGCAGAAGTTTTCCAGGCGCCCACACAGGGACTGCCAAGCCTTGAACTTCTCTGGCCGGGAGTGGAACGTGCCCATCATTTTTGTGCCTATTCCCACCTAGGGCTTCTCCAATCTCTTTTGTGACTTTCTTTTCTAAAGGACTGACCCCTGGGGATCCCATGAGGGCTTGGAAAAGCTAAGAGGGTAGGGGAAGGGAGGTGGAGATACAGCGGTGTGATTTCCTGCCGGCAATCCTTTCCTCTCCCTAACCCACCTCTTTCTCTTCTTCTATCCCTCACAGCCTTGACAGGCAAAGAAACTGAGGCTTGTGGAGTTTACAGCCTAAGCAAGCTCATCCCGTTGGAGAGTGGTGGAACTGGCTCTCCCCCGCCAGCTCTGATGCCTAACCGCTGCGGAGATGTCTGCTGGCTCTTCTTTCTCCCACCTGTGACTCCTGCACCCAGGGAACTTCTGCTTCTCGTCGGTTCTTCCGCAGCACTGGGAATCCATGCAGTTACAAGATTTAGGCATATTCTCCCTTGCACGGAGGGCTGGGAGCACCCCTCGGGCAGGGGGATTGCTCAGCAAGTACCAGTGGGTGGACACACACAGGGATCTCTCTTGCCATTATAAAATCCAAGGATTGGGTTGAGGGTACTGAGTCTCAGAAGTACCTTTGGACCCTATTCCTGTGGTCCTGGATCAGGGCCCTAGAATTCAGATTCCCAAACAAAGGCAAGGCCTATCATTAACAACCTCCCTCAGAACTGACCCAACTCACCTGTGGCTCTGAGGAGCCAGATGGAGGTTGGTGAGTGGGGGCCACTGCCCACACTTGCCCAGGGCCCTCTGTTTGGGGTTAGCTCTGAACCCCTTGGCAGGCGGGCTCTGAGAGGCCCTTGGGCTCTCTCATGGGCTGGCCAGAGGAGACATTGTCTCACTGGAGTTTGGGCCAAGACTGGCCAGAGGGGCTCTAGTCAAGCAACTGGTCTCACCCAGCCCCAGCCCTCAGTTTTAGAGAAACACCAGACCTAGGACAGGGACCAAGGGAAGGAGAATAGCCGCTCCTCCTTCCATGTAGCACGAAGAGAGGGATCAGATGACAAGGGGGAGAGGCCAGTGGATCAAAAACCGCAGCTGGCCCATCTTGAGACACCAGATGTCCTGGCACCCAGTAGTAACCTCGGGTTCCCTTTTTTTTCTCCCCGGTAACAGCTTTATTGAGATATAATTCACATATCATATATTAACCCATTTATAGGGTACCGTTCAGAGCTCACAAGATGCCGGGCGGTGACCTTCCTGGGCTGCCTGCCCCAACTTCCCACCCAGGTGCCAGGTGTGAGCCTGTCCCCCCTTTCCCCCCAACCCCGGGGCGCCAGATGTATGATGATAAAGACTACAGGAAAACTCAATTTGTAGGTTATCAGAAAGGGGTGAATGAAAACTTGGCCAACGATTTGCTAGATGAGCACCTCCTGAGTGAAGCTCAAAGTGCTGTGATCACGTGTGACAGCAGCGGGGGCGGCTCTCGGCCACCCGAATGTGTATATAAACCCGGACAAAGAGACATATATTCACAGAGATGCATTCACAGAGCGGTGCACCCATTAGCGCAATCAGCTGTGGAACATTTCAGAAGAATCCCTCTACTCTTTCACAGTCAGCCCCTGTTTCCCACCAACCCCCTTCCCCCAGCTCTGGGCAACCACTCATTTACACTTTTTTAAAAAAAGATTTTATTCATTTATTTATTTTTGAGAGGGAGAGTGCACAGGAGCAGGGGAAGGGGCAGAGGGGGAGGGAGAGGGAGAAGCAGGCTCCCCGCTGAGCAGTCAGCCCTACTCAGGACTCGATCCCAGGACTTGGGGATCATGACCTGAGTTGAAGGCGACACTTCACTGAGCCACCTAAGCGACTCTACACTTTTTCTCTGTAGATTCATTTGCCTATTCTGGACACGTCCTCTAAGTAAATTATACAATCTGTGGTCCTTGGTGTCTGACTTCTTTCACGGAGCTTGTTTTCAAGGATCCTCGGTGTCATGTATCAATACCTCATCCCTTTGTTCTGCCACATGGTATTTCATCGTCGGTATACACTGTATTTTAGTTATCCACTCATCCACTGATAGACATTTGGGTTGTTTCCACTTTAGGGCTATTATGAATAACGCTGCTATGAATATTCATGTGCGAGTTTTTGTGCGGACAATCGCATTCATTTATCTTGGGTGTATGCCAAGGACTGGGATTGTTGCATCGTGTGATTAACTCTGCCTTTAACCTTTCGAGGAACTGCCAAACTGTTTTCCTAAGTGGCTGCTCCGTTTTACCTTTCCACCAGCAATAGATGAGGCTTCCAATTTCTTCACATCCTCTACAACACTCATTACGATCTGACTTTTTTATTGTTTCCATCCTAGTGGGTGTAGAGCGATATCTCATTGTGGTTTTGATTTGCATTTTCCTAATGACTCATAATGTGGGGCATCTTTTCACATGCTCGTTAGTCATTTATATGACGTCTCTGGAGAAACAGCTACTTCGAATCCTTTTCCCAGGTTTAATTGAGTTGTCTTTTTATTATTTAGTTCTAAGTGTTCTTTATATATTATAGATAGGAGTCACTTATCAGGTATATGGCTAGCCAGTATTTTCTTCCACTCTTCTTCTCGTTTTTTTTTTTTTAAAGCTTTTATTATTTATTTATTTATTTGACAGAGAGAGAGAGAGAGAGATCACAAGTAGGCAGAGAGACAGGCGGGGGGGTGGGGAAGCAGGCTCCCTGCTTAGCAGAGAGCCTGATGTGGGGCTTGATCCCAGGACCCTGGGATCATGATGTGAGCTGAAGGCAGAGGCTTTAACCCACTGAGCCAACCAGGTACGCTGGGTTCTCTTTTTTGATAGTGTCCTTTACAGCACCAAAGTTTTCAGTTTTGATGAAGTCCAATTTATCTTTTTTTTTTCTTTTGTAGCACACTTTAGGTGTCATAGTTCGGGAACCATTGCCTAATCCAAAGTTAGGAAGATTCATCCCTCTGTTTTCTTATGAGACTTTTGTAATATTAGCTCTTACATATATAAGTCTTTGATCCATGAGTTAATTTTCGTATACAGTGTGAGATATAGATCTGTTGTTAGGTGTATGTATACTTATAATTGTCACCTCTTAGATGGATTACACTTTTATCATTATAAAATGTACTTCTGAAACAAATAATATATGTCTGGTATAACACAGCCAAGTGTAGTCAATAATATTGTAACAACTTGGTACAGTGACAGATGGTCATTAGACTTATTGTGGTGACCATCTCATAATACAAATTAAAATAGAATCACCATGTTTTATGCCTGAACCTAATACAATATTGTGTTCCAATTATTCTCTTTCAATTGAAAAAAAATGATGATACATATATTAGAAATCCAGTAGATAATTTAAATTCACATTTATTATCTATATTAAACATAAATTCAATTTTGTCCTCTACACATTAAAAAAATGGATGGGATCTGATATTAGTATAGCTTCTCCAGTTTCCTTATGGTCGCTGTTTGCATGACATATCTTTTCCTGTCCTTTTACTTTACATCTATTTGTACATTATTAAATCTAAAATGTGTCTCCTATAGACAGCATATTGTTGGATCTTATTTTTTATTTTTATTTTTTTAAAGATTTTATTTATTTATTTATTTATTTAACAGACAGAGATCACAAATAGGCAGAGAAGCAGGCAGATAGAGAGGAGGAAGCAGGCTCCCCACTGAGCAGAGAGCCCGATGCAGGGCTCGATCCCAGGACCCCAGGATCATGACCTGAGCCAAAGGCAGAGGCTTTGGCTGAGCCACCCAGGCGCCCCTGGATCTTGTTTTTTAATTTGGTCTGGTGACCTCTGCCTTTTGATTAGATTGTTTAATCCATTCATATTATTATTATAGTTGTATTTGCCATTTTACTAGTGTTCTAATTATCTCATGTCTTTTTTGTTCCTCTATTTCTCCCAGACTGCTTTCTTTTACATTGTGAATATTTTCTAGTATGAAATTTAAATACCTCCTTGAATGATTTTTTAAAATTGTTTTTTAAAAAGATTTTAATTATTTATTTTGAGAGAGAGAGAGAGAGAGACCAAGCAGGGGGAGGGGCAAAGAGAGAAAGGGAAAGGCAGGGGGATGAAGAGGGACAAACAGATTCCCCACTGAGCAGGGAGCCAGACATGAGGCTTGGTCCCAGGACCCTGAGATCTTGACCTGAGCTGAAGTCAGATACTTAACTGACTGAGCCACCTAGGCGCCCCTTACTATTTTTAAGTTATTTTCTTAGTGGTTGCTCTAGGCTAAGCCATAGACAGCTTGCCATACTGTCCTCCTGTTCTATCCAGGTAAGCTGTCCCCAGGAGAGGTCCTGGGCAGAGTGTGTGGGCAGGCAAGTTACCGAGGGAAGGATAGCCTTGGACAAGGGATGCCGCCTGCAGGACTGAGGCACTGAGATGGCCACACGGTGGCCCTAGTGAGCAATACAGAGGCTGCAGCTTTGACAGAGCACTTGGTGGGGGCTGCACAGGCCTTGGGATCAACTCGGATTTTATGAGTCAGATGTTCAGGCCCAGGAAACACGTGTCCTAGGGTCTGGGCACAGCCCATTGGTAGCCCTGTGGTCAGGCTCCCCTGGCAACTGCCCTCGCTGTTCCTTGTTGGACCTTGAATACACCCCAGTCTAACCCTTGAGCTGGTCCACATTCCCTTCTATCCCCAGGAACGAACAGGCTGTGAGGGCAGGGCTCAGTGGAAATGGTAGCTATCCTCTGCCCTTTCCCTAGAGTATCCTAAAATCCAAAGCCTGAGCAGAGCCAGGCTGGAGGGCAGACCCGGGGAGGACGCCTGGAGTGGGGGATCTGACTGCGAGGAAGTGTGAGCCGCCGACAGCTGCTGAAGGCTGCTGCCTTTCTGGTTCACCCAGCAGCCCTGCTGAGAGAGCAAAGCATGCCTGTCAGCACATCTGGAAATCTCTGGGAATAGACTTGGGATCAGAGAGCACATGGAACGCAGGACAAGGTGAAGACCAGGGTCACCCTCACACCAGGGATCGGCTCACTCACTGGGGCTAGGGCTCCCCGCCCCCACTCCCACATCTGTGGGGACCCAAACCTAGGGCTTTGGAGGTCAGAATTCAGCTCCTGTCTGGGGCAGGGCAAAGCTGAAGCATAATGAGGAGTGTTCTGCCCTTGAACCCCCATCCCAGGCCCCCCGTCCCTCATCCCAGGTGACTCCCAGTATCAGGATTCACTGCCTTTCCAGCTCCAGTCCAAGGTAGAAGTGGGGGACATAATGGCTGAGGACCCCAGGAGAGACTTATCAGAAGGGGTCCTACTGTAGGCCCCCCTGCAGTCCCCCCTAACCCTCACCCCCCACCCCAGCACTGGTTCTTGGACCCCAGAGACTGAACCCTCATGAGGTTAACCCTATGAGATTTGGGGCTCCCCACCTCTCTGCCTCTGCACCCTTGGACCCACACAATAGCCTTCACCAAATGCCCACCCCAAGTGAAAGAGGTGCAGGGTGTGTGTCTAGGACACAGAATGCACACATACAAGTGTGCGCCTGCCCAGCACAGGGCCAGGCCCCTCCAGAAGGGGAGTCTCCCTCACCCCATCAGTGGCCTCCAGCCCTACCTCCCAGGGTTCTCAGAGAACATTCGAGGTCCCAAGGCCAAGCTCGGCTCCTCCCACCAGGTTTGCACTGGGGAGCATGGTAGCTGCTGTGCAGGGGTGAATACAGCAGCATGGTAGCTGCTGTGCAGGGGTGAATAATCAGGGTGACAGGTCCTTCAGTCTCCACCCTGCAGTCCCTCCCCTCCCCTGCAGCAGCCACACCTAACTGAGCCCTGAAGCCAGCCCTGAGGGACCCAGATGGAGGTGAAATTTGGGGGTAGGGGTGGGGAGTTGAGTGGTAAGGGAGGTAAGGGGAAGGGGTTGGGAGTAGGGGCTGGGCAGCCCCATGATATGTGCTTCCAGTGAGAGGGAGGAGCCAGGCCTCACCAGCAGGACACTGTAGGGCTCCTTCGTGCCTAATGGCACCTGTGACCTTGCCATGGCCTCTGTTTCTCTAGCTCAGGGTCCTTTCTAGGCCTCGAAGTGGCTCCTTAGGAAACATTCCTTCAAGGTCTAGATGGTGAAATCCAGCTGAAATCCTGGAGAAAATGATCTACCTTCTTCTCAGTGGCCAGTAGGAACCAGCCTCTTCCCATTCTGTCATTCTTCCGTTCTCAAATTCGTCATTCATTCATTGACTCACCTGTTCATTCAGGAGCTCCCATCCCAGAGGGGAGCTGGGATGCTTGCCTTTTGCCCCGGGGGAGAAGGCTGGGTTGACTGTGGGAGCCAGGGTGTGCCCCTACTCCCCCATCAGATCCCTCTCTTCCTGGTTTCTCTCTGCTTGCCACCCCTCCCCTTCCAACCTCCGCTTTCCTCCCTGCTGCAAAGAGGCTCACTTTCTCAGCCTGCGAGCCTCCGGCTCCCTCCCTTGGCCTCTGGATTCTGGGGGAATTTGGCTAATGGGAGGCATGGACAAGAGACGGGGCAGGGATAAGGAACAGACTGTGCCCCTCACCTTGCAATGGTCACAGGTCCTGGATAATTGCTCCCCCTTGATGCTAGGCCTTGGGTGCCTGGACACTCCCCTCCTGGCTTTTGTGACGCTGTTCACGCCTCTGTGAATTTGCTTGCCTTTGATGGTGCCTGTGCCCTGCCAGGACCCTGACGTGTACACCTGTCACCTGGAGCCACTCTTTGGGGGAGGGGGGGAAGGCAGGGACAGTGGGGAAGCCTGATAGAAGTCAGAAAATGGCCAGCCTCCTGAGAGCTGAGAGGAGGTCCGGAGAAGGGCAGCAAGGCCCCCAAGGCGGTGGGCTGGAGGGAGGGAGAAACAGAGAGCATGGGGGCAGGTGCCGCCCTGCCTCTCTGTGAAGGATGTGTTCCTTCTCTTTGCTTTGCTTTTTGTAGTTACTTAGAATTTTTAAAATAATTTTTTATTTTTTTTAGATTATTTATTTATTTATTTGACAGACAGAGACCACAAGTAGGCAGAGAGGCAGGCAGAGAGAGAGGGGGAGGCAGGCTCCCTGCCGAGCAGAGAGCCCGATGCGGGGCTCGATCCCAGGACCCCTGGGATCATGACCTGAGCCAAAGGCAGAGGCTTTAACCCACTGAGCCACCCAGGCGCCCCTTTATTTTTTTTTTATTAACATATAAGTATTATTAGCTGCAGGGGTACAGGTCTGTGAATTGCCAGGTTTACACACTTCACAGCACTCACCATAGCACGTACCTTCCCCATAACCCACCACCCTTTCCCTACCCCCTGACCCCCGTTACTTAGAATTTTTGTTAGATTTATTTAACAAGTTTTCTAAGACCTATTTATCAGACATTGGTCTTTTGCTTACCTAAAAAAAAAAATTAAAAACTCAATAAATATGTTAAGCTATCACCCAAACTTCTTGACATTTAGTATTTGGCTCTTCTGAATCACTTTTTTTTTTTTTTAAGATTTTATTTATTTATTTGACAGACAGAGATCACAAGTAGGCAGAGAGGCAGGCAGAGAGAGGAGGAAGCAGGCTCCCTGCTGAGCAGAGAGCCTGATGTGGGGCTCGATCCCAGGACCCTGGGATCATGACCTGAGATGAAGGCAGACACTTAGGGACTGAGCCACCCAGGCGCCCTGATCCTACAGTTTTAAAGATTCATTTATGTATTTGAGAGAGAGAAAGAGTAGAAGCAGGGGTGCAAAGGGAGAGAGAGAACCTCAAGCAGGCTCTGTGCTGAGCGGGGAGCCCAAAGCCAGCCTCGATCTTATGACCCTGAGATCGCGACCTGAGCCGAAACCAGGAGTCTGAAAGCGCTCAACCAACTACACCACCCAAGCACCCCTGATCCTACAGTTTCTCATGGACTGTCCCTGAGGGAGAGGGTGAGGCAGCTGGAGAGCGGGCAGCCTCTCTCAGAGGCACCTTTTCTACACAGACGCCAAACAGGCTGGGGCCCGAGCACCAGGAAGGAGGCCCCCCGCTGGGACTCCTATCTTCCCCCTCACCTCGCATCTGGCAGCAGCGGAGGGAAGGACTTGGGGGAAGGTGAGGGCGTTGTGGCCTAGGATGGGGGCAGCCCGGGAGCTCTGGGCGGCCCGGGGTGCAGGGATCTGAGTGCCTCCCCTGCTCTGCCAGCCCCCACCCACCCTGGAACTCCGAGAGAACAGGTGGTTACAGTGGAACAGCCACCCGGAACTGACAAACCGAGGACTTGCTCCATGGAGTCACTGCAGGGTACACTTCCATGATGATCATTGCTTCGGCTGTGCACCAGTCTCTGGGCTAGACCTCATCTTCACCCCGAACAACAGTGTTTTGCTGCTGCCAGGTTAGTACTGACCCTGTTTTATCAGCGAGGACACAGAGTCGGAGAGGCTGCTCCCCAGGTCACACCGCCAGGACCTGGACCCAGGTCTGTCCCACTCCAGAGTGATGAGGTGTCACTCACGGTTTAGTCTAGTGGCTGTGTGCCTTCGGGTGAACTACCCAGCCTTTCTGAGTTTCAGGGTCTTCATCTATAAAACAAAGGCAACGTATACTCCTGCCTTCTAGGGCTGTCGTGAAAGTCAATAGTGACCCCGGCATTTGGCACAGAGTAGGTTACGCATTAAATATTATTAGAGGTTGAGTTGTGTTCCCTCAAATTCATATGTTGAAGTCCTAACCCCTAGTACCTCAGAGTGTTGCCTTATTTGGACATAGGATCATAGCAGATGTAATTTTTTTTTTTAAAGATTTTATTTATTTATTTGACAGAGAGAGAGAGAGGGAACACAAGCAGGGGGAGTGGGAAAAGGAGAAGCAGGTACAGGCTTCCTGCCAAGTGGGTTGCCTGATGTGGGGCTTGATCCTAGGACTCCAGGATCATAACCTGACCCAAAGGCAGACGGTTAACCAGCCAAGCCACCCAGGTGCCCCTGGGTGACTTTAAGTTAAGTCGAAGTCATTGGTGTGGGCTCTAGTCCAATATGTCCGATGTCCTCACAAAAAAGAGGAAATCTGGGCGCAGAGATACAGCGCAGGGAAAGTCCCATGTGAGGACCAAGGCAGAGATCAGGGTGGTGCTTGTATAAGCCAAGGATAACAGCAAGACTACAGAGAAGTAAGCAGAGTAACTTGTTCAAGTTCACCAAGTTAGCAAGTTCCTCAGCTTGCTTCTTTGTAAAGGGGGATACTGATAGCATCCACTTTGTGTTGCTAATCGAGGCAATTAAATACAGTAACATACGAAAAGTGCTTAGTAGTGTCTAGTAGGTGTTAAGGACTCATTAGTATTATCTGCTTGTCTTTGCTCCTCAAGTCAGCCAAGTCTGGGGCCTGCCCCCTCCCCAGCACATCCATTTCCATCATGGCCTTGAACCAGCACACCCCCTCGGCCATGAGCTGCCCCCGGGGCCTGTGGTGACCACTCCTGGCTCTTCTCCATAGCTCGGGGTAGGCCATCCTCTGCAAGGCACTGGCTGCCCTCCTCTTTCCCTCCCCTGAAACCCAGGCCCCGATTGAACACACTTGCTCTCCAGATGGCCAGTTCCGGGGGGGACTCAGGATCCCTGGGCTCACTGTCCTCTTGCCCAGTTCTAGGCACTCTGTGACCTGCTACTGCAAAGCAAAGCCTTTTTGGTGAGTTGGGGCGGGGGGTTGGCCCCCTGTGAGCCCCTTCCTGCCTAAGCAGGTACCTCTTTTGTCTTCCTGTTCTCATGATGGGCCTCAGATCAGCTGTGAAGCCATGTCAGCCTCCCTGCAGCTTTCGAAGTGCTGCCCCCAGAAAGAGGGAGGAGGACAGGCTGAGAGAAACAGGATATACATGGCCTGAGCTGGCCCAGATCTGTGGAGACACCTGGATCCCGCAAGCCCACCAGCACCCCTATAGCTCTAGTTGGCCCAGCACGGGGACTTGGGTGGCCATCGGGGTTCCCTCTGGCTCCTGGCTTGGAGGGCTGTGAACTAGTGGGGTTCTACAGCACTGGCTTGGTAAGAACCAGCCCCCAGACTCCCCTCCAGAGAGGCCTGGCAGCCAGCCTCCTCCTCTCCAGAGTAGAGTGAGCTCCCCAGGGCCCTTCAGGCACTAGAGCAATCTTGCTTTCTTGACTTTCCACCCCTGGCATCAGAAACTACCAGAGCAGTAGAGCAGACTGAGGGACACCCCACCTAGTGCCCCACAAAGGCCTGACCTCCCCATCCCCCGGAATTGTAGCCCAGGAGGACCTGGCTGGCAGGAACCCAGCACCAGTTCCCACAGCTCTGTTTGGCTTCCAAGAGCACGCACTCGTCCCTCCACCTTAAGCAGGAAATGCTCAGCCCACAACCACAACCCCCGCCCAGCCTGCCCCTGAGAAGGCCGAAGAGAAGACAGCCACCTTCCATGGTGAAGTGCTGAGAGGCCGTGTAGGGGGAAGGTCTTGCCCCTGTGCCCCTAGAGCTTCAGCCGCTCTAGGCCAGAGAGAGCCTCTCATCTGAATTCCCAGAACCACCCCTGCACCCTCTGTCATCTGCCCACCACCCTGAGGTCCTGATGTGAGCTGAGGAGTGCCCCCATGCTTTTGGGCTGACCCTGACCTCCTGGACAGAACTGACTCCTCCCTCGTGTCTCCTCCCAAAGGACATCAGTCCCGCCCCAGGCAGGATCCCAAGCCCTGGCTTCAAGGGCCAGGGGCTTCAGATGGATCTGGCTGGTAAGCCCACTGGAGCCTGACTGTCGAGCCTCCTGCACCCCAGCCAATGATAGGTGGGCCTCCTGCTCCTGGATGGGAACCCTGTCCCCAGTGGGGACACCTACAGACTCTGGGCATCAACCAGGTTTGTCTGGGACAAGAGAGGACACTGAGGTCCACAACTCAGTCCTGTGGGGCCGAGTGGCCTCTGTCCCCATAAGGCAGCTGTTCACAGTGCAGGAGCCTAGAAGGCTCGAGTTGCCTCCTCTTTCTTTTCCTTCTTACCCAGGTGCCTCATGCTCTTCAGAGAGGGGGGAAGAATGGGAGTCCTCATCCCTTCTCTGACAGGGCCCAGTTGTGGGGACGGAAGTGGTTTGAGTGAAATGCTGATTTCAGCAGATTTCCTGAGCGCTTGAATCATGGCCGGCAGGGGTGGGGGGGGTGGTATCAGGATGTCTGGGTGAGGCATCCTGGCAGTCTAGAAGGAAGATGTGAGCGAGGGAGGGGTCAGCAGAAGGACCAAGGATGAGGGCATGGAGAGGCAGGGCAGCTCTGATGGCGGGGTGGGGTGGGGGTGGGGGTAGGGGGCTGGGGAGTGGCAGGAGACAACACTAAGGCACTGAGCTGAATGAACTAGGAGAGTCGCCACCACCTTTATTTGAAGAACTGATGAGAGGGGCGTCTAGGCGGCTCAGTCGGTTAAGCGTCTGATTCCTGATCTGGGCTCAGGTCATGATCTCAGGGTAATGAGATAGAGCCCCGAGTCAGGCTGGCATGGAGCCTGCTTAAGAGTCTCTCTTGTTAGGGCGCCTGGGTGGCTCAATGGGTTAAAGCCTCTGCCTTTGGCTTGGGTTGTGATCCCAGGGTCCTGGGATGGAGCCCCGCATGGGGCTCTCTGCTCAGCAGGGAGCCTGCTTCCTCCTCTCTCTCTCTCTGCCTACCTCTCTGCCTGCTTGTGATCCCTATCTGTCAAAAAAATAAAATAAAATCTAAAAAAAAAAAGAGTCTCTTTGTCAGCTCCCTCTGCCCCTCCCCTCTCTCGCCCTCTCTTAAAATAAATAAATAATGAGTGAGCAGTTGAGAAATCCAGACACTAGGGCTACCCTGGGATCTGAGAGTTTATTCAAGAAAGAGATGTGGAAACTGGAGTTTCTGAGCTATTCCTGGGAGCTCCAGAGCCTGCTTGCACCGTTGGACCGAGGTCCAGAGCAGAGTCCATGGAAGAGGGGCAGAAGCCAGGTTGCCAGGGGTTGGGGCGAGGGAAAGTGCTGAGCACAAAGGAAAAGGGAAGTAGCCTCTGTTCTTAGAAGGGCCAAGGGAGCAGAGAGCCAGGACCTGGGATGGTGACAGCACAGCTCCTGAGACCTCAGGCCGTAGGAGGAGAAGAGACCAGCAGATTGCGGGGGTACGTGGGGACGTGAGGTCTAGGGGTGTGCGTGTGACAGTGCTAGCCCAGTGGGGGACTTGCAGGCCATGCCCTGGAAAGTTCTGAGGGGGTGACAGTTGGTAAGAAATGGGGAGGCCTTCCCAGGATGGCCTTCCTGGGAATGGCTCAGAATAAGGCTACCACATGCATGTTTACAGGAGCCAAGAGTGGCTCAGCCTGAACAGTGACCCGCAGGGACCCTTCATTTTGTGATGTAAGCACTTTCACTCTCCCTCCACAGAATGGAAGCTCCAGGAGGGCAGGGGGCTTGTCCACTGTTTTGTGCTGGCCTGTGGAAGCACTGGGCACTCACTGAATTCAGGCCTCAAAGCTGACCTGTGACAGAGATGTTATCCTCATTTCACAGCTGGGAAATGGGGGCTCCAAGAGTCTGTGGTTAGCTCCAGGTCACATAATGCCTCAGTGGCTGAACCAGGGACTGCCTCAGGCCTGTTCGACTCCAGGGCCTGATGTCTAGTCAACATGTTTCCAGAAACAGGGGGTACCCGTGAGACAGGTGAGCCTGGGGGAGTCCCAGGGCTGAGGCTGAGGGGGTGGGTCTCTTGGAGGGGAGGTAAAGGCAGCCGTCCTTCGCATAGGCCTGCACTGAAAGGGGCAGGTCCAGAGTTGGGGGGAGGGTGGTTCTTGTCCTACTGTGCCTTGCACCTCTGTCCTCTGTCCCTACCAGTCACACTAGGCTTCTTTCAGTTCCCTTTGGTAACATGGCTCCCCCCACCCACACACCCATGCTCCCTGGCCTCTACCGGAATCGGGCCTCTCACTGCACCCTCAATCCGCCACCCCATTCAGGGGAAGTGGGGGCAGGGGCTGGCTCACTGTTGGGAGTGAGGGGCCTGGACACATATCTAGGGCTGTGGAGGCAAAGTCTCCCTGTTCCCATGTGGCCAGGGCCTGCTGGGGGTGTGGGGGTGGGGCTGGGGGGCCAGGAGTGATTGCGTGGTCTTGGGGTAGCCTCACTTCTCTTTTGCTTTTGCTTCACCACAGACAGCATGGGGAGGCAAGGGGACCCTTCTGTTTTGGAAGAACCTGAAGGATGAGCTCTGCCCCTGCCCCTTCCTCCCTAGGCCAGGTCTCTGGCCCAGAGTGGTTCTTGGTTGAGGTTCCCTTGGTCCCAAGGCAAGACTCCAGGGGAGCAGAGCTCCTTCATAACCCCTGTCACTGGGGCCTCATACCAAGGCTGTGAGTTCAGTAACCTCTTCTCCCCTTCACAGACAGAGAATGAGACTCATAGGACCTGCCTGAGGTCACTTAGCACCAGAGATGGATGCCTGCTCAAGTGTGGTGAGCTTCCTCAACCACAGCCCCTGCACACTTCCTTAACGAAGTTTAGAGTCTCTAAGAGTAGGGACCTCCCCTGAGCAAAAGGGACAGTGCGTAGGGGGCAGGGGGCAGCATCCTAGAATCTCATGGTCCCTCAGACTGTGTGTAGGACATCTGACAATAAAGTAAGTCTCTTGGTGGCTATTTCTCCAGATATATTTTCTGGATCGACATAGAATATTTTTTCTATTGAGCGTAACTGATCTCCAGTGGAAAAGGGTTCCCATTTTGTGGCCACTTTCTATTTAATGGCAGTTTCATTTTTACAGAAGAAACATACAAAACAATCTACCTGTCCACGTTTTTCCCATCCACGCTTTAAATTTTCAAAAACACGAGAGAGCAAAATACTCAGCAGATACAAATAATAAAATACTTACACATAATTATATTTCCAATTTATTTTAGGGCTGGGGGTTGGGGGAGAGGGAGAGAGATGCAGAAAAGATGAAAAAAAGACACCACACAGTAAGTAATGATACAGATTTGAAGATACAGAAGATTTGAAGATACAGATTTGAAGAACAACCCAGGCATTCCTAGAGGGAAAAGGAGAGGAGGGAAAGGTCAAAGTTTTGATTCATCAGCTAATACTGGATTTGGGGAAAACATAGGAACCTCTGAACTTTAAGGGCAAATAATACTATCAAAAATGTATATATTTTGGGGCACCTGGGTGACTCAGTGGGTTAAAGCCTCTGCCTTCAGCTCAGGTCATGATCCCAGGGTCCTGGGATCGAGCCCCGCATCGGGCTCTCTGCTCCGTGGAAAGCCTGCTTCCTCCTCTCTCTCTCTCTCTGCCTGCCTCTCTGCCTACTTGTGATATCTCTCTCTGTCAAATAAATAAATAAAATCTTTAAAAAGAAATGTATATATTTTGGGGCACCTGGGTGGCTCAGTGGGTTAAAGCCTCTGCCTTGGGCTCAGGTCATGATCCCAGGGTTTTGGGATGGAGCCCACATCAGGCTCTCTGCTCGGCAGGGAGCCTGCTTCCTCCTCTCTCTGCCTGACTCTCTGCCTACTTGTAATCTCTCTCTGTCAAATAAATACATAAATAAATCTTAAAAAAAATGTATATATTTTAGTTGCTATCTAAAATTTAATCAAAAAAATAAAAAAAATAAAAATATTTTTAATAAAAATTACTATAGGGGCACCTAGGTAGGCTCAGTCAGTTAAGCATCCGCCCTTGGCTCAGGTCATGATCCCAGGGTTCTAGGATCGAGCCCCACATCGGGCTTCCTGCTCAGCGGGGAGCCCGTTTCTCCCTCTCACTGTCTACTGCTCTGCCTTCTTGTGCTCTCTGTCAAATAAATAAATAAAATCTTTTTGAAAAATAAAAATTACTATAGAAAACAATGAAAAGACAAAAAATAGTCCCTGAGTAAGCTGATTCCAATAGGGATCAGACATTAAAATAAAAATTTCATAAGTGAAGCCAGTAAGGATGAGCTTGGGAGCTCAGAAACCCGACCAAGGAGCGGAAGTCGAGGTAGGCTTTCCAAAGAGATGATGCTGAAACAAAATTCCGAGAGCAGTCATTATCAAGCAGAGAAGGCTTTCAGGAGGAAGAACAGGACATATGAAGGTTCAGTTGGTGAGACCCATTTATGGAACCGGAAAACGTTCAGGACAGCACGTAGACAGTCAAAGTAGGGCTAAGTGTGACCCTCAGGACGAGAGACCACGCACTCACCCCGAGAGGTCCCTAAGGCGACCAGAGAGGGAGAGTTGCGGCAGGCAGGTGCGAAGGTTGAGACTTAGAAATGGACAGAGTGTCTTGAGGAGCCCTGTCTGCAAGCACGTGGAGGAGGAGGTGCGCCGACCGGGAGGCCCGCGGCTTGGCCCGGGTGAGACCCCCAAAGGAGCGCGGGCGGGCGGGGCGAGGTCCCGCGAGCTGTCATTCGGCCCTGCGGCGCGCTCCTTTGCACTCTGTTGACGGTCTGTGTTTGCCGGGATCTTGAGCTCCCGAAGGGCGAAGGGCGCGGGCTGGGGAAGTTCCCGAGCCCCGCGGTGCACTTGGGCATCATGAGGAGGGGGTCTGGGGTTGGTAAATGACTGTCTCGCAGTTCCCGATTGCGGAAGGAGCCCAGTAGTCTGCCTGGCGTCTCCTTGGGGAGGCCTTGGGCTCAGGGGAGTCCGGCCGAGCCCGATGCTCAGGGGCCCTCCGTCGCTCGTCAGCCCGGTGGGGGGCGGGGGCAGGGTGGTCCCGAGGGGCAGGGCGGGGCGCTGCGGGCGCTCCCAGGCTAGGCGGCCGCGGCCCAGGGGCGGGGGCGGGTGATGCGGAAGTGCCAGGCGGGCGCAGCTGGGGAGAGCGCAGCTCGGCCCAGCTGCCGGGCCCGTGGTCCCGGGCGCAGCCACGCGGGCGCACGTAGACAGGTAGGTCCCGACCGCCAGCGCTCCTCTCCGCGCCCTCCCGGCACTTGCAGGCGGCGAGCGGGGGACTGGGGCAGGGCGGGAGCGTGGGAGGGGTCGGCGTCCGGCTCCGCCAGGTGGTGGAGCTCCGGAGGGGTGTTGGGGTGAGGGTGGGGGTTGCGCCTACTGCAGGGCGCGCCCCTCGGGTCTGGCGGCCTCCAAGGTGCTTCTTACGTCCGGATCAGCGCGGGATGAGCCGCACCCGCAGCCTCCGTCCCGCAGGCGCCGGGAGAGCCCGGAGGCCGGGGCGGCGGAGGGGTCACCAATGCAGGGGCGTCAGCTCCGCTCTTCTGTCCTTACCTCCGCAAGGATGGAGAGCGCCAGGGCGCCCCACGGCGGTCTGGCTTGGGTCTTAGAGGGGCGAGCCCCTAGTCCCCCTTTCGGCGCGCTTTGCAGCCACCCTGTCGATTAAGAGGATGAGGCTTCAGGGACGCGTCTTCCCAGGACCTCAAGGCCAATGGCAGGAACTCGGGCAGAGTGTGTAGGAAGATGGTGTCGGGTAGGGGCGCCGTCTTTTTACTCGCGACGGACAAGAGGCTCTGACTCTCCTAGCGGAGAAGCCTGGGGAGACTTCGTGGACGAGTTTCCTTACGCCCTTCCCTCGAACTTAGGAACAAAACAAGTAAGAGTCTGAAACTAGAGGGAAAGTGAGTTGGCTGGGGACGCGACGCGGGTAGAAGGTGTTCCCCACCTCCTCCCCGCAATGCGTAGGGGTCTCTAGGCGGTCGGGGGAGGGGGCACGAAAGGATGGGGAAGAGACTGGGAGAGCCATGGGCTGGAGGAGGGCTCCCGAGGCAGAACCCGACCCCGAGCCCGCGCCCAGAGCGAGGATAAGTGTCCGCGACCTGCCAGGACGCAGGCGGGACCGATGGAGGAGGCTAGAGGTGCAGCGGGGGCCAGAGGTAGAGTCCCCGCCTTCCCTGGAGCTATCCGGTCGGGCGTGGAGACTCCTGTCAAGTCTACGGTGGCACCGGGAATCCACTCTTTTGTACCTAAAGGCCTTGCTTTGGGGTTTCCCCCTGCACGTCGGCCTTCCCCTGCAGGAAGCCAAGAGAGGCATCTGCTGCCTCAGAGCCTCGGCTTGGCTCGGGATGTGTCAACCCACCCTGAGGGTGTGGGGTTAGGGTCATACCAGGTGCAGCGAACCCTTTGCCTTCTCCCGAGTTCAGTGTGGGGTCTCCGGGGAGACAGTGTGATTCAGATAAACTCCACAGGTGGCAAGGGCTTGAAACTCTTCCCATGAGGGGGCTGCCCAGCTTCCTCCTAGGTCCCAGACCCTGGTCACCACGATGTTGCAGGTTCCTCGGGTGGTTGGCTCCTGGAATTTTAGGGCTCTGTAGTGAATTGTGTGGGGCTTCCCCACCTCAGCAGGAGTTCCTGAGCTGCTCCTCTAGATGCTTCACTTTTATACAATTCACCCATAAAGGCTTCCTCAGATCCTCAAAAGCCTCAACTCTTCTCTTCATTTTTTAAAAAAGATTTTATTTATTTATCTGACACACACACACAGAGAGAGAGAGAGAGAGCGCACACATACAAGCAGGGGAGCAGCAGGCAGAGGGAGAGGGAGAAGCAGGCTCCCCACTGAGCAGAGAGCCCCATATGGGGCTCAATCCCAGGACTCCGGAATCATGACCTGAGCCACCGGCAGACGCTCAACCCAGACGCTCAGCCAACCGCTCAGCCAACCACCGACTGAACCACCCAGGCGCCCCTCCTTCCCTCATTTCCATGGAAACTGATGCCGGTTTTTCTGGCTTTCCTCACTCTCCAGGGCACAAACCCTAGGTCTGGGGGCTGCAGAAATGTCACCCCAAGTCTCCAGACCTCTGAGAAGGCAGAACTGGCCGGGCCTGCAGTCTATTGAAAAACCAAGTCCTCACAACAAGGGGAGGAGGGGGTGAAACATGGGCCTTCTGAGCTGGTGCCGTATCTTCCAAGGTCCCCTGGGAGTGCAGGTGACTGTTTTACCTGGAGGCAACGCAGGGATGGGGCGCACAAGGGTTGAAATTTAGAACTCTTGGCCTTAGGATAGTCTGAGATCTAAGTCCACCTCTAGGCAGGAGGCAGCCTGTTTGGGAAATACTGAGCCTGATCCTGGTGCACCTGAGGCTGAAGACCTTTCTTTGGCCTGTCCGACACCCTCCCTTGGCCCTGGCCAGACTTGTTACGACAGCCTCTTCTCCATACCCCGCTCCTTAGCTGCCCAGAGCGATTGTACCCTACTGACATGAGTAATTTCAAAATCTTTGTCTTGAACAGCCCCACTGGGCCAGGCTAGGCAGCAGAACTCACCCTGACTTCCTCCTTGCCCTGGCAGAGGAGGAAGCCCTCTCTGGTCTCCCAGTTCCCACCACCCCAGGCACAGCTGTGGGCCTGACCATGTGGAAGGCTGGCCGTCAGGGTAGCTTACCTTCTGCTTAGGGTCGAGAGAGCTTTCCTCTCACTTAGCCACAATTGGCAGCTACTGATGACTATCACTGGTCTGTTCTAGGACCAAGGCCTCTGGGCAGAGGGCACAGGTGGGAACTATAAATAGCACTGTGGTGGGTGAGGCTCTAACCCAGTGCTGTGAACCGCACCAAACGTATAATGACCCTCAGCAAGGCTTGGGGATTGGGGAATGAGCTACAGGGTAAGGGATTGAGAATTTGGTCTTGGGGACCCCAATGTCAATTTTTCCATGTATCTTCCCTCCCCCAGTTCACAGTGAGTCAGATTTCCGCGTTGTCTTGTCTGGCCACTTTCATTTCCCCTGGGACTGGGTGGAGGTTGGTTCAGAAAGGGGAACTGAGCCACCAGTCTTATGAGGCCTGGGGACAGGGCTGGGGGCTCTCCCACTCTCCCTGTTCTAGCCCAGAGCTGGGCACTGCTCTGAGGAGAGGTCTGCGGATGGAGACGTCTTCGCAGCGGGAAGGTAGCACTTAGCGACTCCAGCCCCAAAAGGTACTGGGCAAGGAATTTCTGGGGAACTGAGCTCCAAGCAAGCCTGGAATGATAGGGTCCACACCTGAGAAATCGTCTTGTTCCAATCTCCCACCTAAAGTGGGCCAGGAAGTCCCCCTGGGCTTGAGTACCCCCAGAAACCGGTTGCTCCCAGGCCTACCCTAGTAGTTCCATGGCTTTAGCTGTTATAAAGTTCTTTTTCAATCTGGGTGTAGTCTGCCCCGGTGGAGGCTGTCCAGATGTTGACTCAAAGCCTAGTCCTTTTGTCCCATGCTGGAACCACAAATGTTACGGAGAGCTCTGGTCCCTATCCACCAACCCAGAGGCCCCATTTCTTTCAGCCATTCCTTCCGTGACAGGCCCAACCCACTGTAGATCCCTGCCTGTGTCACAGCCCCAGCGGCCTTCCTCTGACCTCTGGTCTCACCCCACTCTGAGTCAGAGGAGGATCCCAGAGACAGCATGGCTGGTGGTGGGGAGAAACAGCTGGAGGACAGAATCTTCCGGCATCTGGGGCATATCAGTTAGCTGGTATTTCTCAAGTCCCACTTAAGGCCCCTATCCTGGTGACAGGAGGTAGACCGAGGGGGCTAATGGGATTTCTCTCAAGACGTCCAGATGTGGGGAAGCTTCAGTCCTGGGGGAAACTGAGGAGGAAAGGAAGCTCTGAGGAACAGGTGTGGGAACCCTCTCTTCATTCCCACACTATGACTTACTCTTTGGCCAGGTTTCCTAGAAGGTGTCAGAGCGAGGGAATTCTCAGGACAAAGAGAGGAAGGGCAGAAGGGAAGGGAGGGAGGCAGGGTGGGCAGGAGGAAAGCTGAGAAAAGAGGTGGAATAGGCTGCACTGGTTTGCTCCACCCGAAGCAAGGGGGCTGGCTTTTGGTCCCTGCATGTCAGTCATTCGTCAGCTGTGGGCGACCTAGCCCTGGAGCAGCTCCGTACCTTTGTGGCTTTCCAGCCTCACAGCAGCTGGGAAGTCGATGCCCCACCTGGTACAGCATGTCTGGGGTGGGGGAAGCACGCACAGCATCCCCTCTCTCTGTAACCCCCTTCTCCCCTCCCACCCTCAAACACAAAGCACAGACACAGTGACCCTATGACAAAGAGATCAATGGTTGGAAAAAGGAATTGGCTGGGAGCATCCGGGCAGATGGGAGACACTCGCCCCCAGTGCTGGGAGAAAGAGAAAAGCCATACTATCCCTGGCTTGAACCCCAGTGTACTCCAGCACCCCATCTTTCTGCTGATGGGAGCGTCTATCTGCAAGTCTTCTGATGACTAATGACCCCCTCTTTCTCCCACAGACCCCTTTGCCATGAACCAGCCTGCCTCCAGGGCCCCCCCTCCGCCCCGCCGCGTGCGACTCAAGCCGTGGCTGGTGGCTCAGGTGAACAGCTGCCAGTACCCAGGGCTGCAGTGGGTCAACGGGGAAAGGAAATTCTTCTGCATCCCGTGGCGCCACGCCACGCGGCATGGCCCCAGCCAGGACGGAGACAATACCATCTTCAAGGTAAGCTCCGGGTGGGGGTGACTGCCTGGACTTCCGGGGCACCCTCGCCCTTGAAGAGGATCCCCATACATCTCACACTGACACCTCTCCTGGCCGCCTGGCCGTAGGTGACCCCAGGCTCGGACCCGGAGATGTGTCTTTTTTAACCTACCCCCAGCTGTGTCTTTTTTAACTTCTTTCCCAGAGCAACATGGGCATGGAAAGGTCCCCCCAGGAGACCTTCCGCCTCCTCCCTTTTCTTGTCTCATTCTTACCACCCGAGAGCACGGGTGCAGTGTGCGTGTTTGGTGCGTGTTGGATCTAAATGGAAACCACAGATTGCCCCCGTGATGGGAACACGAGGAACTAACTGCATTTGCACTTTTCTGTATGTGCGTCGATGCGTGTTGGATCTAAATGGAAACCACAGATTGCCCCCGTGATGGGAACACGAGGAACTAACTGCATTTGCACTTTTCTGTATGTGCGTCGATAAAATTAAAACATGAAATCGTTGTTTTGCATCCTGCATTTTCCAGCCAACATCAGAACCAGCTTTCCTCTGCCGCGAAGGTCACGTCACTTTCAGCAACTGCTGGAGGGGTCAGCAGTTGAGTTATCCAAACCTGGCATTTGGACCCTTCCTGTTCCTTCTGGTGTCCCGGCGTCCCTGTACCCTCCTCTAAACCCTTGTCCATTGTGGATCTCACGTGATTTTCTTTGGTGGTAGTTCCTGGTATTCAACATTGCTGGGTCAAAGAGAATCCTTATTGTTTTTTTAAGATTTTGATATGCTTTCCTTTGTTTTGGCAGGCTGATATTTACCCTTTGAAGGTTCTTTTCAAATCTCTCTTATTTTTGAATAGGTACCGCAATTCAAAATTTAAAAAGTGTAATATGGTTTGCAGCAAAGAAAAATCTCCCTCCCACCCCAAAAAAGTCTCCAGCCACCCCCTCCCTCCCCAGAGGCAATTAGTATTGTCCTTTTCTAGTTCATCCTTCCTGAGAGATTTTTGTGCATACACGCAAATAGGTACCTATCTTCCCCCCTGCCACCGCTTTTCACAAAATCATAGATGTAGATGTACCTTTCTGCATCTCCTATTTCTTGAAGATTACAAGATGTCAGGATATCGAAAACATCTTCCTTTTTTTTTTTTTTTCTTGCTGCCCAGTATTCCATTCTAAGGATTGGCTGTAATTTAACCAGTTCCCATGGATGGACATTTGTTTGAGGTCTTCTGTTTTTACAAACAGTGCTGCAGTGAGAAACCTCGTAGGTGCAGAATTTTGTGTGGTTGCTTCTGTATCCCGATGATAAATTCCTAGAGGTCGAATTGCTAGGTTAAGGGGAAGAAATATTTGTAATCCTGCTATCTGCCAACTTACCCCCAAAATAATACCAACAGCTAAGGTGTATGGAGCCCATCCGAAATGCAGGCACAGTTCTGGAAGCTCTGTGGGCCCTGGAGTCTTCACTACCACCCTGTGAGGTGGGCACTGTGATGGGGATGTTATGGCAAAAAGAGGCAAAGTGACGTGCCCCTGGCACACAGCTGGTGGTTGGCTGCTTCCAGATTCAAACCCAACCCCCCTGCAGATCCCATGCTCTTATGCACCATGTGACACTGTCCTCCTTAGAGACTACCTATATCTACCCTGGCAGGAGCAGTGAAGGAAATGCCTTTCAAAGCCCTTAGGTACTTTCCTTTGTCGGAGTCCTGAGGGCGAGGAAGGACAGGAGTCCTATCTCCCACCTGGCAGAGGGAGACTCAGGTCAGGTTCCGTGTATCCCTGAAGTTCCCACCACTCAGCAGGGACTCCCATGAGCCAGGAGGGGCTGGGGCTTTGCCGAGGACAGAGGTTCTCTGTGGTTGCCTATCTTTTTTTCCTGCCTCAGGCCTGGGCCAAGGAGACAGGCAAGTACACAGAGGGCGTGGATGAGGCAGACCCGGCTAAGTGGAAGGCCAACCTGCGCTGTGCCCTTAACAAGAGCCGTGACTTCCGCCTCATCTACGACGGACCCCGGGACATGCCGCCTCAGCCCTACAAGATCTACGAGGTCTGCTCTAATGGCTCTGCTCCTGCAGGTATCAGGCCTGGCCCTGTGCGGGCTCCCTAGGAGGCGGTTAAGGAAGGCCCAGGGCCCCTCCAGGATGCAGTGGTGAGGGACATGCTTCGAAGTCGTGACACCCCAGGTTCCTGGGAGTGGCCTGTGATGGACCCTGTGGTGGGGCCCTGAATGACTTGGCACAGACAGGGCTTTGTGTCTGTCTTCCTCAGCTTGCCCCTGTTCTTGGCTCTTGGTTCCATAGCGTGTAGGTCTAGTGACCTGAGGAGTTGAGTGCCATGGGGTCAGGGAGGTCCCTAGCGATTTCTGGTGGCTGTGTGGCCTTTCACCTCACTGTCCTACGGAGCCCTGGTGGCCTTCCTTCTCCTCCCCCACTGACTCCCTTGCTTTGTGTCCTCTCCCTGCCCTGCAGAGTCACAGCCCAGTGAAGACTACACTTTTGGTGCGGGAGAGGAGGAGGAGGTGGAGGAAGAGGAAAATGCGAGCTCAGGACCGTTCTTGGCGGCATCCGCCTGTGCAGATGTGGTGGGTCTTGTTAGGGCCTTTCGACTGTCCTGCTCTGCTTTTGGGTTAAGCGGTCCCTTTCCTCTAGGGCTCTGCTGCCCTTTTTATAGCTCTTCCCTTGGGTTTGTTCTTGGGGTTTTGTTGGTACAGAGCATGCCCACATGTTGTCTGGCACACCCTCCTGGGGCTGAATAGGCACTACTACCTGTAGAAGGCGCATGAGGACACCATGGCGCTGAGAGTTCACAGAGCTGCCTGGGGCTGCAGAGCTGGGGCCAAAGGCAGGGTCAGGCCTTGCAGAGCTGAACACTGGGGAATTGCATGTGTGGTTCTTGTGGGTTATTTCCTTAGCATCTGATCAACTCATTAACCTGTCCTCCCTTCTCTCTTTCTGTGGCCTATTCCCTTCTCCTTTGCCTGGGTCTTCCCTTCAGCTCCAGAGGATGTTACCAAACCTGAGCATCACAGGTGGGGCCGGGAGAGGGGTGTGGTTGGGGGCCCAGTATAAGGAGAAGCTGCAGGTCCCCTCAGTTCCTGGGAGGGGGCTGAAGGGAGGCTGCAGGGTGGGTGCCCAGGGTTGAGAGTAGGTGGGCCTGGGAGGAACGTTCTCAGAAGTGGCATTAAAATTCTGCCTGCCCCCACCCTCTGTAGAAGCCGTGCAACCTGGCCCCCCCGTGGCACCCTATTCTTTACCCAAAGAGGAGGTCAAGTGGCCACCTGCTCTCCAGCCACCTGTGGTGCTGGGCCCTCCTGCACCGAACCCCAGCCTCCTGGGCCCCACCCCTGGCAACCCTGCTGGCTTTGGGGAACTTCTCCCTGAGGTCCTCCCAAGCCTGCAGCCTGGGCCCCTTGCTGCTGGCCTGTCCTCCACGGGTGAACAACAGCTCCTGCCTGACCTGCTGATCAGCCCCCACATGCTGCCTCGTAAGGACCCTCAGGAGGGCTGGGCCTGGTAAAGTGGGCCTGGGGGGTTTGTTTGCAAGAAGGGTAGTAAAGGGCGAAGATGCTCAAGCCAGGCCCTCCCTGGGTGGTCGGGGGGAAGGAAGTGGGAGAGCCGACTAGATGGGCTGGCTGCTGCTGAGCAGAGGACAGAGTTAAGTCAGGGGCTGCAGAACAAGGAGGCGTGGGGCTCACAGACTGGCGGGGCCTGCCCTCTGCCCCACAGTGACTGACCTGGAGATCAAGTTCCAGTACCGGGGGCGACCACCCCGGGCCCTCACCATCAGCAACCCACAGGGCTGCCGACTCTTCTACAGTCAGCTGGAGGCTACCCAGGAGCAGGTAGAGCTCTTCGGCCCCGTGAGCCTAGAGCAAGTACGCTTCCCCAGCCCTGAGGACATCCCCAGCGACAAGCAGCGCTTCTACACAAACCAGCTGCTGGACGTCCTCGACCGCGGGCTCATACTCCAGCTGCAAGGCCAAGATCTGTATGCCATCCGCCTGTGCCAGTGCAAGGTGTTCTGGAGCGGGCCCTGCGCCTCGGCCCACAGCTCACACCCCAACCCCATCCAGCGGGAGGTCAAAACCAAGCTCTTCAGCCTGGAGCGTTTTCTCAATGGTGAGAAATTGCGTCGTATTCCTCGTGGCTTTCTCTTGTGCAGGTGCATGGTTCTAGCCTCTAAGGCTCTTGATCTTGCTGTAGAGCTCATCCTGTTCCAAAAGGGCCAGACTAACACCCCGCCGCCCTTTGAGATCTTCTTCTGCTTTGGGGAGGAGTGGCCTGACCGCAAACCCCGGGAGAAGAAGCTCATCACCGTACAGGTAGACCACCATTTCCTCTCTCAAGCTTGAATATTGGGGGAATCCTGGGGCTCAGCCCTTGCCCTAGGGTGGATGGAGGCTTAGGGCTCCCTGAGCAGTGTGGACTTGGCAGCCAGAGATAATCAAAGCCTGGAACTGCCCTTTATTATGAAGTAGAAATTGGTGCCCCTTCTTCCTGGTGGATGAAGTCCACCTGCCCCTTGGTGGATGCCTTGGGAACAACTGGATTTGATAGTCCGGCCATGGTTCTCCCTATTCCTCTTTGCCCCCCAGGTGGTGCCTGTAGCAGCCCGGCTGTTGCTGGAGATGTTCTCAGGGGAGCTTTCTTGGTCAGCTGATAGTATCCGCCTACAGATCTCAAACCCAGACCTCAAAGACCACATGGTGGAGCAGTTCAAGGAGCTCCATCACATCTGGCTGTCCCAGCAGCAGCTGCAGCCAGTGGCCCAGGCCCCTCCAGGGGCAGGCCTCAGTGCTAGCCAGGGGGCCTGGCCTATGCACCCAGCTGGCATGCAACAATGAGACTGCAGACAGGGACTGGCGCAGGCTTCCCAGGTGGCTGTGTGGGCTCATGTGAAGGTATGATGGGCCCTGTGGGCACTTGACCGGCTGCAGGGCCCTCTACCTGGGTCTCTGGAAAGGGATTTGCACCAAGGAGAGGGAAGAGAGGTCCAAGCTCCAGGCTCTCTCCCATAGCACCTGAGGGAAGCTGGAAGCCAGTTTTGCTTTGAGGGCTATCTTCCTCTATGTGCCTCTCCTCTGCTCCCCCTGGAGGAACTGAGCTCTTAGCCCCAGTGAGCAGAGAAGTTAACTCCACCAACCCTGGGGGCCTAGTTGAGAGGGAATTGTCCCATAGTGGCCCACTCTTGTGGTTGCCCCCAATTCCTCAGGCAAAAAGAGACAAGTACAGTGGACCATGCCCCTTCACTAGGACATGGGTCTAACCCGATGTTGGGGTCCCCTAGGTTGAGCCTCACTTCTTCACATTTCCCTCCGAGAAAGGCACTTGGGTATCATACCAGATCCTTAAGGCCAGCAGCTACCTCCTCCTTGAGAGTCTAAGAACACAGGCAGAAGTAGAATTTTATGTATTTTTCAATTAATAAATATGAGAAACAGATTCAGGTACTTTTTCCAGTACCAGTTGTTTCCATGCTGTTTTACCAGACCTTATTTCTGGTATTTGCTGGCCCTGTTTCCCCTACCACCTACCCTCCATCTCCAGGGCCACAATAGGAGGAGGGCCTGCCTTTACAGGCTGATGAGTCAGTGGGGCTCCATAAGCAGTCCGTTGACTGGCTTTGCTTTCTAGGAGGAAGCTAGCTGAAGTAAGGGCGTGGGTCTTTAATTGTGTGCAGTCTAAAATCCTGTCTAGATCAAATTCTGAGTACAACTGATGTTATGCAGAAACGTTTGTTTCATTGATTCCAAATACTATACAGAGCTCCGCAGTCGAGCTTATTAGCTCAAAACCCAATACTGTAGCATACTGTGTGACCCTATTTATATAAAACTAAAAAGAATGCAGACTAATCTACAGTGACAGAAAGCAGATTAGTGGCTACTGGAGGATGGTAGGAGGCATGAGGAAACTTTTGGGAGTAAAGGTATGTTCACTATCTTGATTGTGTTCATGGTTTCATGGGTGTATCCTATGTCAAAGCTTATCAACTACTGAACTGAAATCCATGCACCTTATTCTATGTCAATGATACTGCAATACAGGTTTCTTTTTTTCGAAGACCAAATTCTGCACTCAGTGGGTTAGGAATCAGTCTAGTTGGGCGGCTGTTGAGAAAGAATACATGCAGCACGTTTCTGTTTCACATGCTCAGGGACCCATGGAAGCTATATGGAAGGATAAAATGTAGCATGAGGAGTTTTAGGGTGAACTAAAATAAAAGATGCAGAAAGAGCCGCTCCCCCGAAATATGAAGGGCCCGTGGCATCAAGGGCAGGGCCCACCGTCTAAACTCCATCTGCAGCTGTCTCCCGGGTAAGGGCTGAGACTGCTCGCTCACGTTGGCTAGCCACCGTTTCAGAGCTCTGAGGCAGTGAAAGGAAGGAGAAACAAACACTGATTAAATTTTAAAAATTTATTGTTTTCTTTTCTTTCCTTTTTTTTTTTTTTTTTTTTTTTGTTGTTGTTGTTGTTGCTGTTGATTTGTTCTTGAGATGGCTACAACACCAGACAGAACAGTGCCCTCAAATCTAATGCCTGTGCAGGGCTGCAACTCCATTAAAACAGTACGATCTGGTTTGGGCTTCCCTCCCCCACCTCACTCCCCCAACGAAGTCAAATAATTTCCACATTTTTTTTAGTAAAATACAGTTAGCCCTGTAAACACTTTCCCCCATAATCCCCTCTTTTTTGTCTTCTCTCATTTCTGTGGGTGAAAAATTAACTAAAAAACACAAAAATCTTTTAAAAAAACCCTAAAACTTAGAATATACATTTATATCCCACTCACCCTAATTTTGGCTCTTCTCTCCAAGGCTGATGATAACCCAATGTGGACTGGAAATGGACTGAGAGACTGGATAGGGTCAGGGCTGGAATATACATGAATTTTGGCCCTGGCAGGTCCCAGTATTACTGATGTGACCATGATATAAAACGAACAGGCTCCTCCTTGTCGGAACAACTGTAGAGGTGGGAAAAATGTTGGGAGAGTGGGAGAAATTTCTACTCACTTTTGTGAAAAGAGGAGGGGAAAGGGAAGAAGGGAGGGTGGGAGAGAAAAAGAGGAAAAAATAACAGAACACCTTAAGAGATGATCCTGACCCTTTTCTTCCAATTGCAGCTATTTCATCTGAATTCCCATTTTCTCTAAGTAAACAGTTTGTTTCACAAAAATTTGTACTTTTATTTCATGTGCACATGCGTGTTAGCATGTGTGGGTATGTGTGTGTGTGTGTGCATGTCACTGCTACCAAGTGAACGTTTCAGTTCTGGTTTTAGTTTAGTTTTCCTTTTTTTCCTTTTATTTCTTTAAAATTATTTTTCCTTTGAAACAAGTTCACCAGGAAACCAGCTCCCCTCCCACCACGTCGGATAGGCCGCAGCCATCTTTTTTTTAAACCGCGCTGATTTTCCCTCACACCCCCAAACAGGAACTCCTCAGGATGGCCTCGGAAGGCTAGAGTCTCTCCCTGTCTGGCGGGACGCCGTGGTGGCGGTGAAGGCCCCTCTGCCACAGTGGAGGTTTCTGATTGTGGGACACAGTCTGGTTTTTGTTTTCTTCCTGTCTTCTAATTAAAAAAGACATTCCTAACAAAAGAGAGAAGACAGTCAATAACTATGCTTCAGGAGATAGTAAATTTCAAAGTCAAGGTAGAAGTTTTCTTATCTGCTCAGGTACCTCATTCGGTCCTCTGCTGTAAGAACTCAGCAAAAAAAAAGTGGGAGTATTTACTTGTGAATCAAGAGCGCTACGGCTCTAACGATATTGCCTGCAGTCCTTCTCTGAGTGTGCTGAGGAAACTAGGGTAATATGCTGGGGGTTAAGAGTATGCCAGCAGGTCCCCAAACCAACCAGAAAATCTCTACTTCAGTCCGTTTAAATACTGCGGTTTCAGGCAAGTTTTCTGAAGGAAGACTTTGCCTATCATCTAAAGTTTAGAAATCACTGATTTAGTCTGTATGAAAGGGTACCACGTGAAAGTATGAAATAGAGTAGTTAAAAGGACGGACTCTAGCACCAGAATACCTGTGTGTGAATTGTGGCCTATCAATTACTGACTGTATATTAAGCAAATCGTTTAACATCCTGGAACCTCTATTGCCCTACACCATGGAACTAATAATGGTAATAATGCAGAGGACCACCTGAGGATTATCTTAGTTCATACAGGCAAGTACTTAGAACAGTACCTGACACAGTTAGGGCTCCATAAATGTTAGCTCTGAGTCTCCATAGCTGTCCACCAATAAGCCCGTGTGTACCAATGATACCTATTACCGATGCTGCAAAACTCAAGAATCCCAGGGGCGCCTGGGTGGCTCGTTAAAGCCTCTGCCTTCAGCTCGGGTCAGGATCCCAGGGTCCTGGGATCAAGCCCCATGTCGGGCTTTCTGCTCAGCGGGGAGCCTGCTTTCCTCCTCTCTCTCTGCCTGCCTCTCTGCCTACTTGTGATCTCTGTCAAATAAATAAATAAAATCTTTAAAAAAAAAAAACAAAAAACTCAAGAATCCCAAATGGTATCACTACTCACTAAAGAAGAAAATTTAGAAATAATTTCTGGTGTGAGTGACACACTGCTGAAGAGGGGCCTTCATCCACTAATACATTAAATGACAGAAGCTACCAGTGAGGAGCTACAGATTGAGAACTGCCTCGTGGGAGAATAAATTCCGCCCAAGACCTCTAAAGGGGGTGCAGGTGCTTAAGAAAGCTGCCTTTCTTCTCTCAGTCAAGAAACTGGCACCCACATCCTACTACCCAGTTCTTCCTGTCCTCAGCTAAGATTCCTGCTTTGCTGCAGAACAAGGAGTCAGGAAGCACATGGAGAAAAACTGGTGATCAGGAGCCTTTCCTCTACCTCCTGCCTTGGGCAGAACCTGGCATTTCAGTGCTCTGATAGTAAAAGTGTTCAGAATAATCATCTTTGCTCATTAAATCTGAAAGGTCAGTTTTAGAATACTGTCACTGTATGGTCTGCTTTAGGTCAGCATTGTTTTCGCCAAAGTAGCCAGGTTAAAAAATACTTGTTTATTTACATACACACTTACCATCCTAAAGTGTAAGTAAGGGGATACAAGGAGGAATTTTTTTTTTTTGAGATCTCCTACAATAACTTTTCTACAGGGGTGAAGATGGTATCTAGATGCAGCTAACAATCATCTGGCTGCCTGGGCCCAAGCAAACCAGGGTCCTGCATTTCTTAATCTGAACAGCACTGTTTAACTGTTAAGTCTTTCCCAAACAAGCTATAGTACAAGTCCCATGATGGGCATTAAAACCTATGTCATCCCCAAGCGCTCTGAACAGCCAGGGAAAAAGCCAAGAACTGTAACCACTCACCTGGGTGACAGGCACAGTGCAGGAGTGTGAGCTATCGAAACAACCTGGTGAAGTCTCTCAAGGCCCAGCAAACTTGTTTACATTCCTCAGCACTAGAAAAAAAAAGGTAGGTTGGCCCCTGATGAGAAAGATACAATACGGTGAAAACAACCACAACACTGAGATCCACTGAGAATTATCCTAGCTCTGCTTGAAGCTCTCTCCATTGTCTCGACTGTTTCTGATCTTTCTGTAACTAAAAGGCAAATATTAACTACTGCATATGAGAATAATTATAAGCTGTATGGTCTCTAAAGAGTAGCTGTGGAGAAAAGCTGCTTGGGTTTGAATCTTGGCTCTACCACTCTTGGGCAAGTTACCAACCTGCTTTTGTTGCCGCATCTGTTTACCTACCTTACAGTGTTTGGAAGATTAAGTCAGTTCAACACTTCATTGGGAGTCCCTGACACAAACACAAGAAAGCCAGAAGGCCCAAATAAAAAAAGCAAGCATATTCTACCTAAGGCTGATAACTTTAACTCTATGAGCTGAGCTAACTTAAGTACCCTGGTTCCTCATTCTCTTCCAAAGGCAGATTTTGTTGACCAAGCCCATTTCGGCAACTAAGTCTCTATCTGTCATCCATATTCTTGTTGGAAAGGCTGCTCAGGGTTTCCTCCTGTGGGAGGTGAATGGAGAGGAGGGAGGAAAGGGTTAAGGCATGTAGAAAGGAGGGAGGAAGCAGGACTTGGTCCTCAGGTAAGCACTGAAATGGGATTTAAATAGCCCAATATTCACCTGACCCTATTTTTTCAAAAGCCTCCTTTGTCCGAAACTGTCACCGAGAAGCCAGCTGATGCCCACTTCGTTCTTTTGTGTCAGTCTTCAGAGCAGGTTTTGGTAACTGAACATGAAGCTAAGCTAAAAACAGAAGAGGAAGAACTTCCGAATATGCCCATTCTTCAGTGGCCCTGTCTCTGGCTCAGAAAAATTCAGGGACCACAGCCTATTACCTAATATTCAATGTTAGAAGAAAGAGCTTTCTCCTTCTCATAATGTTAAACACCAGGGGAGGGAACTGCCAACACTGGTTCCACAGAAAAGTAGGTGAAAGGAGAGCTCTCTCTGTAGTGCCTACATCTAGATTTCCCTACCTATTACAAGGTCTGGAAAAATCATTAAGAACCTTGAATCAGACCCCAGGATTTGATTCAATAGAGAATCCCAGAAAATTTCTCCAGTCTCTCTCCATCCTAAAAATGTAATAAAAATGATAAAGTCTCCTGGTTTTATTGAAATTCTGCCACTTCTGAATTTAATGTGCTTCAATACAACCAATACCTTCCCTCAGTCTATTTCCAAATCAATACTGACTATTAAGGAGGCAGTTGAGGGGGCGAGCACAGATCACTCATGCTTCCAATGTCACAAAGGAAGAAGATATTATTATCCAAGAGAAGCCACCATGTGGCATGTTATCATAAGGAACTACAACAGTAAGAAATAGTTAAACGTGAGGTAACAATGAAGACTTAACTCCATTCTTCACCTCTCTTGTGACACAGGAGAAAAAGTGCTGAAATCAGAATGCAGGTAGAGAGAACTATGTGAGCCAGGGTGAAAGAGCAGTAGGCTGGTATCCTGAGTCAGCTCAGCTCTGTTCCAGTCCTGTCAGCAACTACTCTGGTGTCCAGAGCCTCAGCCAAATGTTTAATGTGTCCTTCACTAGGCCCAAAGAAATGGATTAAAAAAAACCCCAAAACCAAACAACTATTTTCTGTTTTCCGCCTCAGTCCTTCTGGCATTTATTTCCCATTTCATCTCACTGCATTCGCTGGGGCGCATGGGTGGCTCAGTTGGTTGGGCGTCTCTGCCTTCGCCTCAGGTCATGATTCCAGAGTCCTGGGATGGAGCCCCTCATCGGGAATCCCTGCTCAGCAGGGAGTCTGTTTCTCCCTCTCTCCCCTGCTCACACTCTATTCTCTTGCAATCTCTCTCAAATAAATAAAATCTTAAAAAAAAAAAAAAAGTTCTAAAAAGAAAGAAAAAGAAAATGGCCACTATTTTTCTAGATTCTATTTTCTGGCTTCTAGTCCCACAACCCCGATCCTTTTGCCATACTTCTGAATACATTATGGTGACCATCTCAAGCCCCATAATCCTAATGGTGTGCTGAGAAATACAGCCCTTCTCACCTGATGTTCATGGATATTGCAGAGTAACCAAGCTCTAACTAATGACATGAGCAAGAAGACACCCCAACCTGGCTTCTAACTCTAGAGTCAATGCTTCCTTTATTCAACGTCTTCTGACGTTGAGATTCTCACGCTGCTGTTAAGAATCCAAGAATAAATATCAACACAGAGAAATGGGAAATGATGGCAGGATTTCTTCCAATCATAATTAGTAGTGTTTGGAGAGCAAGAATGATGTTTCAGAATGAAAAACCTCAGCTTTCTTCAAGTTGACCAACGAAAAATGTTAGGGAATTAATTACCAGCACCATTTGAAAAACAGGCTTGGACTTGCTGAAATGAAACTGAACCAGTTTGCCCTCCCTGTTAGAATGGCAAACAAAGCAGCACGTTGAGACAGGAATTACAGGACCTTACAACCAAAAGGGAGACTGAGTCATGCATGGAACAGAAGGTTCAAGAGCAAAACTTGTACTAGAGAAAGAGAATTACTACAAGATTGAGGTGAGCAATCTCAAAGCTTTTCTCTAGTACCTCGACATTACCTCTTCTGTTCATTTCCCAGCACCATGTCATCACAGCCTACTATAGGAGGAGCTGCAAAACTTGTTCCACAGTGGGAGATCAAGTAGGCCAGGTTGCCGGTGCACCTTATTTCCCAATATCACAGGGCAAAGATCACAGGAATTTTTTTTGTAGCCTTGCGTTATTTGGGTTCCTTTCCGTGCCACTTAATTTTCCTTAAATGGGGGAATATCCATGACTTTCCATACTTATTCTACAGTTCTACCTATCATAGTCAGTTCAGATAAGGGAATACAGGTTTGGTGGATACTTATTCTAGAATGTGTGGGTGGTTGCCTTAGAGCTGGCAGGAGACATGCTCCAGCTAGCTTTGCAAATGCATTAACAACATTCCAGCAGGTTCTTTTCCAAGGAGAAAGTTAACATTCACTGATCACCTACTACATACCAAATCTTTAGATTTCCACTTGATATCTCATAATAACCCCTTATGAGTAAGACAGGTAGTACTAACCCTATTTTATAGATGAATAGGCCAAGGTTCAGCAAGTAGCAAGATTCATGCCAATATCTCTGACGCTAAACCTAGTTCTTTGAGGGTTCTCTCCAGGCTTCCATTTGCTTTAAGGAAATTACAGCCAATATGATCCTGCCCAATACTAGATGGAAAAGAACAGAACCGAAGCAGAAAGAAGCTACTACACTCTTTTCCCAGAGACTGCTTAGAGGTAGAATACTACTACTGGGAAGATTCACCGTAAAAAAAAAAGTAAAATAATTTTGTAAAGTCATCCCACTCAATATACACCTACCTAGAGAAGGGGAAATTCCCTTCTAGCAAAATATATCATGCAAGTAGTCACATGCCATTTTTTTGGTCATGCATGTCACTTGATCTATGGCCAAAAATCAGTTCCTTCTGGGACATGAAGTTAAGCCACTTTTAGTAAGCTACAAAATAACAGCACTCATAGGTTTGGAATTTTAACAAATTCTTTAGCAAAATTATTGAAGAGACTCTGGGAGATGAGAAAATAAGCCATTTTGGAAAGTAAGATTAAGAAATTAAGACTCAGAAAAGACGATCAGTTATTGAACCACCACCTACAATCTGTCCCCCCGCCTTTTGCCCTTTTACTTTTTTAAAGATTTTATTTATTTGAGAGAGAGGGCATGTGTGAGAGAGAAAAAGAGAAAGAGCACACACGTGCACAACCAGGGGGAGGGGCCGAGGACAAGGGACAAGCAGTCTCCCCACTGAGCATGAAGCTGAGGAGACTGGGAGATCATGACCTGAGCTGAAGTCAGATGCTTAATGGACTGAGCCACTCAGGCATCTCTCTCCTTTTTTTAAAAACTAGGTCTGGTTTTAATTATAAATGTATACCACACGCTTAGGAAAAAAATGAAAATACTATAGAAAGTTATGAAATAAAAACTGAAAGTCCCATCCTGGTCCCAGTTGTCTTCAGAAATTTACTATGCATATATATAACAAATATAATAAAACAGCTTTTAAAAGTGCAAGCTGGTTCATTTACAACAGCATCAAAAAGAATGTAACACTGAAAGAAATGAAAGACACCAAAAAAAAACAAAGACCTCTCCTGTTCATGGACTGAAGACTTAATTTTGTTAGGACATCAATACTACTCAATAGATACAATGTAATTGCTATCAAAAATCCTGTTATTTTTTGTGAAAATAGGAAAATATATCCTAAAATTCATATGGAATCTCAAAAGACCCCAAATATTCCAAATAACCTTAGACAAGAACAAAGCTGGGGGTCTCACATTTCCCAATTTCAAAATTATTACAAAGCCATGGTAATCAAAACAGTATGGTACTGACATAAAGACAGACATGGAGATCAATGGAATAGAACAAAGGGCCCCAAAATCAATCCCTCATATATATGGTAAAATGATTTTTTTTTTTTTAAGATTTTATTTATTTGACAGAGAGAGGTCACAAGTAAGCAGGCAGACCAAGAGGGGGAAGCAGGCTCCCTGCAGAGCAGAGAGCCCGATGTGGGCCTCGATCACAGGACCCCGAGATCATGACCTGAGCCGAAGGCAGAGGCCTAACCCACTGAGCCACCCAGGGGTCCAGTAAAATGATTTTTTTTTTTTTTAAGATTTTATTTATTTGTCAGAGAGAGAGCGGGAGAGAGAGCAAGCAGAGGCAGACAGAATGGCAGGCAGAGGCAGAGGGAGAAGCAGGCTCCCTGCCGAGCAAGGAGCCCGATGTGGGACTCGATCCCAGGACACTGGGATCATGACTTGAGCAGAAGGCAGCTGCTTAACCAATTGAGCCACCCAGGCGTCCCCCAGTAAAATGATTTTTAGTAAGGGTGCCAAGACCATTCAGTGGGGAAAAGAACACTACTGGGAATTCTTTTCAATCCAAAGGAACTGAAAACAAGGTCCTTTTTTTTTTAAAGGTGGGGAAGGGCAGAGAGGAGAATCTTAAGGAGTCTCCATGCCCAGCAGAGCCAGCCCAACGCTGGGCTTGATCTCACAACCCTGAGATCATGACCTGAGTAGAAATCAAATGCTGGGACACCTGACTGAGCCACATAGGCACCCTGAATGCAGGGTCCTGAAGAGATATTTGTATACCCATGTTCACAGCAGCATTACTTACAACAGTCAAGAGGTAGAAGCAATCCAAATGTCCACCAATAGATGAATGAATAAATAAAATGTGGTACATACATAAAGTGGAATGTTATTCAGCCTTAAAAAGGAAAGAAATTCTGACACACACTACAGCACAGATGAACCTTGAGAACATTACAGAGTCACAAAAGGTTAAACACCGTATGATTTCACTCATAAATGGAAAGTAGAGTATGACTGCTGGGGAATGGGAGAAGGGGGAGTTGCTGTTTTATGGGTATAGTTTCAGTTTTGTAAGATGAAAAAAATTCTGGAAATTCACTGCACAACAGTGTGAATATACTTAACACTACTGAACAGTATACTTGAGAATAGTTAAAAATTCTATGTGTATTTTATCACAGTAAGAAAGTTAAAAAAATTATCAGGACAAGTTGGGTTATCTGATACTGTTATTTTTTCCATTTATAATACACCTTACACATATTTCTGTATCATGACACTTATATTCTTGCTCCTTCTCTTCCAGTGCCTACTCATTTAGTTATACTCTGTTAATTATTTAACCATTTTCTATTAATGAGCAATTAGAGTATTTCCAGTGTTTTTCACTATTACCAAACTTCACTCAACATTCATTCTTGGACCTGTAAGTCATTCCACTACTATATGAATATAAGCCAATGCCTAAAATTTAGGCAAAATTCTAGAGATTCTAGATATATATAATGGTATATGAGGGCAAGGTAGCAGTTACAAAACACACTTTAACTTACTACCATTAACACTTAATAGCCATAAAAATCTCATAACCTTTGAGTCAGTGATTGCATTTTAAGGAAAACAGTCAAAAGAAGGAAAAGGCTAGAGTTTTAATATTATCCATAATACTAAAAAAATAACTGAAATGTCTACTAATAGAAGCACTGTATGGAAATTAAGCAACACCTTTTTGGTTATAAAGCAGTAATTAGGAAGACTATGTAGCTACACTTAAAATGGTAACTATGTTCACAATAAAAAATATACTAATGTATACTTAACATTTTAACTAAGCTGTGAACAAGCAGCTTCATGGACTCAATGCATCTCAGAGAGATATTTTGTTTGGCCTGCATGAAATTAAACTTCAGTATCTTTAGGCACAGTGAAAATTTTCCAATTCACTGCAGTTTACATCATCTATGTTTTACAACTAATGCTTCACCTACTCACATCTGCGTTCCTGACCCCTGAATACAGAAGAGAACAGAAGACTTCAGAAAGATAAAGACAGATCCTGTGAAGAGTAGCAGGCTGATGAATGCATTTTTCTTTTGGAAGAAATAACGCTTCCACTTACCCATTAAGACCTTATACCAGTTAATAAATTTGCACAGTAAAACTGATGTACACCTACACAGCATGGTGGTATTTCCCCTCAGATTGGTTTCTAACATCAAGTTACGCAATTCAATGCTAAACAGACAAACTGTGAATTAATGAAGGCATACAAGACACATACTCCTGGGTAAATTTGGTATTAGAAACGAAGATATATTTTTTCTGCACACCCATTTCTGTTTATATTAAAAAAAAGCAACAAAACCAGAAAAGTCCCCCATCACTCACCTAGTGACTTGTTTGTGGAAATCTGTGAGTTGTTTGTGTGTCACTGTGACTGCTCCCACGGTTGTCTCCTTTGGCAAACCTTTCAAGGAGTTCTCTAACCATCGACAGAAAGTCTGTGCAGAGAAACAGTAAGAGTTTTGAGAGGAGGCAGGACTTATTCAACTGGACCCTACAAGTAATAACAAAACCTACAGGCTTTTCTTAGCACTATCAGCTCTTCTAGACTTGGAAGTAAGTAAAGGAATTAACAAAAGCACTTCTGTCTTTAGGCCTTCCAACTCTCTGGGGTTTGGAACAGTCTACAAAGGTAAAACCTAGACTTCCCATCAAAGGTGTGGCAGGCATCATTTCAGCAAGCCCTTCTCTACCTTAGAAGTGAAGTCTCTTCTGGGTGATACTATTGCTCTGTTTCTGTCATTAAACTTCCGTAATACTTCAAAAATTAAACAGCTGCCAGAAAACTCTATAGAGTGTACAGATCAAAGGCAACCTAGAGCAAAAGTTTAGTACCACAAAGAATAAGAACAAAAAGTATAGTTAAGTAAACTTGTCAAAGAATATATATAAAAATATATAGTATGAATCGAGGATCAAAAGGATTTTAAGGTCAACTCTCAGTAGAATATTCATATCCAGTCAGCTCCTTTGTGATGCCTGCCTGTTCTCTGGGTCAGAAAATTTTGTTGCTCACTCTGGTTTGCTATTTAATAAAATACTATTGGGGCGCCTGGGTGGCTCAGTGGGTTCAGCTGCTGCCTTCGGCTGGGGTCATGATCTCACGGTCCTGGGATCAAGCCCCGAACTGGGCTCTCTGCTCACTGTTTCTCTTTCTCATGCTCCCTCTGTGCTCTTCCACTCGCTCTCAAAAAAATAAATTTTAAACATCTTTCTAAAAAAATAAATAAAAGAATACTATTGGGGTGCCTGGATGGCTCAGTGGGTTGAGCATCCCACTCTTGCTTTCGGTTCAGGTCATGATCTGATGGGTTGTAGGATCCAATGCTCAACAGGGTGTCTGCTTGGGATTCTCTTTTTCTCCCTCTGCCCCTCCCCCAACTTGCATACTCTTTCTCTCAAATAAATCCTTTTTAAAAATGTTGTAAAAGAATATTATTTACATCTAAGCATAGTCTCTCTATGCCTTTTAAATGCACAAAAACTGTCTATCCCTCCTTCCCCCTTCCTTCCTCTCCAAACTAAAAATCAAATCTAGAAACTTCCTCTGGCTTATTTTCAGTTGAACCCTTCCTTCTTTGAGCTAGCTCTAATTTTCCATGCCTTTCTTAAGTAGGGTGTACACTTTGGTTGTAGTTTTCAGCAATAAAATAACCTTTACAACTAAATTGTTTTACATTATATATTCCATTATGTTAATTTAAGTAACAAACTGGAGCAAAAGTAAATATTACATTATAAATGCTTAAGAAGTACTGCATAATTCTCCAAATGTTGCCCCCCAGGGAAGACAACACTCTACTAAGACAAACAAGGAGGGGCAAGAGATTCAGGAAGAACCCTTACTTGATACAAGTTTTGGCATCCAAAATAGCCTGTGAGTTAACTATAATGTAGCCCCAAACAAGAACATTAAGAAATGAAACTAAAAAGTAAAATTAATCAGCTAGCACACAAAGAATCTCAGAAATCTGGTTGAAAACATGAATAAATTTGCCACAGATGGGTATCCAACAAAGAAGTAAGGGTTTATTTATTTATTTACTTTTAAGATTTTATTTATTTGACAGACAGAGATCACAAGTAGGCAGAGAGGCAGGCAGAGAGAGGAGGAAGCAGGCTCCCCGCTGAGCAGAGAGCCTGATGCAGGGCTCAATCCCAGGTCCCTGGGATCATGACCTGAGCTGAAGGCAGAGGCTTTAACCCACTGAGCCAGCCAGGTGCCCCAGAAGTAAGGGTTTAAATAGTATATTCGAGTCATGTGACAAAGCTGATATGCCATCTTCTATTGAAAAAATCCCTGTGTTCACTTTTGAAAATGGCATGATTAAGAAAGTGCTCAAGAATGCAAATTTTCTTTTAGCCTTCTCTCCCTAGAATTTCAATCAGTTTACAGGGTATGGACAACCCGTATTTATTTAAGTTCCTCCACAAAAATTCAGTTGTAAGCTGATGTTCATAGAAAACAATCACTTTAAACTGCTTGACACCCATTCTGTGGGTATCTATCTATATAGTAAACAATTAGAAGCCCATGGATACCTGGTTTCCGTTCCTGCCTCAACTTGCTGTTCTAATTTTCTTCCTCTGTTACCACTTAACCTTATGTTTACAAATTAAGAATATTTTTTATTTTTTTAAAGTTTTTTTCTTTTAATCCACTTATTTGAGAAAGACAGAGAGGAAGAGAACAAGCAGAAGGAAGGTCAGAGGGAGAGAGAGAAGCAGACACCCCCTGCTGAGAAGGGAGCTCCACATGGGGCTTGATCCCAGTACCCAGAGGATCATAACCTGAGGATAGCTGCTTAACCGACTAAGTCACCCAGGTGCACCAAGAATGTTTTATAAAATTAAATTTACATAAGTTTTCTGCCACCTGGGAACCAAGTATGCTTGTAAAAAATAACAGTACAGAAATTTTATTTCTCAGGTAAAGGACTTCTTTTTTTTTTTTTTTTTTTAATTTATTTATTTGACAGACAGAGATCACAAGTAGGCAGAGAGGCAGGCAGATAGACAGATGGGGAAGCAGGCTCTCCACCGAGTAGAGAGCCCAACGCAGGGCTCGATCCCAGGACCCTGGGATCATGACCTGAGCAGAAGGCAGAGGGCTTAACCCACCAGTGCCACCCAGAAACCCCAGGTCAAGGACTTTTGTAATCAAACTTGTTGGCGCTCAGGGGTTCACTGAGTACTTTCTTTAGAAAAACACAAAAATACAGCCATATTAGACTGAAACAAGAACATGCTGAACAACTAGGGAACTGCAGGTACTATTCATTCCTGAAGCACTGAGCTTACATGGAAGAACTGCAGAGCTACCTGACGAAACCAAAGATCACACAGGAGCCTCACGAGTTTGATATAGAAGAAATAGGGGTACCTGGTGGCACAGTCAGTTAAATGTCCAACTCTTGGTTGGGCTCAGGTTGTGAGGCTGAACCATGTTGGGCTCTGCACTTGGCCCAGAGTCTCAGATTCTTTCTCCCTCTTCCTCTGCCCTTCCTATTCATGCCCCCTCTCTCTCAAATAAATAATATCTTAAAAAACAACAACAACAACAATTAAAAGTTCATGCGGCTGTTCTGGAAGATAAAACTAAAGAAAATGCAGAAATTTATCAAGCATCTGCCCTGCACGTGACCACCTTTCATTTCAGCCAAAGATCAAGTAAAAGCATATGCTCACTAAAACAATATAAACTAATCACTGAATCTTGGAGATAACACACAAATCCAAGGAAGAACTTTTGGCTCAGTACACCAGAATCTAACACTAGAAGTGTACTCTGCTTTGTGAAACTACTGAAGTTGAGGCTAACAACTGTCATCAATGATACAAAGCAAGAGACAACATTAAGATATATATGGACTTAAAATTTACAATAAACTTGTACATCTGGATTTTTCTGTGGTTCTGGAAGATAGCTTACTTTAACTAGAACCAACTGTGCACTTTTCTTAACTGCTTTTGTATTAATATTAAAAACTATAAATCCGGGACGCCTGGGTGGCTCAGTTGGTTGGACGACTGCCTTCGGCTCAGGGCGTGATCCTGGAGTCCCGGGATCGAGTCCCACATCAGGCTCCCAGCTCCATGGGGAGTCTGCTTCGCTCTCTGACCTTCTCCTCGCTCGTGCTCTCTCTCACTGTCTCTCTCTCAAATAAATAAAAAAAACAAAAAAAAACAAAACTATAAATCCTATTTAAAAAATAATGTATAAGCTATATATACTTTACCACTATGCTCAAAACTTCCACGCAGTACACATAACCTCATTTATGATCATGGCCCAGTACTGAAATTACTTGGACATTACTGGATAGCCTAAAAAAACCTTCCATGCTCAGGTGATAAATGACCTGGATCAAGAACTGAAACAAGATGCAAATTAATCCAAAGGAGAAATCCAAGTGTATATTGTGAGCCGATTTTCTGCTTCTTTATCCCCAAATGCTCTGGTGTGACTTATTACCAAGGAAAACCATACAATGTTATCTAAGGAGCTTGGAGTGAATTCCCTTCTTGAATAACCTGTACCACTATGTAACTGATATATGGGCATCTCTTACAAATGAACAACAAGTTACTCACTGGTCAGCCACACAGCTGAATTCCATGCTTAGTATTCAATAATATAAACTCTATGACAGTGACACCAACATGCTTTTAAAAACCTAATAATGCATTACCGGCCTTCTAGAGGCCCCTTCATCTAATAATTAAACTTAGCAATATGCCTAGATTAGGTACCATGGAGATACAACAGAGGTGGTTTCAAAGTTATAGTCTGCCTCCAGGAACCAAAGTTTAAGGACTGTGAGAATGGATTCTTCATGAAAACAATCTTACCGGTCTGTCAACCTGCATGATCTCCCAGAGGACTTCAGCCACATCTGGTAGGGTATAGGGAGGGAGACAAAAGCAGCATGTGTGAAGCAACTGGCTTACAAGTTGCTGTCCAAGCTGGTTCATCACCTGTCCAATAAGTTCTTTCCGTAATTCAAAGTCTTCTTCATGCTGTAAGGAAACGAGCAAAAGGTGAATTCTAATTTCAACTCTCCACTCTAGTAATTCCTCCTTCCTGGAAAAAGAAGTATATACAATACATAATAGCAAGATTTAAAGACTCCACTAAAATGTTAAGGAAGAAAATATTAAAAGTTTAGTATCAAGGAAATGGGCATGGATTTCAGCTGAGATTAACCTTAACCTTTAGAATAGAGAGCAGAAAAGAAACAATGACTAAAGGTTACAGGTAGCAGTTTTAATTATTTTTCATAGAAAAATGTGTTCCTATTTCCTTTTTTAAAACCAAGTGAATAAATAAGAACTTCTATCAGATACCTAATCTTTTCTATCAAAAAAAAAAAAAAAACCAACAAAAAACCCTTATTTTCTTCTTGGCACAGAATATACATTGATACTTCTTGAATATACACTAGAATATAAATATATTTCTAATATCTTGGAAAAAAATAACTTTTTATAAACTGCTTTTCACATCTAGTTTCCTTCTTTCTCCTTTATGACCAAACTTCTTAAATAATTAGCTCATTAACACAGTTGCTTTTTTCTTCACCATTCTCTATTAACCTTAAATAAACTCTATTCCACATTTAGCCAAATCTACCTTTGAAAACTTTGTGGGGCATCTGGGTGGCTCAGTGGGTTAACCCTCTGCCTTCCACTCAGGTCATGTTCTCAGGGTCCTGGATTGAACCCCACATCGGGCTCTCTGATCAGCAGGGAGCCTACCTCCCATCATCCCCTCACCTGCTTCTCTGCCTACCTGTGATCTCTGTCAAATAAATAAATAGAATCTTTTAAAAAAAGAAAGAAAGAGAACTTTGTGAGCCATTTTACTACTCCAGCCAACTAGGTCTCTTAATTGTCTAACATACTTAGTACTATCCTTTCTCTATGATTTATGCCCCAGTTAAGACTGTCCTCCCCTCTCTAATCCATCCAAATTCTACCTATATCGATGGGCCTGGTGAAGTCCATCTTCTTCCAGAAATTAATCCCAACCCACTTCTGACCAAGGAGCTTTCTCTCCTCTGATCTCATAGCAGCCGACTTTTATCACTCACTGGCAATCAAATACTGCCTTCTTATTGTTACTTAAATCTTTTTATCTCTGTTTATCTGTTCTACTAAATCCTGGATGATAAGGGAGCAGAAATACTTTCAGACTGTTTCATATAGCTTTTTGCACTCAGTAGAGGCTCTCTGAAATCTAATAGTTAATGTTTTGGTTAGTGAATGGTATGTACCTACCAATATAGATCAATTAAGGAGAATCTGGTTTTCCCCTAAGAAATGAGGAAGAGATATAAAAAGGTGATAAGGGGGGGCGCCTGGGTGGCTCAGGGGGTTAAGCCGCTGCCCCCTGCTCAGGTCATGATCTCAGGGTCCTGGGATCGAGTCCCACATCAGGCTCTCAGCTCAGCAGGGAGCCTGCTTCCCTCTCCATCTCTCTCTGCCTGCCTCTCTGCCTACTTGTGATCTCTGTCAAATAAATAAATAAAAGCTTAAAAAAAAAAAAAGGTGATAAGGTACAAAGTAGAAAGGTACAGTGTTTATACTTACATCATTGGCTACCCCTGTATGGATAAGGTCTCGCAGGAACCTCATGACACTGCAATTGGCATCCCGGTGGTCCAGGGTAGTAGAGGCAATGGCCCACTGCAAGATAGGGATGACCACTTGGCTCCTCAGCAAGGTGACAGGGCTGCGCTGAATAAACCTAGTGTTTTGGAAAGACAGGCTAGGTATAAATGAAAGGATTAGGCTCCAAAGCAGCCAGAGTAAAAGGCAAAACAATGGATGGAGACAAAAAGATCAGTGGTTGCTAGAGGTTAGAAGGTGAGGGACAGCTGAACAGGTGGAATACATTGATTTTTAGGGTATTAAACTATTCCGTATGATATTATAATGGTAGATACATGCATTATACATCTGTCCAAATCCACAGAAGGTACACCACCAAGAGTGAATCCCACTCTTGTGTAAACTCTAATGTAAACTATGGATTTTGGATGATAATAACATGTTAATACAGGTTCATCAATTCCAAAAACCAGACTACTCTGGTGGGGGATGTAAATAGTGAGGGAGGCCATGGGGTTGTGGGGGGTAGAGCAGGGGTATATAGGAACTCTCTAAACTTTCCACTCAATACCCTACAAGGTTACAGACCCTTTAACATACATGGAGACTCTCCACAAAAAAGACACAGCATTTTCCAAATTTACTTCATAATGCTTATCTAGCAAGAGCATCTCAGGGATGTTTTTCAAGTAACACACACTGGGTAAACAGGGACTGGAGTCTACCCAAGGTTCTCTCGTATCGACAACAACAATAACAACAACAAAGGTGTTTCTAACATGTCCAAAAATTAACCAAAAAAGCATTCAATATTCAATCCTGAAATAGTTAATACTACTTTGCATTTATAAGTGATAAAATATATAGTAAATGTGTATTTACATATAATAATCTATTTTTCATAATTTTTAAATGCTTTTATGTTCACTAACTGATTTGGTTCAAATTCCTTAGCTAGGGACTAAAGAAGGAATCCAAAGGTTTGGCAATAATATAGTCAGTGTTACTGGTAAAAGGAAATTTAAGTAAAAATTGGGGTGGAAAGCTAGGGGTAGAACCAGGAAGTACAGAACAAGATAACTTCTAAGGCATCTTAAAATCCTAAGAATTTTTTACTCTGAGATATGATTATATCTAAAGGATGCCAAGTTTCCTAAATGAAAAAGCTGAAGTGAAACATGTCATCAGAGCAGCCCAGAAACATAAAACTACAGGGGATTCTACAGATTTTCTAATCACATGTTTTTACCAAGTTGGTTTTAACGGTCTTGCGCATGTTCCCTCCTTTGTGACAGAAACCCAGCCCAGCTGCTTTACCCTGCTTCCATCAAACTCCTCTTCCTCACTGACTGGGATATTCCATTCACGATTTAACTATGGGCTATGAGAACCATTAACCTACCTATACTCCACTAGCCTCATTTTACAGAGAAACAGTCAAGCATTATAAGACAAGATGAAGCAGTGATGGGGAAAAGCAATAAAAGAAAGAGTTGCTCTTCAGAAGGACTGACCTGGTGGCCAGCCTGAACAGGTCATCCACAGTGTCGGGGTGATTCTGAAGCCCATTCTGCTGTTCCAGCAGCTGAAAGGTAGGGATGCACAGTGCCTAAAACAGAATGGTGATTTTAAATAAATACTATATACTAAATCCAACAGCATTCAGACTTGCTAAATATCACAACATATACAAAGGTACAAAATAGGGGAAGTACAGATGGGAAAATAAAAAAACTATGATGAGAATCAGATCAAGAAAAGGAAGAGAGAAATCTTTCTCAACTGATAACAGTTTTCACATATGAAGTCCACAGTTCAGAAAGGGTTGAGGGTATAAATTTTAGTTGATGAAACTGGACAGATGTTATCTCAAAGTTTCAGAAGTTCCTGCAGGGGCCTTGGTGGCTCAGTTAAGCCAACTCTTGATTTTGGCTCAGGTCATGATCTGAGGGTCATGAGAGTGAGCCCTGTGTCAGGCTCCATGCTAGGTGTGGCCCTGAATTCAGATTCTCTCTCTTTGTTTTCCCACGCTCACTACCCCCTAACCCTACCTTGCTCTCTATCTCTGTCTCTCTCTCTCTTTCTCACAAAAGTTGTAGAAGTTTCTGAAAGTAAAGACTGCTTGTGTACTAGATATGGTCAAGTCCACTGAAGGAGTAAATGAAGGATATTTTTTTGAGATTTTAAAATAATAGTATGTTGATTTTATTTTATTTCTGAGAGTGTGAAGATGGGCAAAGGGAAGAGAATCTTAATCAGACTCCATGCCCAGTGTGGGGCCTGATGTGGGACTTGATCTCACAACCCTGAGATCATGACCTGAGCCAAAATCAAGAGTTGGACACTAAACTGAGTAAGCCACTCAGGTGCCCCATGAAATGTCGGTTTTAAAGGGTAAGACATCTTGTGAAAAGGAGAATGATAAGCTCCCTAATATATTTTCTTCCTTATGACTAGAAGGGAAAAAAAGGAGTGTATCAAGGACCTTTTCCAATGCCTGCTATTTACCCTAAGACCAACCCTGCTAATAACTGAGCTAGTACACTGGTTATTCCAGGCAAGAAACAAAAAAAGAATTATCCTTGAGGTTAGAGATCTTTTGTTTTACATCCATTTGTTCCCTTCTCCACCTCTCAAAAAACCATCATCATCTCTAGAGAGCATAAATTTGGCAGTAATAGCTGTAATGATCTTTATAGTCCTATGGTCAATCTCTTTCACATACTCCCATGCATGTCTGTCCAGGGAACACCTGGCAAGTTTCTACCTCGCTGTTATTAGTAAATCAACATGCCTGGAGGACAAACATAGAGAAGAGAATTCAAGACATGGTGAAGAACAAACTGCTCAGGCCTTTAGTCCCTCCAAGAAACTTCCCAGGGAAAACAAACCTGGAGCATGTCTAGGAGTCCCTGCCGACAGCCCTCTTCCATGCCATATTCATCCACAAGGATACTGCCAAGGTACAGGAAACAGGAATGCTGATGTACGTGGTACACATTCACCATCTGCCAAGGGAGAAACCAGTTGTTCAATTCTTTACCCTCCCAAAAGTTATCAACTTAGGAAACTGTCTAGAGGAAGAAATTCAGACAGACTGATTTCTTCTCTTTAAGACAACATAGTAAAGCTTGTTGGCAACATTTTTTGAAACACAGGGCTCAATTCTTCAGTAATTTTCAAGTACTCTCTTTAGAGTCCTTTCAAGCCTTTGATCTTTTACCTTCCCAAAACAATGCTGTAATAGCTACATAATATTTCAAGCTGGAAGCCATGAGTTTGCTATCATCCAGGCTATTTGCAGATTCATAGCATAAATCCCAATACCTAAAGGTTGTTCTTATTTGCATTCAAGATTAACTCTTAAAAAAAATAAAAAGGCCTATAAAGCTACAGCAGGGCTAAAAATACCAAATACCCTTATCCTGAAAGAGGCAGTGAAAGCACTGTTTGAATTCTGAGATGCTTCTAAACTCCCCTAGTTAAACGTTTTAGTAAAAAAACAGTGTCTCTTATCAAGACACCCAGATCTACTCATGGAATAAAAATGTTAATATACATATTTGAATTAAATGATTTGTTTAGGATTTTTTTCCCTATTCTCCTCCAAAATGTGTACATTCATCTGCTTAAAATGCCATCACAACACACATATTTTTTTAATGCAGGGCTTGAACTCATGACCCTGAGAGCAAGACCTGAGCTGAAATCAAGAATTGGATGCTTAACTGAGTGTACTGGTTTTATTATATAAATTCAACTTAATGAGTGTGGGTGGGGGCTGAAAGACAAAGTGACTGACTCTTATTACTAACACCTACCATGGAATGGGCATGTGATGAGAGCTATGAATCTATTCGGTGTTGTACACTCAAAACTATATGCTCTACTTAATGCATGATTTAAGTCAGGAGCTGGTAAACATTTTCTTAAAGGGTCAGATAGTAAAAATTTTAGTCTTTGCTGGTCATATGATTTAGCTATTCAACTTTGCCACCACAGCACAAATGACCAATACAAAATATATACATGAATAAGTATGGCAACCTTTTAGTAAAACTACATTTTACAAAACCAGGTAATAGGCCCATTGGTTCTAATTTGCTGACTTCTGATTTGTGGATTTTAATAAATACTTACCATTTTTTCACATTTACTGACTTTAGAACACGTTTCCTATACAAGGTACTCGATTGGGTTGGTCACTACTTAATTAGCAGGATTAAAAAAAAATTGAAGTCATGAGTGTATCCTCGAATAGCAAAGGGACATTATATCAAATTATGTTTGACCTAGACTGTATTACACTGAAGGGGACACATAACCAAAGATGTAAACATATGCAGTACAAACATATGGTGTCCTCAGGGTACAGAAAAGGTAAACTTTATTCAAATCTATAATATAAAGGATATAGGGCTGTGCATACGCCAACTGATACTGCATTAGCAAGACTCTACTTGGGGGGTGCGTGCTTCCTTAAGAATGAGGCGCCCCGGACAGAGAGGCAGGGCAGGGTCACACCTCCGGGGGCAGTCATCACCAACTTTGCTCTCCATCCTCAGGAGTGGAATTGTAAATAAATGCTGGCCTCTGCCCGCTGCTGTCTGTTCTCACACTGGCTGTTCTGGTCTCTCTGACCACTCTGCACAGAGTGAGCCCAAGTTCTGCTTCACACACAGCTGCTGCTCTCCCCTGCTCTCCCCACTGGCTCAGCTACCCTGCCTCCCACCAGCCACCAAGGAACCAATGCCTCCAAGACCAGCCTCCGCCTGATCCTTCCCAGAGGCAGAGTTGCCAGGAAGGAGCTAAAACTGGCAAGAATAAAGGCGTCATGAAAAGATGCGCCTGATCCATAAAGAGATACTGATCCAAATCCTATATACTATGTAAATGGACACAGTTTCCAATGAGGGGACGACTTATTTTCATCATCATTTTTAATTTTTCTTTTTTTTAAATATATTTTTTAAGATTTTTATTTAATTATTTGATATATATATAGAGAGAGAGCAGGTGTAGGAGCAGAGGGAGAAGCTGGCTCCCAGGTGAGCAGGGAGCCCAATATGGGGCTCATCCCAGGACCCCAAGATCAAGACCCGAGCTGAAGGCAGACATATAATAGACTGAAACACCCAGGTGCCCCTTTATTTTCTAATGGATTTATGATTTTGAATTTTTCTTGTTTGAAAGACAGAATTTTGATTATATCAGGCTGAGTTCAGCCTGTAAAAAGGATGTTAAGATGTGGATAAAATATGCAAATGAAGAGAAATATATTATACAAATTCCATTTTTAAAAAAGTGTGTGGGGTGCCTGGGTGGCTCAGTGGGTTAAAGCCTCTGCCTTCAGCTCAGGTCATGATACCAGGGTCCTGGGATTGAGCCCCGCATCAGGCTCTCTGCTCGGCAGGGGGCATACCTCCCACCCTCTCTGCCTACTTGTGATCTCTGTCAAATAAATAAGTAACATCTTTAAAGAAAAAAAAAAAGCGTGGAGAGGGGGTTAACGCTTGGGTGGCTTAGTCGGTTAAGCATATACCTTCGGCTCAGGTCATGATTCCAGGGTCCTGGGATCAAGTCCCACATTGGGCTCCTTGCTCAGCAGAGTGTCTGCTTCTCTCTCTGTCTGCCATTCCCCACTCTCTCTCTCACAATTCAAAAAAACAAAAACAAAAATCTGTCTGGCTCAGTCAGTGGGCCATATAACTCTCAATCTCAGGTTCGTGAGCTTGAGCCCCACACTGGGTGTAGAGGTTACTTAAAAAAAAAAAAAGAAAAAGAAAAAAGAATGAGGCACCTAGGGTGCAGAATTTAAGAGGGCACTCACCATCAGGCTCAGATCCTTGGAGGGTTTGCCTCCTTAGAATCTGTACCATGGATTCACTGTTCTGGTAGACAAAGGTCATTTTAGGCTTTTGGGTGTGGCCCAGCCTGGAGCTGTGCATTTCCCTCAGTGCATGGAAGCAAAATTTTAAAAGGCACTTACAACAAGTCCTACAAATGCCAAGACTTACATTTCACCTTGCCTCAATCTAGTTCTGGCTTTGCTGTAAGGTTAACATCAAATTGCTTTAGTGATCCAAGTCACTAGTTATAGGCATCTCATATAGAATAGTTCTTGATGTGAGTATGTCCTTAGAGAACCTCATACAGTGAGTCACACCATCATAATTATGTATCAATCTTGGTGATTATAAAAGAATCAAATCAAAAATTTCTTGTCAAATAATAGACTTATGTTACCAACTGTGACTGAGATAGAAAAAAATTCCCTTGGGCCAAGCAACAGCAAAATTTGACATGACACATTTTAAAAAGAAAAATTAATATAGAAATGCTCAGCGTTGGTATATGAGAGCTGGGCATTAAAGTCATTCTCTTAATTTTACAGTGAGATATGTTACTATTTAGACTATCACAAAACAGATTATAGGCAGTTTCCTTCAGAGACAACACACCATAGGCACTACTTATCTCTTTCAAATATTTTGGAGTTTGTATTTAATAAATACAAAAGGGTTTCATTTCATCAGCAAAGTTTTTGTTCTAAAGAATCCTATTTCAGGGATGCCTGGGTGGTTTAGTAAGTCAAATGTCTGCCTTCAGCTCAGGTCATGATCTGAGTCCTGGGATCCAGCTATGAGTTGGGCGCCCTGCTCAGTGGGGAGTCTGCTTCTCCCTCTTCCTCTTCCCGCTGGTCAGGATCTCCCCCTTCCTCTCTCTCCCAAATAAATAAAATCTTAAAAAAATAAATAAAGACTCTTAACTTCAAATTCTGTACACTTCACATTTTCCCTCAAAGGAAGAACTTACCTGTGTAACCAGTGGCTGCAGCAGGGCTGCAGATCCTTTGCCTACACAGCGAACAGCAAAGCGGAGGCATCTGCAACAACGCTCCACAATCCGATTATCAGCCCGGTGTTTATTTAGAGTCTCAGATAAAACTGGCCATATCTGAATCAAAAGTCAAAGAGCACAAGAAAGAAAACAATGAACAACTAAGAGCTGAAAAAAATGCTCCCAAGTTGGTAACATCTGATTTGGTTTTCAAATACTTTGGAAAAAGCTTTCTTTAGAGAAAAACATGTAACGTGAACCTGGTGTGCATAAATGCACGCATGCGTGAGCATGTGAGTGTGTAGAGTTTCAATACGCTATTCAATTCTAAAACACAACCACTTCTTAAGAAAAGTACAGTGACAGGGCACCTGGGTGGCTCAGTGGGTTAAAGCCTCTGCCTTCGGCTCAGGTCATGATCCCAGGGTCCTGGAATCGAGCCCCATATCAGGCTCTCTGCTTGGCAGAGAGCCTGATTCCTCCTCTCTCTGCCTGCTTCTCTGCCTACTTGTGATCTCTCTCGGTCAAATAAATAAATAAAATCTTAAAAAAAAAAAAATGCAGTGACTCTTTAGAACTGGAAGAAGAGCATGTCTAACTTCACTAAAAAATAAACTCTGCAATTCCTGATTTAGGATGAAAATAATTAGTATGATTTATAGAGGAATAGATATTTAAAGACAGTTCTGAGCTGGAATACTCTGAACAAAAGGGCATAGCTAATGAAATGGCATTATTTCTGTCAAACACTTAAGGTACTTGGTGTTTTCCCCCCCGAAGTCTGAAAAGCACTTCTCAAAACATGCCTTTTGATCCTCATATTACCCTCAGTGAAAAAAGGAGAAGTGTGTTTCCAACGGGGAAACAAAAGCCATGAGGGATAAATAGCTTTGTCAAAAAAAATTTTGCTTGCAATGTCCGCAACAGCCAAACTAAGGAAAGAACCTAGTTGTCCATCAATAGATAAATGGATAAGGATGTGGTGTGTATATATACAATGGAATACTATGCAGCCATCAAAAGAAATGAAATCTTGCCATTTCCAATGAAGTGGATGGAACTAGAGGGTATTATGCTGAGCGACATAAGTCAATCAGAGAAAGACAATTATCATATGATCTCCCTGATATGAGGAATTTGAGAGGCAAAGTGGGGAGTTTGAGGGGCAGGGAAGGAAAAACTGAAACAAGATGGGATAGGGAGGGAGACAAACCATAAAAGGCTCTTAATCTCACAAAACAAACAGAGGGTTGCCGGGGGAAGGGGGGTATGGAGAGGGTGGTTGGGTTATATGGACACTGGGGACGGTATGTGCTTGGTGAGTGCTGTGAAGTGTGTAAGCCCAACAATTCACAGACCTGTACCCCTGGGGCAAATAATACATTACATGTTAATTAAAAAAAAGATATGCATAAAAAAATTTTGCTAGTATTAATCAGGCCTCCTAACAACTCCACATTGTTGTGGAGAGTAACACATAGTTAATTGTTGGAGTTAACACATAGTTAATTGTGATTAACACATAGTTAATCACTCTCTACTTCTCTGGACTTTGAGTGCATTTCCCCACAGGATGTTTTCTTATCCAATCTGAGGTTAAAAAATATTTATTTGAATGGTTCTATTCTAGTCACTGAAATTTAAACTGTATCAAGGAACTGAATCTTCCTATAAACCTAGAAGACAATACCTTCACACTTTAGTTACCCACAGCCTTGTAAGGAAACAAGGAAGCCTTGTTCCACAGGCATCCATTAAGCACTTACTTCCTGTATGACTTTTTGGCACGGATGAGTTTGTCCATTTTCCACAATGGGATTGGTGTGTCTGGGAAAGGCAACAACCAAAAACAGTAAAAGAGCAATTTAAATGAAGAGCCATAGCCCCAAATCCTGCTAGCTTACATATTAACATTGTCACCACATAAAGAGTACCAAAATAATAAAGTTATTTACAACTCAACACTTTTCCTTCTATTCCAGTCAAACAAACAAAAGCACATAATTTAAAACATCCCCTTCACAGGCGCCTGGGTGGCTCAGTGGGTTGAGCCTCTGCCTTGGGCTCAGGTCATGATCTCAGGGTCCTAGGATCCAGTGGCAGACTCTGCTCAACAGGGGGCCTGCTTCCTCCATCCCCCTCTGCCTGCCTCTCTGCCTACTTGTGATCTCTTTGTCAAATAAATAAATAAAATCTTAAGAAAAAAAAAAAAAACCCTCACCCTTTTTTTGCCACCTTTAAGCCACTTCCACCAGAGCATGAGAACTCAATCTAACTCTGGCTTACATAGGCTGTGGAGCACTATAATTATTTTTTTCATTTCCTTCTCTTTAAAAACCAGAATATGGGGGCGCCTGGGTGGCTCAGTGGGTTAAGCCGCTGCCTTCAGCTCAGGTCATGATCCCAGGGTCCTGGGCTAAAGCCCCACATTGGGCTCTCTGCTCAGCGGGGAACCTGCTTCCTACTTCCTCTCTCTCTGCCTGCCTCTCTGCCTACCTGTGATCTCTGTCAAATAAATAAATAAAATCTTTAAAAAAAATAAAAAATAAAAACCAGAATATGTAAACTCTTCCAAATTAATAAAAAAAATTAATTAAAAACCAGGTTATCTAAATCCACTATAATAAACTAAATACTGCTCTACTCTCAGCATTAAAAGGCAAAAGTTTCAGGAATTCTACTTTACCCAAGATGTTTCTCATGGTTCTAGTCTGAATCCAATGATATATAATATGGGCCCACTCACAATATATCAAATCCAATTAGCTGCCTTGTTCTAGAATCTGCTAATTTGAAAGAAAGCAGGAAAAAAAATCCTGTATGATTACCAACCTTTTTAAAGGAAATAATTCTTTAATTTCAATAAGCTCAACAGCAATTTAATAAAAATCTCATTTTCTTTTACACAACTACTCTGATAATCCAGTTCCATCTCTGGGTCTGACAAATTATAAATGATATAATTCAGTAAGGATTCACTCTTTCAACATTGTCATACAAATGCTTTTTTAATCATGAGGCTCCCCTTGATTTCAAAGAAGGGTTAATTTCACTTGATCTTCATTATTTTTTTGCATCCTTATAAGACACAGCAATAGTTCTGAAAGTGTGAGCCTTGGAATAGCAAGCAGCAGCAATAGCAACACCTGGGAACTTACTAGGAATGTAAATTCTTGGGTCCTACCCAAAATCCAATTGAATCCAAGCCCTCCAGGTAGCTGTGGTGCATGTTAAATTTAGTCTGATAATCACCAATCTAGATACCAAAAAACTTAATTACATTTTAGAAAATCTTTTGACAAAGGTCTACCAAGAACATATTCTTAGAATTTGTCTTTGCTCCAAAATTTCAAGTAATGGGCTTACCAGTCTCCTAACAGAAGAGATTATAGGAGGTACCTGGAAGTTTTGTGAAAAACACTTGCTTTCTTTAATACATAATGGTCTTATTTGAGCTGTTAACCCAAGGCAGGCAAGCAGTCTCCCTTCTTACCTAAATATTACTGCAAGGCGATCTAAGAACACAGTGGGATCTGAGGATATACCATTGCTGGGCTCCTGAGACAACAGCTGATGAGACAGAGAGGTGTCAATACTGTGTTGTTACACATACATACCTACAGCAAACACTGCAGATATGCACCCTTATACATCAACCTCCCTCCCAATCTCTGCTTATTTCCCTATAAGAGATTCCCAATAGTTACTCAAATGGTGCAAACTTTTAAATTCATATTGTCATATTACTTTCCTTCATCTTACTGCATCATGGCTAAGACTACATAATAAAACACTTTTATTACATTATCACTGTGGAGTGGAAAACAGTATTATTTAATGTTTTCCCATTTACGTTCATAATGACCAAGACATTATATACATTGTATGTTACAGTACAGACAATAGGTAACATTATTATATAATCTGTATCTTTATTTCACTTTCTATTAGGACACTTTTTTCCTTTCTTTTTTTATTACACTTTAAAATGACTAAGGCTTCACAATGTATTTTAAGAGAGATAGCAAGTTGCTTCTTATTCTTTCCTAAAATTTCTTAAATGCTCCTACCAGCATATGATTAGAGATAAACTTTAGAATCATTATGTTGAGTTCTCCTATTACTGCACTATAAATTTAACTTGAGAAGAGCTGACATCTTTACAATATTCTTGAAAGAAATATGGTAGATTATGGTTTTGATTCTTAACTTGAATGCTATTTTCCCCATTATATCTTCTAAATTCTATTACTGATAGTGAAAATCTACTGATTTTAGAATACTTATTCCTTGTATGCAGCTCCTTTGATAGACTGATTAATTTTAATAACTTTTTAGTTCATTCTCTTGGCTTTTGTAAGTAGATAAAGGATCACTTGTATATTCTGTCCTTTCCTTTCTAACATGTAAACATCATAAATATGTACTAAAACCTCTTCTGTAACTGGACTCACCTTCTTCAATGCCATAACCTGAACAGAACATAGTTCACTAAGGCATTCAGTAATCTTATCCAAAGGTAACCTGGCTAGGACAAGCGCTGTCCCTGCAAGACAAAGAAAAATACAAGTAAAATAAACGCTAAACTGAGGTAATTCATTGGTCTCCATCATTTGACTAACAGAAAAGGTTGGCTGGTTTCATTCTTTTAAAAAGCTCAACACTGCTTCTTTAGTTAAAGTATTTTGTTATTTAGGCTGGTTTCTCTTTATTTGGCTTAGACAACAAAGTGACCTTCACACTAACATTTATAACTGAAGTTAATATTAAATTCTCTCTCCTCAGCATCTATGGGTTTCAAGATGTTTAAATAAAACTCTTTTAATTCTTCAAGTACTTAAGAAAAAAAAATCTCCTTTACAAAGCCAATGCCAAAGCTATTTTTATATAGCATAGCATAATCGTTCTCAAACTTCCCAGAGGTTTAAGAAGAGCCTTTACTTTTGATAAGTACCACAGGCAATTCTTACCATCAAAGAGGTTTGAGAAATAGACACATTATTATTATTATTATTATTATTATTTTTTGTAAGAATGGGCTGAAATTGGGGCACCTGGGGGGCTCAGTGGGTTAAGCCTCTGCCTTCAGCTCAGGTCACGATCCCAGGGTCCTGGGATGGAGCCCTGCATTGGGCTCTCTGCTTGGCAGGGGGCCTGCTTCTCCCTACCCCTCTGCTGCTTCTCTGCCTATTTGTGATCTCTCTCTGTCAAATAAATAAATAAAACCTGTTTTTTAAAAAGGTAGACAAAAAAAGAAAGAGAGAAAGAAAGAGAGAAATGGGCTGAAATTAGAGATCGGATTCTAGTTATACCATAACAGAATCTATCAGCCAGGCAAGGTATTATCTCTGGGCCTCAGTTTCTTTATCTGTAAAATGAGGGCTTTGAACAGAAGAATAAGTTAAGTTTGCCTTTTATTTTTTAAATAGTTGCAAAAGCCTCCACCACCTCTTTTTTTTATTAAATAAAAACCTTGGAACTCCAATAAAATAGGTAAAAAAAAAATGTAGCTAGTTTAAAGTGGGAATAGAAGGTCCAGACCCTTCTCATTCAGCCTTCCTCTTGTCATAATTCCCACTGAAGTCTGAAGCATCTCCCCCAGATCCAAAGGATTACATATTAGCCTAGGTCCTTCCCAAGGTAAAGAAAAAAAATTCCATGACTGGTTTTTCTCATCTTCCATATTTCATTCAACAGAATGGTAATCAATCCATAAGTCTTCAAATATGAATTAAAAAACTAAATGATTTCGGGGCACCTGGGTGGCTCAGTGGGTTAAAGCCTCTGCCTTCGGCTCAGGTCATGATCCCAGGATCCTGGGATCGAGCCCCGCGTCAAACTCTCCGCTCGGCAGAGAGCCTGCTTCCTTCTCTCTCTCTCTCTCTGCCTGCCTCTCTGCCTACTTGTGATCTCTGTCTGTCAAATAAATAAAATCTTTAAAAAAAAATTTAAAAAAACAAAACAAAACAAAAAAAACCTAAATGATTTCTCCTGGTAGTCTATAAGCCATGGATGAGTTAGACTTATTTAAAACTATAGGGGAGAATCTAACTTAAATACGCTTTTTCTTTTTTTTAAGATTTTATTTATTTATTTGACAGAGATCACAAGTAGGCAGAGAGGCAGGCAGAGAAAGAGGGGGAAGCAGGCTCTCCACCGAGCAGAGAACCTGATGTGGGCTCAATCCCAGGACCCTGGGATCACGACCTGAGCGGAAGGCAGAGGCTTTAACCCACTGAGCCACCCAAGCGCCCCACGCTTTTTCTTTTTAATTTATTTCTACAGAAAAGAATGTTACTGAACTTTTTTTTTTTTTTTTTAAGTTGTATATATGGGGCACCTGGGTGGCTCAGTCAGTTAAGAGGCTTACCCTAGATTTTGGCTCAGGTCACGCTCTCAGGGCTGTGGGATGGGGCTCCAAGTCAGGCTCCCCACTCAGTGAGCAGTCTGCTTGGAATTCTCTTTCCCTCTCCCTGTTCACGTGCACTCTCGTTCTCTCAAAATACATTTTTTTAAAGATTTTATTTATTTATTCGACACATACAGAGAGAGGTGTGAAAGAGAGAGCACAAGCAGGGGACAGAGGAAAGGGGTGAAGAAGGTTCCCTGCTGAGTAGGGAGCCCACTGTGGGGTTCAATCCCAGGACCCTGGGATCATGACCCGAGCCAAAGGCAGATGCTTAACCAACTAAGCCACTCAGGCACCCCATAGTTGTATCTTTTTTTACCCCATAGTTGTATCTTTAAAAAAATTTTTTTTTTAAATAAAAAGTTTTCTTTATTGAGAAGGTATCACTGATAAATGAGATGCCATCTAACTACAGGTTAGATGTCACTTTAGTATCAAGGTTAAATTTCACTAGAAAATTACAAGATAGCAGAAAAAGCACTAGCAGTAGCTCTATAGTAGGAATATTTGACTCTGATTCAATGTCTTATTATCTATGCCTATGAATGGAAACAATAAAAACCCATGCTACAAAAAGAAAATCTGTCTTGGAAAATGCAAATACACTAGCTGGAAAGGAACTTCATCATAGATATAGGAAAGAACAGTTCCCACACGAGAGGTCATTCAATCTAGCCAAGACTAACTTGTTTGCTACTCACAGAGGCTTAAATGATGCCACAAGGGTTGTATTACCCAGTCTTTTATTTGATATATCCTCAAACCCCTCTAACTGCCAGCTGTAAAGATTTCACTACCTCACAGGGCACCTCAATCTATTTTCAGAGTTTAGTAAGAAAGTGTTTTCTTTCTAAAGCCCATACATGTGAACAACTGACTACTACTCCTAAATCTATTCCTTCTTTTATAGCATAATCTTTCAAATATTTAAAAATAGCCATCATGCTTAAAGTCTCTTCTTTTTCCTAGTCCTAGTATCTCTAGTTCTTTGAACTTCATCACCACTCTCGCTACTTGCCTCTGAATAGGCAATCACTGAGCGTAAAGCTGATTCATAATGGTTAAATAAGACTAAGACACCAAGTTTCTATGGACAGGACTGATCCACACGAACTACCTTTAAATTTCCACCTACTGCTTTGGTATGGCAATACTATTTAGTCTCCTTTTTTATTCTTCCCCCAACTCTAAAAGAACTGTATTTAGTTCAAATGTGTCCTCACCACCCCAAAATTTAGGTCTATGCTATACACACTGTAAGCAGGTTGAAGTAGTTATACAGCCTTAAAGTATTCTAAGAAAAGAGTACATGTATATATCAACACCCTCCCCTGAGTGGAACGGTCAACTTTCTCCATCACTAAGTATACTGCAACTGAAAAACTGGGATCTGATTAGTATAAGATAACCCCCCAGAAGGGCTTAGAGATGTTCTTGGTTAATATCTGAAGTAAATACCTTTTAGCAAGCCCACAGCAGCTTCTGGAGACAACATGAAGGAATCAAGGGAACGGGCAATCTCCAGGAGTCCATTAAAGTGCTGAGCCATGTGGTCTCGGCAGACAGAGCAAATGTTATGAATGGCTTTGGCTGCAGCAGAAGCCAGAGGCTTTTCACACAGGCCCTTCATCAAATAGCCCAACACAGGGTCTAAGGAGAGACACCACACAGTAGAGATTACAGGTCTAAAACTCAAGGAAAACTTGTAGTTCCGTATAACAGAGGTTTATATTCCTGCCCCCACCCCGCTTTTAAGCAAAAGAACCATTTAAAAAAACGAAATGTGTTCAAACCCCAATACATAAAACATAAAAAAGGAGCTGATCTCACTGACATAGTGTCAGGGAGCCCTGAGTCCTATCTATTCACCTTCTATTTCTTTCCTCATGGCTAGGCCTTCACACAGCACAGTTTGAAAACCATGGGTGGATAAGGCCATCCATGTATTAAGAGTAAGGTAATATTAAGAAAGAATATAAAGCTCAGAGAGCTACCATTATTTATACTCAGAGATGAGTCACTATGTAAAAAACAGCCTATGTTAATCAGGACGACAGTTATCTAAGTGGACACTTTTATACTTGCTTCTTTATAGTTAGAAAAGGCCTTAAAAACATGCAGATTGAGCTTTAGTACTTCTGGAAAAACTATGCTTTACTTTTGTAGCAAGAATAACTGTTCCAAAGAAAATGATCTTAAAGGTGAATTTCTATAAAGTACATTCTTCTTATCTTTTACCTTACTTTATAAAAATCAGAATAATTTTCTATGGAAAAATCACATATGATTAAGGAACACTTTGAAAGTACATCAGAATAATCTCATACCAAACCAGAAAAGAAGGAATCAAAAGAATAATGTTGTAACATTAAAACGTTATCTCCATTTCCCATCTAATGACGAATATAATGCCCCAATCAGCATGAACCTCTGGTCCCCTCCACAAAAAGCAGTCTAAAACTTTAAAGCTTAGGAATCAGAAAAACTAAGTATAGAGTATAGGGAACTATAATGCTGTAAGCTTCTGTGATTCTCAAATGGGATATCCATTGTTTTAACTATTCTAAAGTAAGTACAAACATGGAGCAATTTGTCTTACTGCTGACGCACGTATTTAAATGAGATACTGCACGGTGGTACTGAGTGATAAGGTTTAACAAACAAACCCACTTTAGTTTCTTGTAGAAGAAACATTCAGAAAATAAAGTCAAATGCCGAGACAGATCACAGAAGTGAAGAATCTAAGAATTAGGAAACAGGTATTCTGAGAAAAATTTTCAATGGTATGTTGAACTTGAAAGTGTCTCAGCTATAATGTGAACATGTCTATCATACGCTCTATACACAGAAATAAGAAAAAAGAAACATCACTTTTTAAGCAACAGTTTTAAAACAATAAAAAAGATCATATGTAAGATAAAATCAAGCTGAAAATGGGTAATAGATGTATAATCCAGTAATTTCACTATTGGGTATTTAATCAAAAGAATACAAAAACACAAATTCAAAAAGATATATGTACCCCTATGTTTAATGCAGCATTATTTACAATAGCCAAATTACAGAAGCAACCCAACTGTCCACTGAAAGATGCATGGATAAAGAAGAGATATAAACACACGTTCATATACATGTGTGTGTGACACACAGATATATTAGTCATAAAAAAGAATGAAATCTTGCCATCTGCAACAACATGGATGGATCTAGAGAATATAATACTAAGTGAAGTAAGTCAGAGAAAGAGAAATACCATATGATTTCCAAAACAAAGGAAAAAAAAATTCTTAACTACAGATGATGATAACTGATGGTTATCAGAGGTGGGGTGGATGGAGGGGATGGGTGAGATAGGTGAAGGGGATTAAGAATACACTTATCTTGATGAGCACCAAGTAATGCACAGAACTGTTTAATCACTATATTGTACACCTGAAACTAATACAGCACTTGCGCTAACTATACTGGAATTAAAAAAAAAAAAAAAGATGGTAACATAAGCATAGAAATACATCAAACAATATGACAGACACAAGTTTGGGGGGTTTCTTAAAATTCTTAGAACCTATCAGTCCTGAGTATCAGGGAGGCTTAATACCTTAGATAAATTATTATTATTATTATTATTAATACCTTAGTTATTAGTTATTAATACCTTAGTACCTTAGATAAATTATTTACTCTCTTTGCATTTATCTGCAAAATGAGAGAGATAAAAGAAATGATTTCTACCCTTACTTTTGATTCTAAAGTTACTTTGTATAATCTTTAGTTATTTTTTCAAGCCAATAAGGGCATCTAGAGTTGAGACAATTCAACATTCCTTTCATTTTAATTTGTACTTATTTTGTCTCAAATGATAATCTTGGTTTTTAAAAGAGTATTTAATGCTGAAAAATACTTTGCTTTAGCCTATTAATAGCATCTAAGTTAGAACTACAGGGAGTCTGATTAGTTCAAGCATGTGCCAAAGACTAACAGAAAAATTCATCCCGAAGCAGACTACTAGAAGCAAACTGTTTCCCTTTCTAGAGATCTAATCTTTAAAGATCCTTCTTTCAAGAGATGACCAGTTTACAAATGTGTCAACTAAGCAACAGCTCATAATACAGTATTTACTCTGTCTAGAAACATTCTACCTATCAATAAAAATAAAGAACAAAAGAACAAGAGCGAAAGTAAGAAAGAAGAAGAAAATCAGAAAAATCACTCTCAGTAGCTGCGAAGAGTGAGTTCACACATACCAAGGAACTGAGGATTTCGATCAACCACTTCGCTCATCTCTCCAACCAATTCAATGCTGGTGTATCGCACTGCTGTATGTACAGTCTCTGGAAGGCGGACGACTCCTTCTAGGACCTCCACCAGTGTTGGATTATTCTCCCTAAGTACAAAGGTAAGTACTCACAGTTACTGATTTCAGAGGTTAGATTCTGGCCTAATAACAGGCTGTAAAAAGACAAATCATTGCTAAAGGGCTTTTTTCTAAACACATAACCATTTGGATGAAAGTGCTTAACACTTGGTATGAAAGTTTTTTAAATCCTCAAAAAAAGGCAAAAAGATAGAAACAGCAGATACTGTTTCACGAGAAGCATACTGCTCCTTAATCTTCTAAATGCCAATAAAGTATCTAAAGAAACATCCTGCTATCAGATTATGTTCTTCAAATTGGAGAGGCAGGCATTTACT